>NC_043964.1:9012081-9224581 GCF_902148855.1 Sphaeramia orbicularis
GTCCTAAATCCGATACGTATCTGATATCACAATTATCCGACCTTTACATCATTGAAATGCGACAAATGTGAGGTTGAGCATGTTTGTGGGTGTGGGTTAATTTGTGTTATTATTGTGAATATATATTTATGTATTTATTTATTTATGTTTTGGGGTTTGTTTTGTCGTCTTTTTGTTTGTTTGTCTCACGTTTATTTTGTGATTGTTGTTTTGGTTTGTTTGTACTCATTAACAATATATGTCTTGGTTTTGTGGATTGAAAAAGTTTAAATAAAATCATAAAAAAAAAAGAAAGAAATGCGACAAATGTCACAATTCTGTGTTCGCTTTTGCGCATGCGGGACACTTCAGGGTCGCATTCAGTTCATATTCAAAACTGATAGAAGTCGCATTTAACGTGTAATATGAACGAGCACACACACACAAAAAAACTCCCAAAAAAACAAAAAATCCAAATTGTGCATTACGACCTGCTGTCTGAACAGTTTGCCACGTATCTTAGGCTACATTCAGACTGCTGGCAAATGTGGCCCAAATCCGATTTTTTTGCCCATATGTGACCTGTATCCGATCTGTTAGACAGTTTGAACAGCACAAATCCGATTTTCTCCCAGGCCACTTTCATATGTGGTCCTAAATCCAATACGTATCTAATATTTTGCAATGCCATGTCAGTCTGAACGGCCAGGTCGCATTTATCCGACCTTTATGTCATTGAAATGCGACAAACATCACAATTCTGCATCTCAGAAGTGTTACTTCTGTAAACACAGTGCGTGCCTACGTGGTCACATGTTACATCAGGACCTCTTTTGGGACATGTGGGTCACTTCAGGGTCGCATTCAGTTCATATTCAAAACTGATAGAAGTCGTATTTAATGTGTAATAAGAACAAGCATACACACAAAAAAAACGGATTTCACCCAAAAAAATCCAAATTGTGCATTACGAACTGCCATGTATCTTAGGCTACATTCAGACTGTAGGCAAATGTGGCCCAAATCCAGTTTTTTTGCCCATATGTGACCTGCATTCGATCTGTTAAAGACAGTTTGAACAGCACTAATCCGATTTTTTCAAATCCAACCCAGGCCACTTTCATATGTGGTCTTAAATCTGATATGTATCTGATATCACAATTCTGCATCCCAGGACCTCTTTTGTGCATGTGAGTCGCTTCAGGGTTGCATTCAATTCATACTCAAAACTGATAGAGGTCGGATTTAATGTGTAATACAAACGAACACACACAAAAAAAATCGGATTTCACCAAAAAATTCAAATTGTGCATTAAGACCTGCTATCTGAACACAGCCTTGGTTTACCATTTATCTTAGAAATCGGCCAATTCTGAGCAATCCTTTTAGGCTTTAATATATCATATTTGGCAAACAGGAAGAAACCTCCAAGGCACTCTCCTTGAGCATTAAAATGCCTTAATTTTATATGAAGGTTTGTCATCTACTTTATGAATCCCTTTTTCCAAAGAGCACCTCGAACAAACTCTTTTTTTGGGTCCTAGAAGCATTCCTTCCCATGATTTTTTGAGACCTAATACTGTTTAGAAAACAAATATATGGCCAAATCTTCACAATGGATGGGTGACATATGACTGGATTAATGTGATTCATGAAAGTTTTGTTACAGAGAAACTAACATTTATTCTAAAACTGAAATGAAAAGAGTTAAAAAGCAGTGGAAACCTCAGACTGAATCAGTATCTGCATTACAAACAGCTAAACCGACTCATGAATTCTGCTTATTTCTTATCATATTCCAGTGTTTCTTCCTTGGGGTCTTCTGTGCTGCTCTCTTCTTCTATTATACTGTACATGTTCACAGTCATCCTCACCCATTAATTATGTTTCCGTCTACATAAACCTTTAGTTATTATTCATTTTTTGTTTTCACTGTTCATTATTTAGCCTTCTGTCATTTCCATTCATTAGCCTTAAAACATACTCTTCTGTTTTTTTAACATTTTTATGTGTTCATTTATTCTTACTTCCTCCCTTTTGTTTTCCTTCTTTGTGTTACTTTGTATCATCATTGTACATAGTAGAGCTACTTTTTACACATACATTTATATTTATACATATATTTTTTTAGTATCTTGTAGTCTGCATGTATTTTTTCTATTTTTACTATTGGCTGCAGGTACAAAAACACATTTCACTTATCTTATCCTACCCGGTAATCTTACTTTATCTTATCTTATCTTATCTTATCCGGTTAACTTGTCTTATCCGGTTATCTTATCTTGTCTTATCTTATCTTATCTAATCTTATCTTATCCTACGCTATCCTACCCGGTTATCTTATCTTATCTTATACTCTCCTACCCGGTTATCTTATCTTATCTTATCCTACACTATCCTACCCGGTTATCTTATCTTATCTTATCCAGTTACCTTATCTTATCCGGTTATCTTATCTTGTCTTATCTTATCTAATCTTATCTTATCCTACGCTATCCTACCCGGTTATCTTATCTTATCTTATCTTATCTTATCTTATACTCTCCTACCCGGTTATCTTATCTTATCTTATCTTATCTTATACTCTCCTACCCGGTTATCTTATCTTATCTTATCTTATCTTATCTTATCTTATCTTATCTTATCTTATACTCTCCTACCCGGTTATCTTATCTTATCTTATCTTATACTCTCCTACCCGGTTATCTTATCTCATCTTATCCTACACTATCCTACCCGGTTATCTTATCTTATCTTATCCTATGCTATCCTACCCGGTTATCTTATCTTATCTTATCTTATCTTATCTTATACTCTCCTACCTAGTTATCTTATCTTATCTTATACTCTCCTACCCGGTTATCTTATCTTATCTTATCTTATCTTATACTCTCCTACCCGGTTATCTGATCTTATCTTATACTCTCCTACCCGGTTATCTTATCTTATCTTATCCTGCACTATCCTACCCGGTTATCTTATCTTATCTTAGCTTATCTTATCTTATCTTATCTTACCTTACCTTATCCTATGCTATCCTACCCGGTTATCTTATCTTATCTTATACTCTCCTACCCGGTTATCTTATCTTATCTTATCTTATCTTATCTTATCTTATCTTATCTTATCTTATCTTATCTTATCTTATCCTATGTTATCCTACCCAGTTATCTTATCTTACCCGGTTATCTCATCTCAACTTATCTTATCTTATCTTACCCAGTTTTCTCATCTCATCTTCTCTTATGTTATCTCATCTTATCTTATCTTATCTTATCTTATCTTATCTTATACTTATTTTATCTTATCTTATCCGTCAGTATCACTGTTTTAATAGAAAATCTCTCATATATACAGGCTCTATCTATATGCAGGGCAGATTCTTATAGGCTCTGCGTCCTCCTAAAGGTCTGATCCTGCTTCTGGAAGACGTCCTCCTCAGGGAACTCCAGCACAAACAAGTTGACTTTTCTCTCACACGCCCACAGCTCTGATATGATCAGTGAAAGTGAGCAGACTGAAAATGAGAAGGAGAGATTGATTTTCCTTTTCCCTGCTTACCGACTGTACATTATGAGTCTGGGGCCTGATGAGCTTGTTCTTCTGCACAGATGGGCTCAGATGATCAGTCATACGGACTCACTAAATATGTGCTGAATGTCTTGTATACACGGGGCTAAATTTGTTGGGTTTTTTTTTTTTCCTTCTTCTAATGGTTGGGCCTGGGGATGGTGATGCTAATTAGTCAGTACACTTACATTTTGTCCATCAAAGGCAGAAACACTCGGTAACATATGCATTTCTGCTAATAAAGTGTGCCATCATAGTGGATTTGAAGTCTTCTGGATGTACAACATTATAATTTAAATATATGGCATTTTAGAGCTCATCAGCACTACTACAGCCACTGAGGTTTAATGAGCATTTCCACTTATATTTCAGATCTACATACTGTAATATACTGTAGTTTCTGTATTTTATTAAACCTCTGCGGGTTTCATTTCTGCTCAAAACTATTCCTTGCGTCATGCTGGAAACTTCAAACAGGTCTGGTTATTGAGCTCATAAAGCAGCCTTCGACATCCAGGTGCATGTAACAACTCGTCGTTCTCGGCTGAGTTTTTCTCTTCTTAGTGTTCTTATCCACCCTTCCCACTTAAGATCCTGCTTCAGTACAAAACTGGACTGTGGTCTGCGCTGCCAGCTTTAATGCCGTACAGCACGGGTGTCAAACATACGGCCCGTGGGCCAAATTCGGCCCGCCAAAGAATTTAAGTCTTGTTGGATGAATTTTTGAAATGCAAAAATTACACTTAAGATATTAACAATCGAGGGTGTTAAAGTCTTTTAGTTCACATTCCACATACAAACTAATAGAATCTCAAGTGGATATGACCAGTAAAATAACTTACTATACTTATAAATACAATACGAATAGTAAGTATTAGGGATGCAACGATATGCAAATTTCATATCACGGTTACTGTGACTAAGATTATCACGGTTATCATTATTATCGGGGTATTGTTGAAATTGTGCTCAAAATATTCAAAAATAATTTAACCAAGTTGTATTAAAAATAAATAAATAAGTAAATAAAATAATTGGCACAATGTACCTTCTGTTGCAGAAACATTCAAATATTAACCCTTAGAGGTCTGAGCCTATTTTGTCCATTTTTCAGGCCTTTTGATTTTGCCTTTATATACTATATAAACAAATATTCATTATACCCATGTTTGGGATCTATTTTTTCAGCACATCTATATCATCTGTGTATTATTTTTTCACTTTAACCTACTACAAAAACACAAAAGGACAAAAAACACACACAAAATATATAAAATCCGATTTGAAAAATGTATCTAATTTATTGCATAAATAACACAAAGATGCTTAATGAACCTTTTCAAAGACTTTAAAAGTGAATATCGGTTCCAAATATTAGGTATAGAAAATTAAAATTGTAATAAATTAAAACTATACTCAAATATTTGACATAAAAGCAGATCTTTACATAAAGTTTTTTTCCCCTAAATGTGCGGTAATCAAACACGGTTATCATGATAATTAGAATTTAAACGGTAATACTAACCATCTGCAATTTTACCGTGGTTTATTGCTATACCGGTAATTGTTACATCCCTAGTAAGTATAATAATAATAACGGTAATAATAATAATAATAATAATAATAATAATAATAATAATTATAACGAGAAAAGCACCCGGAGAAAGCAGACCTCCACCAAGGCAGATCAGTCCACCCCCAATCACCACCAAAATTTAATAATTTGCTCCTTGTGCCAGAATCAACATTTCCAGAAAATTTCACGAAAATACGTCCATAACTTTTTGAGTTATCTTGCTAACAGACAAACCCCGATGAAAACATAACCTCTGCCGTTACACTTGGTGGAGGTAATAATAATAATAATAATAACTTTATTTATATAACACCTTTAAAAACTGAGTTTACAAAGTGCATTGACAGACAAAGCAAAAGGATAACAGCAGAATAAAAACATAGAAAACAACACAACACGGGGGTGTTGGGGTCTGGAAATAACATAACCAACTAGCGCGTTGACCCACAGGGATCTACGGGTCATACTACTGATATCTAGGGACGGAAGTTAGTAAATGCATTATTCCTGTTTTTAACTTCATTTCCCATCATGCAGTGTGGTACTGTGCTTCCGGTCAAACCAAGCTACGTGATTCTAAGGCTATTGCATTCCAAAATGACTTCTATCTCCCTAAATATTGGTTGTATCAACTTGCCGAGATATTTAATGTGGAGATGGGACTATTCCTCAACTGTAGGTACCAATTTGGCCAGGTAAAAACATTTACATTTGTCAGAATCGTGCCGACACACGCTCTGAGACCTTCCAGTATTATGATATAGTTAAATAATAAATAAATAAATAATTAAATAATTAAATAATTAAATAATAATAATAATAATAATAATAATAATAATGATAATAACTCCAAATTTTTCTCTTTTGTTTTAGTGTAAAACAGTAAAATTCCATAAAAAAATGCTGATATTTACAAACTATCCTTTCACACAAAATGTGAATAGCCTGAACAAATATGAACAACCTGTAATGTCTAAACCTATAAACACCCAAACATCCACCGGTGACTGATCTTAAATGTTTAATAACTATTGATCCATTAATCCTGTCAAAACATGTACATAATCGGTTTAAAATACAGTTTATTATATTTTCATGGTCATCAGATATGACCCATTTGGACGTTCAGAGATTCTGTAGTTACCATGGAAACACAGTCCTCTTCTACAACATTGATTCACCAGTAAAACCCATGGAGTTGGATGAATGACAGTGAATGGACACACTTAATTTATGTTCAGTTAATGATATATTTTGTTGAAAAAGTCACTTTTTCTTCAGTTTTCTCTGTTTTTCATATAATAACCATGAAGTTTAATTTGAGCTTTTATGAACATCTGCATGATTAGTAAATTAATTGTAGGAAAATACCGGATTTTCACTGAAAAAATGGAAAATATAGAGGATAATATTATAATAAATGGTGATAAATTGCTTAAGAACGGTTAAATAGAGACACCCAAGTAGCACTGGGTCTTTATGGGTTACGAGAAGTACAAATTTAACAATATTCTGTCTCAGTTTATCATTTACACATGCGCATTAAAGCTTAATAATAATAATAATAATAATAATAATAATAATAATAATAATATATAGTGCTTTTTTGGACACTCAAAGACGCTTCACAAACAGCTCACAGTTGATAAAACATTTAGGAAGAGAAATAATATTGTTAAAACTGCACTTATTTTACTAAAGAAAATTCAGGTTGTACATTTTATTCACATTTTAAGGAAACTTTGTAGATGTGAACTCTTCCATAATGTAATTTTACTTTTTTTCCACTGTTCTGTTGCTGGTTGGGCCCACTTCAGATCCTTTCTGGGCTGAATGTGGCCCCTGAACTAAAATGGGACTGACACCCCTGCCTTACAGTGACACTTCATTCGTCACCTCCTCGTGGCGTCCCTGACACAGCGAGACAAACTCAATATGACACAGCAGTCAGATCAATCTAGATCTGTCATACCATCAGACACAGAAAAAAAAACAAAAAAAGCACATGTACAGTAGGTAGGTGTGTGCACTGGTGAGTGGATGTGTATAAAACCACAGCTCTGGAAAGACCTGTGTTTCTTTTACACCTAATCAACTCTACAAAACATTAGGGTCAGCTGGAACATGCTTCTGATCTTGTTATCGATCGGCTTCGGTAACGGGTGGCTACATTTTCCAGTCAGACCACCATCGTCTAAGTCAGGGGTGTCAAACTTATTTTAGTTCAGGGGCCACATTCAGCCCAATTCATTTCATTTATTTGTTTATTTTGAGCATTTACAGAATAAATGCAAGTTCAAAAATTCCAAAAATCATTCATTTACACTCAAAAAGGGGTGGGAAGATGAAAAACTTATTTAATCCCATCTCCGTTCTCATCATCTAATAACACTGGTCTACAATTTTTTTTAGAAATGATTTGCTTCAGAGATTAAATGTGCTAAATGTTACGTATTTTAATAAGATTAATTGGAAAATAAATGACAAAAGTGCCGGTTTGCTGATGTTTTCAAGGTATATGATTAAGTGTTATTATTATTACACATATATATTGGTTTATGTACATTTATATAATAGTTTTATAAATCTTCCACTAAATAGAACCTGTAAAGTGAATGTATTCGAATGTGCAGACAGTGTTTTGAAGTAGATCTTGTAGCTCTGAGACAAATATTCCTTTTGAGTCAAACCCATTCTCTCGTTAATTCTTGAATTTCACATTTTGACCCAAGGCTGAATCTTGGAAAGTTCAGCCAACCAGCATTTTTTTTTACTTATTTTTCTTTATCAGTGACTCTCATGTGGTAAAATTTCATTACTTTTATTCTGGAAGCATTTTCCTTGTAGAACAGAGTAATTTAACATAACATTTTAAATACTCACTCCTGTCCTTTAGACTTCAAGCCAGAACAAAGAGCAAAACAGACCAATACCAAATTAGAATAAACTCATTCGATTACATTTGTGATTACATTATATAACCAAAATGTGTGTGAAAAATAGAAACAAAGTACATTCCTGTTGGTGTTAACTTGGGTTATTCAATCTAAAATGGGCCAAACTATTAACCTCCTAAGACCCAACTATGGGTTTTATGCCCACATTTGTGATTTGTGGACATGAGTTTCACAACTTTATACAAAAAAAAAACAAAAAGAAAGAAAAGGAAACAGTCCACCACAAAGGACATTCCATAACAATTTAAAAAAACTGCATCTGAAAAAACTATTGCATCATGACGTTTCCAATATAGGCACTTATTTAATAAAAAAACAAAACAAGCTTGTACTTTGCTGACATTTACTGGGTCTTAGGAGGTAAAAATAATAGCATAATAAACTATAAATAATGACAATTCCAAGTTTTTCTCTTTGTTTTAGTGCGATAAAAAAACATTACATTTTGAAAACATTTAAACATTTAACAGTGAATTAAATAAAGGAAAAAATCTGATTTTTACTGAAAAATACCAAAATACAGTGGATAATATTACAATAAATGGAGATATATATCTTAAGAATGATTCAGTACAGAGAAAAAAAAATATTTGGGAATGGCCACAAAAGTAGCACTGGGTCTTTATGGGTTAAAAAAATCATCATTATTATCATCTTTTTTTTTTTTTTTTTTTAAGTTTATTTTGAATATGCAACAAGACAAGGTAATCTTACTTAGTCCTTAGAAATAAAACAGGTTGTAAGAAGTCATGGAAAAAAAATGAACATTTACATGATCAGTGAATTAAATAAAGGAAAAAATCTGATTTTTACTGAAAAATACCAAAATACAGTGGATAATATTACAATAAATGGATATATATCTTAAGAATGATTCAGTACGGAGAAAAAATTATTTGGGAATGGCCACAAAAGTAGCACTGGGTCTTTATGGGTTAAAAAAATCATCATCTTTTTTTTTTTCTTTTTTTTTTTTAGTTTATTTTGAATATGCAACAAGACAAGGTAATCTTACTTAGTCCTTAGAAATAAAACAGGTTGTAAGAAGTCATGGGAAAAAAATGAACATTTACATGATCAGTGAATTAAATAAAGGAAAAAATCTGATTTTTACTGAAAAATACCAAAATACAGTGGATAATATTACAATAAATGGATATATATCTTAAGAATGATTCAGTACGGAGGAAAAATTATTTGGGAATGGCCACAAAAGTAGCACTGGGTCTTTATGGGTTAAAAAAATCATCATCTTTTTTTTTTTTTAAGTTTATTTTGAATACGCAACAAGACAAGGTAATCTTACTTAGTCCTTAGAAATAAAACAGGTTGTAAGAAGTCATGGAAAAACAACAACAACAACAACAAAAACTTACATACATATATACATGACTTCATTTGCACACAGGTTATGATGTTATTACTTTACTGGTCCGGCCCACTTGAAATCCAGTTGGGCTGAATGCGGACACTGGAAGAAGTGAGTTTAACACCCCTGCCTTTGACTGTTAATATTTTCAGTGTAATTTTAACATTTCCTACAATCATGCCATGGGCTGGATTGGACCTTTGGAGGGCCGGTTTTGGCCCACGGGCCGGATATTTAACACCTGTGATCTAAGTAATTACCCAGTAAGCCTCGACCTGTTGTTTTCAGATTCTTACTTGCGTGCCTGCGGGTCATCAGGACTTCTAGAAATAGCAGGAAAGCACTGGCTCAATTTTGCGCCTTGTCATTTTTCTCCGTTTGACAATAAAATAAGCTGCGGCACTAACCAAATATATACCTTACAAATGTCACCGTAGGGACAGCCAGGCCTTACAATAAGAGGCTAACACAGAGATATAGTCTCCCACTCCTACACACTCACTACTTCCCCCTGTCAACTGGTAATAAATGACAGAAAATGAAATGCTAAAGATAACCAATTATGTTATGTCAAACACTGACGGCCTGATGCATGCTTCACATTCGAACTCATCAAAATTCATTTCATTGAGTTGCTCTGTCGGGGGGTGCTTTGTTATGATAATCACATAGTAGGATGCCCGGAGTACATTTTCCGTTTGCCCTCAGAAAATCAGGTGATTGCTTTGATTTGCCACATAACTGCTGTGACAAGTTTGGAGCGTTGATCACCTCACCTCACTCTAGGAAATTTAAAACGCTAGCGAACGTGACCGTGAATTAAAATATGAAAGTGTTTAGCCGACAGTGCAGCACATGTTCTATGTCACTGGAGATCTGTGTTTTTTATGTACTAACAATGTGTACATTCTAAACAACATTATTCATTTAATAATGCCATGGGTACTAGGACTAAAGACAAAATATTCCAACATGATTAGTTTCACTGTTAATTAAAACGTAATGTCTAACCTGCAGCTAATTGGCTCATGCTTCCCTCACATGTATCACTGTGAGATAATCAAATTAGTTCCCACATGTCGTGAACATTCTCCTGATATTTATGATACTTGAGGTTGGTCTTCAGGTTCAGCAGAGTGGATTTCTTAGCTGTAACGTGAGCAGTTATTGGTGTTCTTGGTGAGTAATAATGACATAAAGAAGAGAGAAAACGTATGTGTGTTTGTTTATCTGTTGCAACATCATAAAACTTTCATTTGTCCTGCAAAATGATTATTTTTTAACCCATAAAGACCCAGTGCTACTTTTGTGGCCATTCCCAAATTATTTTTTTCTCTGTATTGAACCTTTCTTAAGATATTTATCACCATTTATTGTAATATTATCCTCTGTTTTTTGTTTTTTTTTCCCAGGAAATCAGGTTTTTTCCTATATTTAATTCACCGATCATGTAAATGTTCATTAACCCTTTCATGCATTAATTATGAGATGCTTAAATCATTCCTTGGTGCTTTTAATTCCTCTTTAGGCATGAAAAAACAAACCAACAGTGTGATTGAATTTTTTTATGAACCTATTTTTCGTGGCATTACAAAAATATACACTCAGCTGGACACCATGCGTTTAATTTTAGAAGCAAAGAAACATGTATTTACTGATATACTGCATAAAAACTATAAAATAAAAACATTAATACTGCTAATCTGATGTTTTCTCACATTTTAACATACCTGCATGGAGATAATTTGCCAAAAAAAAAACAACCTTTTTGTTTAAAAAAAAAAAAAAAAAAAAAAAAAAAAGGTTAATTACAGTCTAATAACAATTAGAATTTTTTTTTTACACTCAAACATGTTTCTGCAGATCAGGTTTATCTAGAACAGCAAATTTACAGTAATGTGTGAATTACAGTGTATGGGATGATGCATAAGTGTCCACTGTGTTGGCTGATATGGAAATAAACCAACAAAATCCATAAACATACAAGAGAACAACACCTTTGAACAGCTGTCCACTGTAGTGACCACTATGCATGAAAGGGTTAAAGAAGGGATATTTTGCTTTTAAAACATTTCCCTGTGGTCTACATAAACTGTAAATGTTCTGCTTGGGCCTGAATTCTTCATTAATTCAACTCCACAGGTCCATCTTCAACCCTATTTCTGAGTAATGATACCAGAAAGGTGGTTTTGAGCGCTGGCCCTTTAAATGCAAATGACCCACTTCAGGCCCCACCCCCTCCAGGTTATTGGCTGAGCTGCTCTGTCCCGTTCAACCCACAACTGAACATTTTAGGTAACTGTCTCAAAGTTTGGGCGTATTTTCAGTTTTTACTACAACCGCTGCTGCTGATAAACAATTATGTCGTACTTGGAGAAATGTTCGTCAGAAGTCTTGACCTTATATGTGCAAATGTCGTGACTGAACAAGTTATAAAACGTAACAAATTAAGCAGGAATTAAAACAGGTTGTAGAAATCCACTAGATTTTTGGGAAAATTAATATAAAGCTATCTTTGCAGCACCTGGAAGGTTCAAATTTAAACTTTATTAACTATTAGGGTCCAAATACACAAATAAATGAACCAAAGACTAATAAAGGTGGGTTTAGCAAAAATATGACCCCTTTAAAGCTCAGATTAGCAATTTATCACCATTTATAATAATATTATCTTCTGTATTTTGCTTTTTTTTTTTCGGTGAAAATCTAGTATTTTCCTCTATTTAATTTACTAATCATACAGAAGCTCATAAAAGCTCAAATTAAAGTTGACAGTTATTATATCAAAAACAGAAAAAACTGAAGAAATAGTGACTTTTTTAGGAAAATATATCAATAACTGAACATAAAAACAAATGTTTCCATTCACTGTCATTGATCCAACTCCATGGGTTTTACTGGTGAATCAATGTTGCGGAAGATGACAGTGTTTCTACGGTAACTACGGAGCCTCTGAACGTCCAAATGGGTCATATCTGATGACTATGAAAAGATGACAAACTGTATTTTACACCAAATATTTACATGTATTGATAGGATTAGTGGATCAACAGGTATTAAACAGTTTACATGACTAGATTTTGATCATCAGTGGATGTTTGGGTCTTTAATGGATTAATGTTCGACCTTATTAGGTAGCGTCTTAATTGGCCAGTCTGTGGATAAGATGTTAAAGATCACAGAGGTCATCTGACTCTTATGGAACCATCAGTTTTCATAAAGTAATAGTTCATTCAGGGACTTCAGCCAGTTCTCCCGTAGGACATCATTAAAACCGATCAGCCTCTAGTCTCCCTTCAAAGACCCTAATGACTCGACATAGTTGCGCTTGAAGATTGGACTCTTGTGTCTTTAATCATAAAATCATTGATAACATTACCTTCGGTGCAATGACAGATATGACCCTTGAGTTCAAACAGCAAATGACCATAGAATATAAACATGTAGACATTAACCCATAAAGACCCAAACAGCCACTGACGACTGAAAGCATCTACTGATCGAAACTGTTTAATACCTATTGATCCACTAATCCTATCAATGCATGTAAATATTTGGTGTAAAATACAGTTTGTCATCTTTTCACAGTCATCAGATATGACCCATTTGGATGTTCAGAGGCTCTGTAGTTACCATGGAAACACCGTCATCTTCTACCACATTGGTTCACCAGTAAAACCCATAAAGTTGGATCAATGACAGTGGATGGACACACTTGTTTTTAATTCAGTTATTGATATATTTGCTAAGAAAGTCACTTTTTTTCCTTTTTTTTCTGCTTCTTATATAATATTCCTCAACCTTTATTTAGAAATTTTATGAACATCTACATGATCAGTGAATTAAACACAGGAAAAAACCTGATTTTCACTGAAAAAAAATGCAAAGTACAGTGGTTAATATTATAATAAATGGTGATAAATCACTTAAGAAAGGTTGAATCTAAAGAAAAATTCATTTGGGAACTGTCACAAAAGTAGCATTGGGTCTTTATGGGTTAAAAGCTCTGACCTAAACAACCATTAATTCCATCACTGCATGCAAATAAATGAAGTAAAATGCAGTCAATGTAGAAACGTAATCTTTAGCAACATTAATTCACCCGTAAAATCCATGAAGTAGACACTTTAAAATAATTCTGACAACCTTTGAGATTGTATGAATGTCTATATGATCTGTAAATTAAATATAGGAAAAATACTTGCTTTTCACTGTAAAATGCAGAGGATTAAATAATAAATAGTGACAAATCACCTTGGAAATGTTAGAAACAGAGAAAAATTTCATTGCAACTCACCAAAAAATTCTTTAAGGCTTAACTATTATTGTAAATTATGGTAACTACAGCATGTTTCATGTCCTTATGTTGACATTTTAGTATTTGCGGTCCAAAAACTTGAGGAGTTGGCAATCATATGTGCAACTCTTCAGTTATTTATGGGTCTACACATAAACTGTACTTTTTAATCTTTCTGTTACAACCCTGATGAAGGCTACACTGCAAAAAAGGGGTAAAAACAATAAATCTGAAGAAAAGGTACTCAAAACAAGTGAAATATATCCAAGCAGCAAGATAAAAAAAAATTATTGAATTAACCCTTAGGGGTCCACGGTCACGGCCACGCGACTGAATCACATGACATTTTCAACATGTCGTAGCGTCGGAACTCTGTCACATAGACCACAGGGGATAATTACAATTGAAAGTGTGGACTTGAAACACTCTCCCACTTTTTATTTGATGTTGATAGAGCTAATACAACCGGAGATACGACGGTTTGAAATCAGAGCAAACAAACGTGAATTAAAATATGAAAATTAGGAGGGGAGGGGGGGGCTTATATTTCTGACCATGTCTTTGTCATTTTTTGTCCTTTTTCAAAAGGGAAAAAACTGAATCTGCGGATTCTAATCCACAGACTACGTTAGCATTACAGGTAAGGGTGAGGATGACCCCCACCTGAACCGGATGCAGAGACCGGGAGGACTGGGAGTGGGGTGGTGGGGGGAGAAAACTGTAGAAAACACCTATGTAAAGACATGCTTTTATGCCAAATATTTAAGAATAGTTTTAATTTATTACAATTTTGATTTTATATACCTAATATTTGGAACCAATATTCACTTTTAAAGTCTTTGAAAAGGTTCGTTAAGCATCTTTGTGTTATTTATGCAATAAATTATACAATTTTTTCAAATCGGATTTTATATTTTTTGTGCGTTTTTTGTCCTTTTGTGTTGATACAGTAGGTTAAAGTGAAAAAATAAAAGGTAGATGAGATAGATGAAGCTGTGCTGAAAAATAAGACACTAAACATGGGTATAATAAACATTTCTTTATATAGTATATAAAGGCAAAATCAAAAGTACTTAAAAACAGTCAAGGGTTAATTTGGTTAAATCTAGAAATAAGCATGTCTACAGATGTATGAACACTTAAAATAAGAAATTAACTCTTAAAACATGATAAATGATCTAACACTTCTGAATCTAAGTTGGTTTTTTTTGGTTTTTTTTTTTATATCTTGGTAAGAACACTATAATTTGCAGTGTTTGTACCCGAACCCACTGACTGAACTAAATGTGTACTTCATTAGCATAGCTGATTTATTATTGCTATTATGTGTGTGTATGTGTGTAGATGCACTACAGTCGATTGGCGAGGGTACACGATTCATAATCAAACCTCCACTATTCGCCTTCCCACTCAGGGCACCTCGTCGCCACTGCCTCCACCCCCATCCTTGCTGTTTTGCGGCTCCACTTTACTTCATGAAGAATAAAGTCATTATTTCGCATCAAGATTCATAACTCTGCAGTCCAACTATCACCCACATGCATATACAAACAAAAAAATGAGCACAGCAGAGTTACGAACCCATCCCTGAGTATATTTGCTTTTTTTTTTCATTTTTATTTCAATGTAGGTTTCGGAGTATTTTGTGCTCTTTTTTTGGTTTGTTGACGGCAGATAATTCCAAATGAATTAGTCAGCCATGTGTGTTGTCAACAGTGATTCCGAGATGCCAGTTCGAGGCTCACCTGCATTTCCTTCTCTCCGTACTTGGAGGGGTTCTTGCTGCCCTGGCTCTTCCTGCGCAGTTTCTTCAGTTCCGCCTGGCACTTCTCCAGACTCTCCCCTTTGCTTTTGTGTTCCATCTGGTATTTCTTCAGGGCAGCCTACGTGGGGTAATGGAAAGAGTGCAAAGACAAAAATCAGACCCCTGTTCTACCACAAAAATGGAAACGCTAGATGAGGAAATATGCGACAGTAATTTATTTTTTTGGCTGCGGCAGATTCAACAGCCTGCAGATTCAATTCATTTCACCTCACTGAGGAATTCACTTTGTTGATTAGACGATTAATCAAGGTGTAATGAGAACACCCTCTTGTAGTGGTGTGAAAAAAAACCTCTAATATGACGTGTAAGTCTGAGCATTCCTTCACACGTGTCATCATATCTTGTCACTGCACGTCTGTCATGTCATGTAATTAGCTTTTTACTTGGTGTTACATGTCTGTGTCAATGCTTAGAGGTATTTTATCAGTTTCAAGACAAAAAATGGAATAAATGAACTACACTGAACAAAAATATAAATGCCCCACTTTTGTTTTTGCTCCCATTTTTCGTGAGCTGAACTCAAAGATCTAAAACTTTTTCTATGTACACAAAAGGCCTATTTCTCTCAAATATTGTTCATAAATTTGTCTAAATCTGTGTTAGTGAGCACTTCTCCTTTGTCCTTTGCTGAGATAATCCATCCACCTCACAGGTGTGGCAGCTCCAGATGCTGATTAGACAGCAGGATTATTGCACAGGTGTGATTTAGGCTGGCCACAATAAAAGGCCACTCTAAAATTTGCACTTTTACTGTATTGGGTGGTCCAGGGGGGTCAGAAAACCTGTCAGTATTTGGTGTGACCACCATTTTCCTCGCACAGTCTTCTTCATGAATTCTCTGAAACAGCTTTGGAGATGGCTTATGGTAGAGAAATGAACATTCAATTCACAGGCAAAAGCTCTGGTGGAGATTCCTGAAGTCAGCATGACCAGTGCATATTCCCTCAAAACTTGTGACATCTGTGGTATTGTGCTGTGTGATAAAACTGCTCATTTTGGAGTGGCCTTTTATTGTGGCCAGCCTAAGGCACACCTGTGCAAAAATCATGCTGTCTAATCAGCATCTTGATATGCCACACCTGTGAGGTGGATGGATTATCTCAGCAAAGAAGAAGTGTTCACTAACACAAATTTAGACAGATTTGTGAACAATATTTGAGAGAAATAAACCTTGTGTGTACACAGAAAAAGTTTTAGATCTTTGAGTTCAGCTCATGAAAAATGGGAGCAAAAACAAAAGTGGTGCGTTTATATTTTTGTTCAGTGTAATTACAGAACTCGGAATGGCTGAAGGACTGAATAATGTGAATGTAATGTTGTGTAGTGTAGCCAAGCAAGGTTTGTTTGTTCGTTTTTTTGTTATTTTTGGTGACTATCTGTTTATGAAATTTCAATAAAAACTTAAGTCACAGGTGTCAAACATGCGGCCCGGGGGCCAAAACCGGCCCACCAAAGGGTCCAATCAGGCCCCTAGGATGAATTTCTGAAATGCAAAAATTACACTGAAGAAATGAACAATCAAGGATGTTAAAATAATTTTAGGTCAATTCAATCTAAAGTGGATCAGTCCAATAAAAATACTATCATAATAACCTATAAGTAATGAAAACTGCAATTTTTCCTATTTGTTTTAGAGTAAAAAAAACAAGTAAAATTACATAAATATGTTTAGATTTATAGACTAGCCTTTTAAAAAAAATATTACCAACCTGAAATGTCTTAAGAAAAGATGGATGTGGAATTGTACAAGTATTCAGCCTGTTATTGAATGTTTTGTCTATTTGTGTGATGCATATGTATAAATGATAAACTGAGGCGTAACATTGTTAAAATTGCACTTATTTATCTGAAGAATTTTCAGGTTGTTCATATTTCTTCATGTTATGTTCAAGTACAGTTCGTAGATGTAAACGTTTTCATTACAGAATTTTACTTGTTTCACTCTAAAACATACAGAAAACTTTGGAGTTGACATTATTTATCAGTTCTTATCCCATTATTTATATTATTTTACTGGTCTGGCCCATTTCATATCATATTAGGCTGAATGTGGCCCCTGAACTAAAATGAGTTTGACACCCCTGATTTAAGTGGAAAAAAAAAATCAACAGTAAAGCAAAACCACTGAAGAAAAGGAACACAAGCACTTACTCACAGTAGCTTTTATGACGCAAATTAACAGCAGTACATCAGGGTTTAAAGGGTTAAATAGTTTGCTATATTAATTTTACTTTATCGTTTTAACTTTTGCCAGGTACATGTTTTATTCCACTTAAAAAACAGTCTGTGTCTTGTTGTTTTTCATTAAATTGTCCACATTGTTGTGCTTTGCATGCTGACAGGAGGATTTTAATAGGTTCTGTCTGCTTTTTCTGTGCTCATTTAACATCTAGCCAAGGGACAACAGTTGAAAATGATCCATTTGGCTAACGCTGGCACATTTACTGTGTTATTGGTTGGTATGCACGATCCATGAATAAATAAACAAATGAACAAAAGTAGAAGCTAATTCCCATCATCCTTCATAGAGTGTGCTCCTTAACCCATAAAGACCCAAACCATCCACTGATATAAACTGTGTAATACGTGCTGATCCACTAATACATGTAAATAATTGATGTAAAATGCTGTTTGACGTCTTTTCATGGTCATCAGATATGACCCATTTGGATGTTGAAGTCACTTTTTCTCTGTTTTGATAGAGTAACCTTTGAATTTCCATCAACATCTACATGATCGGTGAATTAAAGGAGGGATATTTTGATTTTTTAAATGGAATTATGCATTTTAGAACATGTCCCTGTGGTCCACATAAAGTGTAAATGCTATTCTTGGGTCTGAATTCTTCATTAATTCAACTCCACAGGTCCATCTTCAACCCTATTTCTGAGTAATGACATGAAAATGGTGGTTTTGAGCACTGGCCCTTTAAATGCACATGACCCCGCCCCCTCCAGGTTGTTGGCTGTGCTGCTCTTTCCCGTTCAACCAACAACTGAACATTTTAGGTAATCGGCTCCAAGTTTGGACATATTTTCAGTTTTTATTACAAGCGCTGCTGCTGATAAACAATTATGTCGTACTCTAAGAAATGTTTGTTGGAAGTCTTGACCTTATATGTGTAAATGCTGTGATGTAACTAGTTATAAAATTTAACAAATTAAGAAGGAATTGAAACAGGTTGTAGAAATCCACTTGATTTTTGCCAGAATTAATATAAAGATGGCTTTGCAGCACCTGGAGGGTTCAAATTCAAACTTTATGAACTATTAGGGTCCAAATACACAAATAAATGAACCAAAGACTAATAAAAGTGGGTTTACACAAATATGACCCCTTTAAAATATAGGAAAATGCAAGCTTTATACCGAAAAATGGAAAAAAAGTGGGGATAATATTGTAATAAATGGTGATAAATCACTTAAAGGAGTGATATTTTGCTTTTTTAAATGGAATTATGCATTTTCAAACATTTCCCTGTGGTCTAAATAAACTGTAAATGCTCTGTTTGGGTCTGAATTCTTCATTAATTCAACTCCACAGGTCCATCTTCAACCCTGTTTCTGAGTAATGACACCACAAAATTGAATGCAAATAACCTATAACCTATTTTGGTGCTGATAATCTCATTTTGAATTGTGGACTATGATCAGGCATATATCTAAAAATGAGATTTTTTTACAGATCACACAGAAAGTCTGTACAGCACGTTTGAATATAGAAAAATGCAAGGTTTATAATGAAAAATGGAAAAAAAACAGAGGGGATAATATTGTAATAAATGGTGATAAATCACTTAAGAAAGGTTAAATGGAAAGAAAAATTCCTTTGAGAACTGCCATAAATGTAGCACCGGGTTAAACATCTACTGTAATCGTGTAGTAGAGCAGGGAACTGAACTGAAATCCACACCAGCGTGAAAAATACAGCTTTAAAACGATCATAACCCAATTTGTAGAAGGGAGCAAAAATGACTCGCCTAGTCCCTCAACACCCAATGATTATTTATGTAACTCTTTTAATTTACTTATTTATTATTTATTTATTGAGGAAAAACAACTTTGTTTCTGATCAGTAGCAGCTCTGTTGCTATAGTAACTGTGTCTGGTGTGACAAAGCTCATGTGGTTTCTTTCTCCTCTGCAAAACCATCAGAGGAAAGCTCCTGCATGAGGGCTCAACACCCACATTTGCATTTTGTGAGACACAGAGGATGTAGGTATCCTCTAGGTGTTGCTTGGTTGAAAAGCAGCAGAAAAGCCCTCGTTGCCACATAAGGACTAACATTAGGGGGGCAACGGTGCAGAAAAAATTCAGTTCGGTACATTTTCGGTACAGGGGTCTTCGGTTCGATTCATTTTCGATATGTTCTCGTACAGTGTGTGTGTGTGTGGGGGGGGGGGTGTTAAGGGGGGGTGCGCTCTGTAACTACCTGTGAGACACCGGATATTTCTACTAAATATTATTCAGTCATTTGTGCATTAACAGGCACCCCACATGCTATGAATTTTTGTATTTTTGAATGTTCAATGTTAATTTATAGCAAACAATGTAATTTACGGAGTGTCTTTGAATGCCTCACAGTATTCTCTGAGGTGCTGTGAATGTGACTGAGAAGAGGAGCAGGGTCACTTGATTTTTGCGAACTTGAGTTAAAAAATAAAAAGCTTTTTGCTATAAAGGAACTAGGGATGCACCGATACCACTTTTTTCCAGACCGAGTACAAGTACAAGTACTTACATTGAGTACTTGCTGATACCGAGTACCGATACGAGTACTTAATAATCCCATTCCAGTTGTTAGTTCTTTTTGTAAATGTGCTTCATTGTCATTGTCATTAGTCTGACTGGAACAAAGTGCTGCTACTGACATTTAATGTGTTGGAATGAGCGTTTGTCAATTTATCCACCAGGGGGCGCCGCTCTGAATTAACCATACTGGACAAATACCATGAAGAACAGTAAAGTTTTTTGAGTAGAAGAAGAGGAAAGTCAGTAATAAAAAACATGGAGACGACAGAGGCAATGCTAATGTGATACTAATATCGCAGTGTTTTCGCAGGTAAGGTTTAAAAGCGAAATTTCAGCAGGTTGAGAAAAGATAATTGAGTGATAAGTTTCGTTTTCACTTCTGAAACATAACATAATATTACATTACATCTATAAATAAGTAATGACAACTCCAAATTTTTCTTTATTTTAGTGTAAAAACTTACATTAAATGGTGAAAATATTAACATTTACAAACTATCCTTTAACAATAAAATGCGAAAAAACTGAAATTTTGAAAGTGAAATTTTAACATTACTCTTCCTGTTATTAAATATTTTGTGCCTTTGTAGATCCAGTCCGTAATATGCATGTATAAATGGTAAGTTGAGGTGTAATATTGTTAAAATTGTACTTATTTTTCTCAAGAAATTTCAGTTTTTTTCAGGTTATTCACATCATTTTTGTTTGGATAGTTTGCAAATGTACATATTTTTATAATTTAATTTTGATTGCACTAAAACAAAGATAAAAATTTGGAGTCGTCATTATTTACAGATTATTAAGCTATTGTTTTACTTGTCCGGCCCACTTCAGATCAATTTGGGCTGAATGTGACCCCTGAACTAAAATGAGTTTGACACCCCTGTTGTAGATGTTCATTAATATGGACTGAAATAAATAAATAAATACATACATACATACATAAATACTAGGCCTGTAACGGTACACATACTGAACTGAACCGTTTCAGTACACACCTGTTCGGTTCGGTACACAGCTGTACCGAAACGACACAGTATGATGAGAAAAAGAAAAAGGAACGAAAGACGTCCTTCGATGCGGAACTTTAAATCCGCGCAAGTTTCACACAGACATATGGAAGGACGCACACATTGACCCAAAATATGAAATAGCAGCTGATATAAGGTTAAAAAAAACAACAAATATGATGTGAACCTGGAAGGAAGAGACTGAAGACCCTCCACCATCAGTCCAGTCCAGTTTGGATCAGTTCAGGTGAAAGACAACAACGAGGAAAGAGACGTTAATAAGATGGATGTTGTTTGGCCCCGAGGAACTATGGTAGTTCTAAAACACTGACACTAGCTCTGTCTGTCTGTCTGTCTGTCACACAAGCTGTATAATAGAGGAATAAATAGAACGCTGAAAGTATGTAAAGTTTCACTTTTGTTTCACAACAGCGTTCGTTACAATAGTTATGGACCGCACCCCCAGGTATATAACTGCGCGCCCCCCCTACCCCCCAGCTCCGACAAAAAAAAAAAAAAAAAAAAACCCCCGTGCACACAGGCACACAACACAATTTGTTCTCTGTCCTAAAATAAATAATTTGGCTCATTGTGTTGTCAGTGTTTCTCTTCAGTTTGTTTCAACAGAATACCAGTTTAACCTCTTGTTAATGTTGCACTTCATGTGGAATTTTTTTATTTTTATGCAGAATGTGAACTGACAGAACTGTGATTGGATTTTTCTTGTTTGTTCAAAACTACCATTCAGGGAAAAGTGCAATTCTAATGTTTAAAATACATTTAGTAATATTAATAATTTATTTTATTTTCTATTTGATTTGTAGCAGCAGAATTATATTATTCCTGTTTTTCTATATTCTATTGTGTCCAAAAATTGGGGGAAAAATGTTAAAAAATTCATAAATGCATTAATAGACATTTTGAGGGGTTTTCTTTCTTCCCGTACTGAACCGAAAAAAAAAAAAACGAACAGTGGCTTTGAAAACCGAGAACGTACCGAACCAAAAATTTTGTGTACCGTTACAGGCCTAATAAATACATACATACATACATACATACATACATACATACATACACACATACAGGGTGGGGAAGCAAAATTTACAATATTTTGAGGCAGGGATTGAAAGACAGTGTTTGACCAATTAGTTTATTGAAAGTCATGAGAATGTATTTGCCACAAGAAAATTGACATAATAGAAAATGTTTTTATTCTATGTGTCCTCCTTCTTTCTCAATAACTGCCTTCACACGCTTCCTGAAACTTGCGCAAGTGTTCCTCAAATATTCGGGTGACAACTTCTCCCATTCTTCTTTAATAGTATCTTTAAGAAAGTCGACATTGCTGTGTGATGTTCTGTTGGTAGCATGTTCTAAAACGCCCCAAACAGCAGAATCCAGAGGGTTTAGATCTGGGCTAGAAGGCGGCCATAAACATGATTCCCAAAAATTGCTAAAGTTGGATTTGTTGCTGTTGTCAACAAGTGTTTTGGTGTTCTTGTGTAAGATTTTAACTTCAAATCATATTTTACTGCATTTCTAACGCTCTTGTTGTCTACCTCAAGTTCAATTGCCATTTTTCTCATGGATTTGGTTGGATCCTTTAGGATTTTGGATTTGAGAGCTTTAATAAAAGCTTTGGTACGTTTTTTGTTGCTTCCTCCACTTCCAGACTTTCTGGTAATAGTTTTGCTCATAGTCATTCTCTTCTTTCCATTATAAACAGTCTTTATGGACACTCCAACTATTTTTGAAATCTCCTTTGGTGTGACGAGTGCATTCAGCAAATCACACACTCTTTGACGTTTGCTTTCCTGATTACTCATATGGGCAAAAGTTTCTGAAAAGGTATGGATAATAGTGTTAGGTATGATTATGACATCAATATATGTTTGGTTTCAAAACAATTGACGTAGTGCCTGCTGAGAAAAAACAACTAAATGTTCATTGTAAATTTTGCTTCCCCACCCTGTACATACATACATACATACATACATACATACATACATACATACATACATACATACATACATAAATAAATAAATATTGAAGGCCCCAAACTGAAACGGTTCGGTCCAAACCAGCGCACCGTTCCACCCCTAACTAACAGTGGAGCCTGGTGTGTATTGCAGATTAAAGTGTGCAGTGCGACTTCAACACAGCACATGATTAATAAAAGCCACAGCGTCTGCCCTGATTTAGATTTCCTCAATCACTGACTGCTGCTTGAACTTTAACTCTCCACCTTTAATTTTCCAACTCAGGGATTTTCTATGAATGCTAATTGGTTCAATATATTTCTAAATAAAAGAAAAAAAAAAAAAGAAAAAAAAAAACATATCGGCGCCAGGTGCTGTCTTTGTAACCCAATAACAATAAATGACTCATCCTTTCATTCACTTCCAGTCTATGAGGGAAAGCACTAGAACCAATATGTTTCACTCTGCTATTCATCTATAATTTAATTCCCCAAAGTGGAGGTTCCCCAGTGGAAAGCACCCAGCACATACAACAGATCAGAGTTACAGAGCACACAATTGGCTATTGTTAAGAGCTTGCTTTTCGTTTGCCTGGTCGTACCGAGTAAACAAGCTAATATCCCGTGCGTCTGAGCTGCAGTGTTCCTCCTAATTAACAAAGCAAAGGCCTTCTGACATTACTGTTGATGTTGCCAGTGCCTTTACCCACAACACTCAATCAGAGTAATTAAATCTGATTAGAAACACAATGGACAGTGGGTGAACTTTGGACCATGTATTCCACGTAAAGTAAAGTAAAGTAAATTTTATTTATAGAGCACTTTTCACAGACAGAGTCACAAAGTGCTTTATCAATTCAAATCAGAATCAAATTAAGTTTACAGAGACCCAACGGAAACCTTCAGGGGCAAACACTTGTGATTGGTGACAGTGGCGAGGAAAAACTTCCCTTTAACGGGCAGAAACCTCGAGCAGACCCAGACTCCTGAAGGATGGCTGTCTGCCTTGACCAGTTGGGGTTAAAGAGAGAAAGAGAGAGTAAAGGAGGAGAAAAGAGAGAGCGATAGAGATATAGAGAGACTGGGGGGGGGGATGACACATGGAGTACGTTATGATGAATACATAGAGTGTAATCAGTCTGTGGTGGTCCTGGGTCAGGTGGGAGACTAAAAAGCCTTTTTGAACAGGAGGGTTTTGAGGTGTTTCTTAAAGCTCTCTACAGAGTCCATGGACCGTAGGTGTAGAGGCAGGTCATTCCATAGACGTGGTGCCACAGCTTTAAAAGACCTGTCACCGCGTGTGCTAAAACAGGTCCGTGGAACCATCAGCAGGTACTGTCTCTAAAGGCTGGTCTGGTAGAAATGTGCATGTATGTGTGTGTGTTTTTTAACCCTTATTTCCTCGTCTGGCATTTTTGTACATTTATCTCTGGGGGTTTTTTTTGTTTTTTTTTTCATTTGTTGATCCTTCTGGCATGAAATTTGACAAGTACTTTTCTTTTTAGTTCTATCTTTGAAATCTAGTGTTGTTTACTCGTACATGGGCCAGATCAAGCAGTGACACAGGGACATATTTCATGTTCAATAGTCTCTGTGTTTAATCTAAATAATTTATCTCCATGTTAACCCTTTCATGCATACTGGTCACTACAGTGGACAGCTATTCTACAGCTTTTCTCTTCTATCTTCATGGATTTTGTTGTTTTCGTTTTTTTTTTTTTTTTTTTTTTTTTTCCACAATCTTTATTAAAGTTTTAAGACACTACATATCTTTTCTGACATGAATTGGTAACATTTTGTAGAACTCTTCTGAGCATAAACCCCTACAATCACAAAACCCTCCCCATAGTTTTCACACAATTTATCCGTAAATACATGTTTCTGTGCGTCAACAATTAAACGTGTGGTGTCCAGCTGAGTGGACATTTTTGCAACTTCATGAAAAATAGGTCCATAAGAATTTTTTTTTTCATTATTTATTTATTTTTCATTATTTTTTAAATTTTTTAAATTACTTTTATTTTATTTTTTTAAATGTATTTTTCAGAAGAACATTTTTAATCACATTGTTTTTTTCATGCCTGAAGAAGAATAAAAACACTCAGGAAAAAAATTTGATTAAGGTTCTCATAATTCGTGCATGAAAGGGTTAATACATGTATGAATAGGTCTCAGTAAGTACTTTCATATGACACGTTACAAATTACAGAAATAAAATTTGCATGACACATGGACTCAAAATGAACATAATTTTTTTCACTTTACACAAATGTACAAAACATACTGTTCTTATAAGAGATTGATCCTAAACGAAACGTAGGGCTTTAGCTATGATGTTAAACTACAACTGTGATCAATATTGGATACAAATGTATAAAAAGATAAGTTTTTATGAACACAAATATGTTGTGACATGGGGACAGCAGTTTGTATCTTTGTTCAGTAGTCAGAATAAAAGACTAAAAGACTTTGCTGGGACTAAAACACTACAAATATATTAATAAACTTTTATTTAACACACATATTACAACTGAAATGATATATATAGCAAATAGCAGAGCATATTTTACAAATAATTTGATTGTACATAACCTTTCTATATTGTTGTACCGTTGAATAATTCATTCCTACAAATTCACAGGTTTCATTTTATATTGATTATATGTTCATATCTTTTCTTCTACAAGTGATACTGGAATTTTGTAAACAGTTCCATAAAATAGAGTTCTTAAGCTTAAATAATGAGCCTATTTGAGAAATGATAGGTGAAACTTTAATTTTTGACACTGATGTTCACTTTTGCTTGATCTGGCGCACATGTGTTTTATACTCCCATGATGCAGTTTGCACCCACTGGTTACCTTCATGGCAAAAATGTAAACACACAAAAATACTGCTATAAAATCATCATACAGCATTTTTTTTTCTTTTTTAACAACTTCAGCCCTTCTCAGAACTACCAAACATTTAACATTAACCTTTTAAATACCAGTTTAATGATATGAAAACAGTGATTTCTTAAAAAAAAAAAAAAAAAAAAAACATGTAAAAAAACCAGAGTATTTTTGTATAATAAATAGAAGGTGGATGGGACATTGGTTGTGATTAGAGCCTTGGCTATGTCAAAGATTAGCAACAAAACTGATTTGATTGCATTAGTATTTTGTAGGATACTCCCTCTGGTTACCATCATGGTCAAAAATGCCCCCTTGACTTCCATTAAAACCACATTATTTAATCTCCCTGCCATGACACAAAAAAATTCTTAAACCATCAAAAGTCATCAAAAACAATGGTTATGCAATCCAGTACTAACTCCTGTGTGTATCATGTGACTAAAACAGACAGAAAAGAAAACATGGAATGTCTAAAAGCACTGTTTTTGTCAGTACAATGCCATAGATATTGATGTAAGAACTGAAGTGATTTTGGTTATTATCAAGAAAACATGGAAAATGGATAGATATCAGCTCTGAAATTAAACTACTATGAGCTATTTTTGTTGTTGTCATTATATTTGTCCAAACAAATGTACCTTTAGTTCGGGCTGCACGATACTGGAAAAAACTGACATTGCAATATTTTTTAATCCTGCGATATATATTGCATTATGAAATAGCTGTGTGGTGCCGATGTAAATGGTCAGACAAATTAGTTGTGTTTCCTCTCATTGTGGCAACAATTGCAAGGCACTATCGACACAGATCATGTGTTTCAGTATCAACCTTCTTGTAGCCGAAATAATTCCAGATAACTGACGTTGCTTTTCTTTTTGGCACCAAGTCTTTGTTTGCGATGATTTTCCATTTGTTTGTTGCTCTTTTTTTTTTTTGTTGAACTTTTTATTTATTCCACCAATATAAAACACATGGAGACGTACAAAAATCACACCAGCCTCAGTCTACAGTCTACAAATCACTCGATCCATGTCACATTACTTTCACTCATAACTACTTATACTACACCTTTTACATATACGTCAAAAACATGTCAAGGTCATATATATTTTACACAGATACCAACAACATTCTTGAAATCTGACTTCTAATATTCCACCAGCACAAATAAGTGTATTTGCAAAACCAAAACAGGTGCTACTGAGGAAAATAAATAGAATAAAATAATTGAGTTACAAAAAAAAAAAAAAAAAGCAATATTAAAAACAAAAAGAGGTATTTAGAGCTCTTGTACCACTTGAATTATTGGTTTCCATCTTCTCTCCAATTTTTCTAGTTTCAGTTGTAACCTTGCAGTAGTTTTTTCCATAATAACAACCTTTTTTACTTTGTCTATCCATTGCGTTATGTTGGGGGGGAGGGGGGGGGAGGGGGTTCAGCCAGTTAATTGTGATCATATTCTTTGCTATTACAAGTAAGACTTTCAATAAAAAGCTACAATCTCTGTCTATCAGATCTTCAGGTAATATTCCAAGTATATACAGGGTTAAATCAAGATGTAGGTCAATACCAAGAAATCTTTTTATTTCTGTTTTCACACACTTCCAAAAATCTTTGATCTGTGGGCAATCCCAAAAATATATGAGTGAAGTCACCCACCATTCCACAGTTCCTCCAACATAAATCTGATGTTTTACTATATTTTGCAGTGACAAATAGAGTGTTAAAGTAACGCACCTTCACTTTCCATTCAAACTCCCTCCATGTTGGACTGTTAGTTAGTTTGTGTCCAGATTTGAACGTTTCTTCCCAATCATCATTCGTTATTAATACATTTGCTTCCAGTTCCCATCTCTCTTTAACATCTATATTATTGTCATTGGATTCATATTGTAGTGCTTTATATATGTCAGGGTAGAGACTGCGATCTGGTAGGATTGGCGATTCTACCAGTAAAGACTCCGATCGTAGTCTCTACCGGTAGAAACTCCGATCAGAGTCTCTACTGGTAGAAACTCCGATCCGAACCCTAACCCTAACCCTAACCCTAACCCCTAACCCTAACCCTTCTACTGGCAGGATCGGAGTTTCTACCAGTAGAGACTCTGATCGGAGTCTCTACTGGTAGAATCGCCGATCCTACCAGATCGCAGTCTCTACCTTTACATATATTTTTGAAATCAGCCCCTTTTTTGACTCTTCTTCTGTAAACGACATGAACAGCTCTTCGACCTTGGTTCGTACTTTTCTTATTCTTTCCCATTCATGTTGCTCATTTTTTAATGTTGTTACCAGCGACTCACTCTACGTGCAGGGGAGTGGTCTGCTTTGGCAAACTAATTAAGAACAATTGTGATTGGTGGATCGCTGTGCAGTGTGTGTCAGGTACCCAGGTTGAAATTACATGAGAACATGTTGAGTTCATTTGCCTCCTACATTGCAGGACCTGCGATGTGACTACTGCGCACATGTACATCATGATGACGATGCTCAAACGATATATTGTGCTGTTCTACCTTTAGTTGTACCAGGCATGAAAATGAACAAGAAATTGGAGAAAACAAGGGTGGTCTAATAATTTTTTCCACGTCTCTATAATCATACATTCTCTAATGTTAACATTTCATTTAAAACTTTTGATTTTTGACATTTTGACTGTATCCCACCAGTTTCAACCATTTTCCTATTTTTGGTACGAAGGTAGTAAATTTAAGGGTTATTGTTCATTAGCAATGTCATGTTTTGAGCCCTTCTCATCTTTGCATGCGTGGTGTATGCCCGAATTCTGACCTCAGCGAATGACTAAAGGATGTTGTAAAAGCCTGGGTATGCTTTTATGTGAGACAAGAGAAAGCAAGATATAGAGAGAGAGGGAGAACAGAGAACCACGCACCGCTGGGAACAGCACAACGCAATTCATTCTAGGAAAATAGCAAGCCTTCCTTTGAGTCCTTTTGAACTGATTCAGAACTTCAGATGATTAATTCACAAAGTGCGAAGCAAAATGATTGCTATTATCACTGCAGGAAAGTCATTAATAAAATTAATAATAATGGGTGTTCAAACCTCACAGATATACCAGAATGGAAATAAAAAGTAATGAAGCAAGCGTGTTTGAGGAAATCTATTACGTTTTCCATATCGTTAGATTAGATGAGGTATGTCGTATTCTTTCATTTTTTTCCATTCAGATCTTAACAATACATCTGATTTTAAGGAGGATGAGAAGTCCATTTAATTCTGGAGTTAACACCACACCAAGCGTGAGTTGCTGGAAGATGAAGCCGCTCGTAACGTGGTCTTTCCCAACAATACAGTACAATAATGTCAAAATGATCCCATCCCCCAAAACAACGCAGAGCAGCGAGCGCTACACTGAGGCTGCAACCCACTCATTCTAAAGATATCACATGTAGACCAGCTCCACGGTGCTTACACAGACACGCGCTCTACGACAGGGGTTTATAATAATCAGTCTACCCTTGACGGGTGAGTAGACATTAAATGTTATTTCAAAGCTTTTCTTTTCACAGAGACATCCTCTAATTGCCTCCAAGACAGACTTTGATGCAGATGTTAAGACACTGCTTCGTCTACATCTCCGTTATCACTTGTCAAATTAAGCTCCAGTAAAGTAAAATAAAGCAGTGGGATGAGTTACATGACAGAGCGCACTTGTTAGGTAGGGGCTAGCGATGGAAAGTTCCTTTGGCTCGGTTCCCAAAGAAGAACCGTCCCTTTCAGCTCCCAAACGGCTCTTAATTTAGTATTATTTGTAACCTATAGTGTACCAAATTTCAGTAACTTCTACAGTAAAAAATTCCAGTTGCTTCTTATTCTAGCAATTTACAAGGTGTATCTGTATATTGCAATGCATTATGGGTAAAAAAAATATTTATGGTAACTTCACACATTCGTCCACAGTATCATATTGTACAATTACAGGATGGTTGTGTTTTCACTTGGTCTGACTGTAAACAATACAAATTACAGTTACACACTAGTTGCTTTTCCATTGGACATCTGCGCAAAACTTTACAGATATTTACTAAATGTCAAAAAAACAGAGGTGTGTAATGTCAGCTTTGCTATTAAATCACAAATTTGTTTATTTATTATTGCGAGATGACACGAGAAGTCATTCCATAAACATGGCGACGAACGTAAATATGGTGTTGATTTACAGATATATTCATTATTATTAAGTATTACCCCTCTATCCCGTACTAAATTAAAAAATTATTTGTTTCCTGGTGTGTCCACACATACCGTGACATGTTTCTTCTTCACTTGTAGTAATGTACATCAACATCCAGTTTTTTAATTCATCTGACTCTAGTTGCGAAAAAAGGTCTTTCCATTGCAGTTTTGCGTGATATACTATTTGCGCTATGCCCAAAAAACCACCTCTTGCCAGCGCAAAAACTTTTAATTGAAAAATGAGAGTTTTGGCGAAGTTGTAGTTTTTCCATTAGGTAAATTTTTATGCGCAAGTTATATTTGCGCAATTTGAGAGTCAATGGAAAAGCGACTAATGCTAGTATTAGAAGGCACCAAGGAGGACATGATGGTGACACAGGAGAGCGAATTCCATATCCACCCACTAATAAAGTGTAAATAAGACATTATTAGCTCACAAAATTAAAATGTGATTCAAGTAGTTCCTTCATGCAATATAATTTGACCATGTAGACGTCTATTTTAACTCAGCGTGTAATGTAGACATGTCAAAACTAGCATTTTAGTAAGAATAATGTTTCTTTATTCGTGTAAGTGACTATATTTCACATTATTTTATCTATCTTAGTCGTGTTTTATACAGAATATACAGGGTGTGGGACTGAGACCGCGCTGTTTTTGCAAATGTTAGCTAGCAGAAAACTGGTTAAGTTAAGCTAATGCTAGCTGCGTGCATTAACCCTGTTCAGAAATGCCTCCAATAGTCCAGGCTCCATTAGCATTGTTAGCACTGTTAGCATGGCTACATGTATATAATTTGACATTTTCACCAAAAACTACCAAATGAATTCATTCATATACTCATTGAAGTAAATGATCTGTGTTCATTTTAGAGCTGCTGGACATCATAGACCAGAACTCTACCCTAAATTAGGAAAAAAAATTGTGGAAAAAAATAAGTTTTATGTATTTATTTTCTAATATACATATTAATTTATCAATATTTGTAACAAAAACTAAGTAACACTGAATGGGTGAAAACAGATTGCAATAAAGGTTATGGGACTTGAATCAATAACAGATTTTTTGGAGTACATAACAGGTGTTAATCACAGATATATTTGCAATATGTGCTTGTGCATTTGTGCAATGCATGATTGTTAATACATTTTTGTGCTTTTCATGACATGTTTTGTGATTATATATACCTCAAATAAACTTTTTTTGTTTGTTTGTTTTTACAAATTTGATGATTTATTGGGTGTGGGTCACTTTTGCATAAAAGGGATAGAATTTTACAATACAGGGCTATTCAAAAAGAATGAACCGATTTCATTACGCAATATTTTAATAAGGAAAAGCAATAGAAAACTCCAGCCAAGTCACAAGTATTTGACTCACAATCAACTTATATTTCCTGTCTTACAAGTGTTCAATGTGTCCACCACTTGCAGCATGGGCAACACCAATGCGATAAGAGGACTCCTCCCAGATGTGTATCAGCATATCATGATCCACTGAGTTGATCGCTGTTGTTATTCGATGTTTAAGGTCATCGAGGTTAGTGGGTAGCAGTGGAACATAAACGTGATCTTTTACGTATCCCCACAAGAAAAAATAATACACAGTGAGGTCTGGGGATGTCACAGGTCAAGCACAAAGAGCATGGTCTTGGGCCCCCTTCCAATGAATCCATCACTGGGGCACTTTTTCATCTAAAAAAGATCAAACTTGGAAAACTCCTCTTTCAAATGGTCACTGACTCATTCCATGACTATGCTTGAGAACTGAAGCAATGCGTCATGAAATTGGTTCATTCTTTTTGAATAACCCTGTAGAAAACTGGTCACTTTTCCATGGGGGTCACTTTTCTATCCGACACCAGCTCTAACCAAGGTTATAATAGTTTTGGATTTTTCATTATAGTTTAGTTTTATTTAGTTTTGACTTTTTTTTCTCTAATTCAGTTAGTTTTAATTAGATTTTAGAGCAGGTTTGCTAGTTTTTATTAGTTTTCATTTTTTTCTAAATGCTTAGTTTTGGTTTAGTTTTATTTTTTTTCATATCTTTAATCTTCTTCGCCGTCGTATTCAAATAAATCCCAGACAGGACTCTGCTGCTTTCTCCCAACTTTAGTCTGCATGTTTCCAGGTAGAGTGGGGACCAGAAGACGACTGGAAACCACAAGTGATGAGAAGTGACGGCCCGAGAATTACCGAATGGTACTGCTAGCTAAAATTGCCAGAGCAAAATAAATCGCTTTCGTCTCAATCAGACGTTGACAAAGACGAAAACGATGGGAATTTTATCCAGAATTTTTAAACGTTTTAGTTAGTTTTGTAAACATACAATACAGTTTCAGTTAGTTATCGTTTTTGCTTTTAATTATAGTTTTTATTTATTTCAGTTAACAAAAATGTTTCTTCAATTCTAGTTTTCGTCATTTCGTTAGTTTTCGATAATAACCTTGGCTCTAACTTGATGGAAGCTGGCTCTTCTGATTCACTAAAAAGCATCGGCTCTCAGAACTGACTCCTATGAGCACAAAGCGTCACTAGTTGGGGCTGTTTGGGGAATGAACAGATCAGATACTCACGGTCAGATAACGGGCGTCCAGCTCCACCTTCTTCTCCAGCTCAGATAGCAGCTCATTATGGAAGGATTTTAACTGGAAAGGAAGAACAAAACCTGTTAAATAACACGTTAATGATTCCTCATCAGTGGACACAAGCATGAACTCGTCTACCCAAAGTTCTACACAGTAAGTTATTAAAATACATGTTTACTCAGTTACTGATGTTTTCCCAACAAAGTCCTGGCCTGTGAAGCCTCTCTGTGCCTGCACACTGTTGTCACTGTTACTGATTCAGCGCTACTTGACACAATGTTAGTCACTAGATTGTAAACTGACCTGCCGGAAAAAAAAACGGACACCCAAATGTTTTCATTGACCGACTCTAGAGTGATGTTTTGCACAAGTGATAGACGGATTCAGTGGGAAGATTAATCAGGCAGATGAAGAAGCATGGTTTTAATGGCTGCCAATTATTTCACAGTAATCAAAAACTGAACATGGCAGACTGGGGAACGACGTTAGCGCTACTCGTTTTAATTTTCTTTTTTTTTTTTTTATTTGCAATAAGCGCATTGCAGACGGAGAGCAGAATACATCTACAGCAGCAAACAGATACAGCGCAGACATAACAGGGTTGGATAAATGTTAACTAAGTTGGGCAATTTTCTGTCTCTTTTGTTAGTATTATTAAATTAGTGTAATCAGATACAAAAGGAACCTCATGCTCTAAATACACTAATCTGCATCAGCCATTGAAAACCCCATATTGGTTGATAATTATACATACATAGAAGCAGTGAGTCCTGAAAATACTGTATGGGGGGGGGGGGTGACGTGGGGTAGAGGCAGCAGATATATACATGGGGGTGGGGTCCATAACTAACATAACTAACACTGGTGTGATGCTTTCAATGTCCAACTTTCAGCTTCTATGCCTCTATTACACCGCGGATCTTGCACAAAATTTTCACAACTTCTAACCTGTATCCACTGGACCCCCTCCACTGCTCTATGCCCCCCCACCAAGAAATGCTGGGCCCCAGGAATTTGTCACGTTTATCCCCCCCTTTATGGTGCCCCAGAATAGAACAGTAAGCGTCAATGCTGAATGGACATTAATGCAAATATTTTGTAAAATGGAGGTTTTTCTCTAGGTTCAGGCAGCTTATCCACACAAAAAATTGCGATTTTTGATAAAGTTTTCGAAAGTGAAGATTTTTATAACTCAGACAAAAGGGACAGATTAGGAAACGATGGCGTCTCACTCCATTTTGCTCATGTCTGTTACTGCTTTGTGTAATGAAGCTTCACCTGAAACATCAAATCCAGGTGTAAATCAGTGTATGACGGACCAGATAGATGTTATGGACTTTTGTTTATAACTAGGGGTGTTAGAAAATATCGGTTCTGCAATATATCGCGATACTTCATTTGACGATACTGTATCGATATTAACCCTTTCATTCATACTGGTCACTACAGTGGACAGTTCTTCTCCAGCTGTTCTCTTGTATATTCATTGGTTTTGTTGTTTTAGTTCCATATCAGCCAACACAGTGGACACTTATGCATATGTAACTTTGCTGTTCTTGATAAACCTGATCTGCAGTAACATGTTTGAGTGTAAATCAATTGTTATTAGACTGTAATTACCATTTTTTCTTTAACCAAATGGGTTTTTTGTATATTATCTCCATGAAGTGAGTAAGAACTAGTACTAGAGTATGTTTAAATATGAGAAAACATCAGATTTGCAGCATTAAAAGTGTTTATATTTCATAGTTTTCACTGTATATCAATAAATACATGTTTCTTTGCTTCAAAAATTAAATGCATCGTATCCATTTGAGTGAACATTTTTGCAGCTCCATGAAAAATAGGTTCATAAAAAGCTGTCAGTTGCATTTTTTTCATGCCTAAAGAGGAATAAAAACAGGGGAGAAAAATCATGATTAAGGTTCTCATAATTCATGCATGAAAGGGTTAAAATGCACTGTACCAATATTTTTAGGTATTTATTCAAATACAGATATGGTGGGGGTTCATTTTTGGTTTTCTTTGTTGTTTATATCTTATTTATTATTATTATTATTATTATTATTATTATTATTATTATTATTATTATTTAACACTGTTTTGTTAAATAATGTTTTTTTGAAGCATCCTAAAAGCACTTTTTACTGTCTGAGAGGCAGATGTTAGTTCCTTTGTTGGGATTGCACAAAAATAATATTATGATGTTAGTTCTGAACTAACAGAATATGAACATTTGAGCAGGATCTTAAACTGTAATGTCTGTAAAACATAATTTAAGTTTTAACACAGGAACATTTTGTGATATAGCATTAGATTCTGTTGTGATCAAATAAAAATGTGTTTAGTGTTTGTGCAGATTTCTGGTGTAATTCAATTCTTCAAGGAAATAATCATTTAAAAAAAAGAAACAAACAAAAAAATGGCCTTTTTAACAGTATCATGATATATAATATTGTGATCCAAATATTGTCATTTGTATCATATCACCAGATTCTTGCCAATACACAGCCCTAGTTATAACTAACCTTGTTGTTGCTGCTCACCTTAATGACAGATCATAGCCTCTGCATGTGTTACACCCACTATTACTCACAGTATCCAGTTTTAAAGGAGTGATATTTTGCTTTTTTAAATGGAATTATGCATTTTAAAACATTTTCCTGTGGTCTACATAAACTGTAAATGCTATACTTGGGTCTGAATTCTTCATTAATTCAACTCCACAGGCCCAATTTGAACCCTATATCTGAGTAATGACACCAGAAAGGTCGTTTTGAGCGCTGGCCCTTTAAATGCACATTAGCCGCCCTCCTCCAGGTTGTTGGCTGTCCTACTCTGTCCTCGTCAATTCAACCAATAACTGAACATTTTAGGTAATCGGCTCAAAGTTTGGACATATTTTCAGTTTTTACTCCAACCACTGCTGCTGACAAACAATTATGTCGTACTCGGAGAAATGTTCGTCGGAAGTCTTGACCTTATATGTGCAAATGTGGTGACGAAACTAGTTATAAAATGTAACAAATTAAGAAGGAATTGAAACTGGTTGTAGAAATCCACTCGTTTTTTGCTAGAATTAATAACATTCTTGTGGTTCAAACACGTTCTATACATGAAATCACCTGCCATGACTAAAATGTCATTAAAATTAAGTTACAATTAAATTGACACTTTGGCAATATTGTCATAGAACTGGCACCACTAGCTAGGTATGAATATAAAGATAGCTTTGCAGCACCTGGAGGGTTCAAATTCAAACTTTATGAACTATTAGGGTCCAAATACACACATAAATGAACCAAAAACTAATAAAAGTGGGTTTAGCAAAGTATGACCCTATTAAATATAGGAAAATTCAAGCTTTATACTGAAAAATGGAAGAAAAAAGAGGGGATAAAATTCTAATAAATGGTGATAAATCACTTAAGAAAGGTAAAATAGGAAGAAAAATTCTTTTGGAAATTGCCGTAAAAGTAGCACTGGGTTAAACTTGTACTGTAATAGTGTAGTAGAGCGGAGAACTGAACTGAAAGCCACAAAAAATGGCTTGTACCAATATACAGTTGTTTTTGCAGTTTGTCTTGTACACTGTAAGCCCAGAAGTTGTATTTACTAAAATACTTTAATTACAAAGTACTTAAATGATTTAGGTTTTATGACATTACTATAAAATGTTAAGTATATTCTATTAATTTGTAGATAAAGTTGAAAGTACGAAAAAGTTTAAGTTGAATGGATTTAAATCACTAAGTTTTAGTCATGACCACACCTTTTTATCTCCGCATTGCATTGTGGGTATTGGGCATGATGTTGAAAATGTGTTCTTTTTCTGTGCAGGGGTTCAGTGCGGTTGTGGTGTTAGTGTTAATTTGGACTTAATGTGTGTATGGCAGTGTTTATTGGCCTTTTTGTGTTTGTTTTTGTATTTTTGTAGAGCTGCACCATGAGTCAGAGCCATAGGAAGAACAACAGGTTTCCTGTTCATCTAAAAATGTTTTTGCATGTTAGAAAATTTAATGTCTTGTCAAATTATAAGCACTTCCTGTACTGGTAAATGACACTGAGCTGATTTCCATCCATGCTATAATATGTGAAGTTTGATTATTACACAAAGTACTTATATATTGCAAAAGATTTTAACTTAAATCAACTTGAAATTGAGTACAATGAACTGATATTAAGTCTAATGAGTATACAAAGCAATTGACATTGCAACAGATTTTATGTTAAAGTAATTTGGCATTTAGTGTGTTGTACTTAAAATAGCAATTCCATTCAAATCAAGTATTTAAGTTTAATACACTCAAGTTTTCATTATTCACTACTTAAATTTTTTAAGGTAACCGGTTTACTCATTTTTTAAAAGTAAACTCAACTTATCCGGTCTTACAGTGTAGATGGAGATATTTTGCAAAACAAAGGTCATGTTTACAGATTTTTTTTAATAAACAGAAAGAAAATATCTGTTTAGAAAAATATCCATGTTAGTGTGAACCTTCTGTGTATGATTGACAGTCCATACAATCTCTGTTCTGACTAAGACTCACTACTTTATCTGCGTTAATACACATGTAAAGCCTAGTTTGACTAATTTATGGCATTTCCAGACCCCTAAAGATTCAAAACATCATCATTTAGCATATCTATGTTTATCTCTTCTCAGATTTTTTTTTCAGTAAACATAGAAAAATAAGAATTGTTCACAATGTTGGTTTTCGGGAACACACAAACCCACTATTTTTACAATCTAAAACTTTAAAACCCATTGACCTTGTGGAATTCAAAACTATTCAAATAATATATAAAGCAAAGAATAATTTACTACCGGGCAATATTCAAGAAATGTTTTGTGAAAGAGAGGGAGGCTATGATTTACGGGGAAAATTAAATTTAAAGATTCATAAAGTACGCACTACATTAAAACGTTTCTGTATCACCATTTGTGGAGTAAAACTGTGGAACAAATTGTGTGTGGAGATAAAACAAATATCAAACATAATTCAGCTTAAAAAAAAAGATATAAAGAATTGATTCTTGAGAGGTACAGTATTTAATAATGACAATGAGGCTTGTTTGTTTATCAATGATGTACTGATAAATCTGCTGTAATTATTGAAGAGAATGTTTGATTTGTTGAGTCGTTTTGTATGACTGTACTGACATGAACACACTGTTGTGGATAATTCATTTACTGCATTATGGATTGTTGTGGTTCGATGCAAAAATTAGGGAAATGGTATAGGCTGATTGTTGTATTAAGTTAATGATAAAGGTGTAAAAGCACTGAGGGGTTGGATTAAATAAGTTTATACTTCTTCCTACTCCTTTTCGACCAAGCAATATTATTATTATTATTATTTTTAAATTTATTTATTTTATTTTATTTCGAACATGCAAAGAAAATAAAACAAAACAAAGCAAATCAAGACATGAACAAAATAACATTTAAATGGACAGAATCTATCTTCAAGCACATACAAGTCTGAATTTTGCATGGTCAAAAAGGAGTAGGAAGAAGTATAAACTTATTTAATCCTACCCCTCAGTCCTTTTACACCTTTTTTTATTAACTTTATACAGCAATTAACTTATACTATTGCCCTAATTTTAGCATTGTACCACAACAATCCTTAATACAGTAACTGAATTATCCACAACATTACATTCATGTCAGTATGGTCATACAAACAGACTCAACAAATCGAACATTTCCTTCAATAATTACAGCAGATTTAACAGTACACTATCAAACACAAACAAAACAAACAAGGCTCATTGTCACTATTTAATACTGTACCTCTCAAGAATCCATTCTTTATATCTTTTTTTTTAAACTGAATTATATTCGATATTTGTTTTATCTTCACACACAATTTGTTCCACAGTTTTACTCCACAAATGGTGATACAGAAACTTTTTAATGTAGTGCGTATTTTATGAATCTTTAAATTTAATTTTCCCCGTAAATCATAGCCTCCCTCTCTTTCACAAAACATTTCTTGAATATTGCCCGGTAGTAAATTGTTTTTAGCTTTATATACTATTTGAATAGTGTTGAATTCCACAAGGTCAATGAGTTTTAAGATTTGAGATTGTAAAAATAGTGGATTTGTGTGCTCCCGAAAACCAACATTGTGAACAATTCTTATTGCTCTTTTTTGCAATATAAAAATCCTATGTAATGAACTTGTGTATGTGTTTCCCCATACCTCCGAACAGTAACTTAAATATGGTAAGAACAATGAATTGTACAGAATCTGAAGTGATTTCTGATCTGCTGATATTCAGACTTGTATGTGCTTGACGATAGATTCTGTCCATTTAAATGTTATTTTGTTTCTGTCTTAATTTGCTTTTTTTTGCCTTATTTTTCTTTGCATGTTCGAAATAAAAAAAAAAATTAAAAAAAAAGAATATATCTGTTTAAACAAATATCCGTGTTAGTGTGGACCTTTTGTGTATGTTTGACAGTCCATACAATCTCTGTTCTGACAAAAACTAAATATTTTATCTGCATTAATACATATGTAAAGCCTAGTTTGATTAATTTATGGCATTTCCAGTTCCCTAATGTTTCAAAACATCATCATTTAGGACATATCCGTGTTTGTCTCTTTGTCATGTGTATTGTACGTTGCCCACAGAGGCTGGACACAGATTTGTGTCTTAGTAGAACAGATTTGTTGAGGAGCATCACAGACCAGCCCTATCATTCATCTAAATTGCAAATCTGAAGCAAATTTTCTGAAAAATCCCCAAATGCAAATGCAAATCATGTGCCTTTCATAAACTGGTTTGGGGTAATCTAATATTCTAGGTTTCCATGTGTCATCAGCAGGTGGCAGTGTAGGCTACTGCGCTACACAGGGGTTTCACAGGAAAAGAAGAAGCAGAGCATTTGGTTGTCTTCTTCTATTTTCACAGATAAGACAGGATTAGATCTCATCAGTCCACTCTGTTTACTGTACCACCACACATGCTTTCACACCTTATCGGAATATCAGGGAAGACAGCAGCAAACATATGACTACCTGTAATTATTATAATGGTCATTTCCTTTTCCTCTACGGTCAATGACTCAAGCAACCACGTTACCATTTTTTTTTTTTTTTTTAATAGAATGTTGCTATTTCCATAACATTTTTCACTGCAAAATCTCAAAATAATAAATAAGCTGCTTTTTTACCATCAAATGTGTATTACATAAATTTATGGTAATGTACCGAATGTTGCAGAAGGTGGAAATCGTCTGGTCCAATAGTAATATTTAAATATATATGTATGCACAGATATGGGTATTTATGTATAAATGCACCTTAGTATGATTTTTTTATTCCCATTTAACCCATAAAGACCCAAACAGCTACTGACGACCAAAATTATCTACTCATCTAAACTGTTTAATACCTATTGATCCACTAATCCTATAAATACGTGTAAATAATTGGTGTAAAATGCAGTTTTTCATCTTTTCATGCTCATCAGATATGACCATTTGGATGTTCAGAGGCTCTGTAGTTACCATGGAAACACTGTCATCTTCTGCAACATTGACTCACCAGTTGGTTCAATGACAGTGGAAGGAGACACATGGTTTTATGTTCAGTTATTGATATATTTGCTGAAAAAAAGGCCACTTTTTCTTCTGTTTTCGGTTTCTGATACGATATTCCTCAACTTTAATCTGAGCTTTTATGAACATCTACATGATCAGTGTATTAAATATAGGAAAATACATCATTTTCACTGAAAAAACACAAAATACAGAGGATAAAATTAAAAATAAATTAAAATAAATGGTGATAGAGAGTTGAATATCTGTATGAAAAAAAATTTAACTGTCATAAAAGTAGCACTGGGTCTTTATGGGTTAATTTTGTTGTTTTTCTGGACATGTTAACTCTATTTTCCATGCTTTTGGTAGTTATCTTCCCATGTCCATCTTTATGTTGAATGTACTTCAATAGGGTTTGTGTGGCCGCAGGAAAATGTCCCTACACTGTGAAAAAATACAATGAATCTTGAAATATCTTCAGTGGTATTATAATATGACATTATGAGACGTTACAAGTGGTGTAGTACTCTTCGTAGCTCCAACCCTTTGAGCTTAGAATACCAACCATCTCCTTTTTCCGTTTGCATGTTCAGAGGCTCTGTAGTTACCATGGAAACACTGTCATCTTCTACAACATTGATTCACATGGAAATGACCATGGTTTCATGTTCAGTTATTGATATATTTGCTGAAAAACAGTCACTTTTTCTTCAGTTTTCTCTGTTTCTCGTAATATCCTTCAACTTTAATCTGAGCTTTTATGAACATCTACATGATCAGTGAATTAAAAATAGGGAAATACATATTTTTTACTGAAAAAGCACAAAATACAGAGGATAATATTGTGATAAATGCTGATAAATCACCTAAGAAGTATTAAATGTAGGAAAAAAAAATTGTAACTGCCATAAAAGTAGCACTGGGACTTTATGGGTTAATTAATTTATTTTTTTAGTTTTTGGTGAGTTATTTCCCCAAGTCCACCTTTATGTTAAATGTACTTTAATTAGGGGTGTAAGAAAATATCGTGATATTTCATTTCACAATACTGTATCAATATTAAAAAGTACTGTATTGATATTTTTAGGTATTTATTCAAATCTAGATTTTGTGGAGGTTCATTTTTTGTTATTTTTGTTTTTCTTTCTTGTTTATATTTTATTTATTATTATTTAACACTCTTTTATTAAATAATGTTAATTCCTTTGTTGGGATTGTACAAAAATAATGTTCTGATGTTAGTTCTGAACTAATAGAATATGAACATTTGAACAGGATCTTAAATTGTAATGTCTGTAAAACATAATAGAAGTTTTTACACGAGAAAGTTTTGTGATATAGCATTAGATCCTGTTGTGATCAAATACAAATGTGTTTAGTGTTTGAGCATATTTCTGGTGTAATTCAACTCTTCAACAAAAAAGAAACAAACCAAAAAAATTGCCTCTAACAGTATCATGATTTATCGTGATATATCATATCGTGATCCTAGTACTGGGATTTGTATCGTATCGCCAGATTCTTGCCAATATACAGCCCTAACTTTAATAGGGTTTGTGTGGCTGCAGGAAAATGTCCCTACACTCTGAAACAACACAACGAATCTTGAAATATCTTCAGTGGTATTATAATATGACATTATGAGACGTTACAAGTGGTGTAGTACTCTTCGTAGCTCCAACCCTTTGAGCTTAGAATACCAACCATCTCCTTTTTCCGTTTGCATGTTCAGAGGCTCTGTAGTTACCATGGAAACACTGTCATCTTCTACAACATTGATTCACATGGAAATGACCGTGGTTTCATGTTCAGTTATTGATATATTTGTTGAAAAATAGTCACTTTTTCTTCAGTTTTCTCTGTTTCTCGTAATATCCTTCAACTTTAATCTGAGCTTTTATGAACATCTACATGATCAGTGAATTAAAAATAGGGAAATACATATTTTTTACTGAAAAAGCACAAAATACAGAGGATAATATTGTGATAAATGCTGATAAATCACCTAAGAAGTATTAAATGTAGGAAAAAAAAATTGTAACTGCCATAAAAGTAGCACTGGGACTTTATGGGTTAATTAATTTATTTTTTTAGTTTTTGGTGAGTTATTTCCCCAAGTCCACCTTTATGTTAAATGTACTTTAATTAGGGGTGTAAGAAAATATCGTGATATTTCATTTCACAATACTGTATCAATATTAAAAAGTACTGTATTGATATTTTTAGGTATTTATTCAAATCTAGATTTTGTGGAGGTTCATTTTTTGTTATTTTTGTTTTTCTTTCTTGTTTATATTTTATTTATTACTATTTAACACTCTTTTATTAAATAATGTTAATTCCTTTGTTGGGATTGTACAAAAATAATGTTCTGATGTTAGTTCTGAACTAATAGAATATGAACATTTGAACAGGATCTTAAACTGGAATGTCTGTAAAACATAATTGAAGTTTTTACACGAGAAAGTTTTGTGATATAGCATTAGATCCTGTTGTGATCAAATAAAAATGTGTTTAGTGTTTGAGCATATTTCTGGTGTAATTCAACTCTTCAACAAAAAAGAAACAAACCAAAAAAATTGCCTCTAACAGTATCATGATTTATCGTGATATATCATATCGTGATCCTAGTACTGGGATTTGTATCGTATCGCCAGATTCTTGCCAATATACAGCCCTAACTTTAATAGGGTTTGTGTGGCCGCAGGAAAATGTCCCTACACTGTGAAAAAATACAATGAATCTTGAAATATCTTCAGTGGTATTATAATATGACATTATGAGACGTTACAAGTGGTGTAGTACTCTTCGTAGCTCCAACCCTTTGAGCTTAGAATACCAACCATCTCCTTTTTCCGTTTGCATGTTCAGAGGCTCTGTAGTTACCATGGAAACACTGTCATCTTCTACAACATTGATTCACATGGAAATGACCGTGGTTTCATGTTCAGTTATTGATATATTTGCTGAAAAATAGTCACTTTTTCTTCAGTTTTCTCTGTTTCTCGTAATATCCTTCAACTTTAATCTGAGCTTTTATGAACATCTACATGATCAGTGAATTAAAAATAGGGAAATACATATTTTTTACTGAAAAAGCACAAAATACAGAGGATAATATTATGATAAATGCTGATAAATCACCTAAGAAGTATTAAATGTAGGAAAAAAAAATTGTAACTGCCATAAAAGTAGCACTGGGACTTTATGGGTTAATTTATTTATTTTTTTAGTTTTTGGTGAGTTATTTCCCCATGTCCACCTTTATGTTAAATGTACTTTAATTAGGGGTGTAAGAAAATATCGTGATATTTCATTTCACAATACTGTATCAATATTAAAAAGTACTGTATTGATATTTTTAGGTATTTATTCAAATCTAGATTTTGTGGAGGTTCATTTTTTGTTATTTTTGTTTTTCTTTCTTGTTTATATTTTATTTATTATTATTTAACACTCTTTTATTAAATAATGTTAATTCATTTGTTGGGATTGCACAAAAATAATGTTAAATAATGAACATTTGAACAGGATCTTAAATTGTAATGTCTGTAAAACATAATAGAAGTTTTTACACGAGAAAGTTTTGTGATATAGCATTAGATCCTGTTGTGATCAAATACAAATGTGTTTAGTATTTGTGCATATTTGTGGTGTAATTCAATTCTTCAACAAAAAAGAAACAAACCAAAACATTGCCTCTTTAACAGTATCATGATATATCGTGATCCTAGTATTGTGATTTGTATCGTATCGCCAGATTCTTGCCGATACACAGCCCTAACAACGTGGCCGCAGGAAAATGTCCCTACACTCTGAAACAACACAACGAATCTTGAAATATCTTCAGTGGTATTATAATATGACATTATGAGACGTTACAAGTGGTGTAGTACTCTTCGTAGCTCCAACCCTTTGAGCTTAGAATACCAACCATCTCCTCGAGCTGCACTTGGATCTGTCTGTGGACCTCAGCCATCTGGAACAGCACATCCCCTGCACAGAGAGAAAACCAGAGACAGGGAGACAATACATGAACAACCCTCCAACTGCAATGGCATCTATAGAACACAAAAGAAGAAAGGTGGAAAATGGAATCAGAGGTTTGAGAGGAGGAGGTAGAAAGAAGAGAAACCCCGGCAACACGTGCAACACTCATGCACTACAACAAGACACACAAGGACGAGAGACGAAGAACTCGGACGATGAAGAACACGATGGGAGTGGAATTTGGTACAAGACGACATTAAACAAAGACGATAAAACAATACCAAGGCATGGCAGATGAGAAAAAATAAATAAATAAATAAATAAATAAAATGAACAAGCTGCGAGAGACAATATGCTGAAAATGAAATTAAATTCTGGTTCTTCGAGTGTTACGGTACTGATCAAACATATTGCCCGTCTTATTTTGATTTCTCTAAATATCAGGCAATGTGACTTCTACAACAGAAAAACAACTGAAAGGGAGGGAGATTTAGGTTTTCACAAAAAAATAAAAAATAAGGAGTAGAAAATACAACCAAAACAGGAGGAAAGTAGATAAGTAGAATCATGCAGCTAGTGAGAGTGGTTTATTTTCATATACCTACAGGCTGCCTCTTCTGAATATGCAGTGCACCATCAAGAAAAGGAACACAAAGAGCTACATTGAGTGAGAGACACAAACACATAAAGAGACCTGGTGGAAAGACAGTGTGAGGCCTACAAAAAAGATGACACACACATATATAAAGCCCTTTATTCTAAGCTTTTTTTTTTTTTTTTTTGCCTTTAAAGCTGCAGCCCCTAAGGTATGTGGCTTCGATCGTCAACAATATAAAATCACAGATAAATGCTATTCTACCACCATCTGACTGGATCAATTGATACAACACCGCAGAGAAAGTACTGGACATTTGTGAGTAGGAGCTACATCCTGAAGTGCAACACACCGCACATCAGATTTGTTTTTGTTTTTTTTTTGTTTTGTTTTTTTAATATATTTTCTCATTTCACACTCCCCCTGCTGTGTCCTCTTTTTATTTTGAAGCTGACCTGTACGAATGCATCTCAAACCATCTCGAAATGCTTTGTAAGTGAAATGAGAGCTACGGCTGAGACACAAACTTCAGTGCAGCTCGTCGCCAGAAGGATTTAGGGAGTTTTTGAGCAGACAGCGTGTGTGTGTGTGTGTATATAATGCAAATTGCTGCAGACAAAAGGCAAAGGAGATGACTGTGATGGAGCTGACTTTTAAGTGCTCAAAAAGAATAACAAAAGCAGTGAAGCAGACTGGAAGGTGCAACATTATGCAGGCAAGAGTCTGTGACAAAGATGTTGGGAATAACCAGTTAAAAGGTGAGCGTAATTGCTAAAGCGTCTTAGTTTATGTACGATGAAAAATGTCTGGAGGATATAATACACTAACACTTCGCAGTCATCTGTCAATGAATGTGTTATTACCTCCACCAAGGAGGTTATGTTTTTGCCAGGGTTTGTTTGTTTGTCTGTCTGTTTGTTTGTCTGTCCGTTAGTGTGCAACATAACTCAAAAAGTTATGGACAGATTTGGATGAAATTTTCAGGGTTTGTTGGAAATGGGATAAGGAAGAAATGATTAAATTTTGGTGGTGATCGGGGGTGGGTGGGTGGGGCCCACGGGGGAGCCCATTTCCAACAAACCCTGAAAATTTCATCAAAATCTGTCCATAACTTTTTGAGTTATGTTGCACACTAACGGACACACAAACAGACAGACAAACAAACAAACAAACCCTGGCAAAAACATAACTTCCTTGGCATGGGGGGGCCCACGGGGGGGGGGGGGGGCCACTGATCAGCCTTGGCGGAGGTCTGCGCTCTCCGAGTGCTTCTAGTTTGAATTTAATTTAGCCCTATTAGGGTTCTTTTCACTTTTTCCCCCATCTATCTATTTATTTATTTATCTATGTATTTAGTGTTTCTATTCCAACTACTACACTGGGTTACAAAGAAATGTTTTTTGCAAGGTGTCTAGGTTTTTTCAACTGAATTAGGACCATTTTGCACTGCTAAATCTGTTTTTCTCAATCAGGTCAGGGTTTTTTTTGCTAATTTGATTTTGAAAAATTTGATCTTCTCACAAAATTGATTACATTTTTGTGACTTTATCAGTTGATTTTTTATATAGTTCTCCCCCAAAATAGGTTTTAAGTGAAAAAAAATCATTTTCTAACATGATGTATTTATTAAGTGTTACAAACTGTAGCAGAATACGTCAGGCTTATTTTTGCAAGATCTTCTAGTCGAAGTCATTTCATTCACCTGTAATATTAAAAAAAAATATTAATCATAAACTGGCAAAAGTAAAATCTTCAGAACTCGTTTATTGCAAGAAATATGAAATAATTTTGTATCATATAATGTGAAAATGCCCATAAATGTAAGCAAAAATGTTAAAAAGCCAATATGTAGCATAGTTCAGAAAGTTGACCTGATTGAGCAAAATTAATGTGATTTTTGGATTCAGCACACCAAAATTATCCTAAATCAGCTCAAAAAACTTAAACAATAAATTTGTTGTTGACCAGCGTTATTACTGTATTACCACTATTATTCATTTCTTTTTACTCTTTATATTAAAATAAGATATAATCACCTAAAGAGTAACTTTTCAGTGAGATAAAACAACTTATTTTTAGACAATAGATCTGGAAAATCCTATTTCAAAAACACTTATCAAGATAATTTTCACTTGTTCCATTGGCAGATTTTTTTTGATTGAATTAAGCAAAAAATCTTGAATTAAGCCGAAAAAATCTGCCAATGGAACAAGTGAAAATGATCTTGGATTAGTTTTGCAGGTAAGGGTGAGAATGACCCCCACCCGAACCTGATGCAGAAACCCAGAGGAGCAGGAAGGGGGTGAGAAAACCATAGAAAACGCCTATGTAAAGATACGCTTCTATGTCAAATATTTGTTTTTCATTCATTCATTCATTTTCTGAACCTGCTTTATCCTCACTAGGGTCACGGGGGTCGCTTGGAGCCTATCCCAGCTACATAGGGGCGAAGGCGGGGTACACCCTGGACAAGTCGCCAGTTCATCACAGGGCTGAACATATAGAGACAAACAATCACTCTCACATTCACACCTATGGGCAATTTAGATTAACCAATTAACCTATCAGTGCATGTGTTTGGATGGTGGGAGGAAGTCGGAGTACCCGGAGAGAACCCACGCAGACACGGGGAGAACATGCAAACTCCACACAGAAAGGTCCCACCCCCCGTCGACTGGTGTTGGAATCGAACCCAAGACCTTCTTGCTGTGAGGCACGAGTGCTGACCACTGCACCACCGTGTCGCCCATATTGTTTTTTTTTTACAATTTTAGTTTTATATACCTAATATTTGGAAGCAATATTCACTTTTAAAGTCTTTGAAAAGGTTCATTAAGCATCTTTGCATTATTTATGCAATAAATTATATACATTTTTCAAAATCGGATTTTATATTGTTTGTGTTTTTTGTCCTTTTGTGTTGCTATACAGGGTGGGGAAGCAAAATTTACAATATTTTGAGGCAGGGATTGAAAGACAGTGTATGACCTATTAGTTTATTGAAAGTCATGAGAATTTATTTGCCACAAGAAAATTTATATAATAGAAAATGTTTTTATTCTATGTGTCCTCCTTCTTTCTCAATAACTGCCTTCACACGCTTCCTGAAACTTGCGCAAGTGTTCCTCAAATATTCGGGTGACAACTTCTCCCATTCTTCTTTAATAGTATCTTCCAGACTTTCTGGTAATAGTTTTGCTCATAGTCATTCTCTTCTTTCCATTATAAACAGTCTTTATGGACACTCCAACTATTTTTGAAATCTCCTTTGGTGTGACGAGTGCATTCAGCAAATCACACACTCTTTGACGTTTGCTTTCCTGATTACTCATATGGGCAAAAGTTTCTGAAAAGGTATGGATAATAGTGTTAGGTATGATTATGACATCAATATATGTTTGGTTTCAAAACAATTGACGCAGTGCCTGCTGAGAAAAAACAACTAAATGTTCATTGTACATTTTGCTTCCCCACCCTGTAGTAGTGAAAAAATAATAGGCAGATGATATAGATGACAACAAAGCACATTTATAAAAGTAACTGAGAACTGGAATGGTATTATTAAGTACTCATATCGGTACTCTGTATCGGCAAGTACTCAAATGTAAGTACTCGTACTCATACTGAAAAAAAGTGGCATCAGTGCATCCCTAATTTTCAACGACCCTGTTTACCTGTGTACAACAAAACGGTGTTAAAAATGGCACGATCAGTTCAGAGCAGTGCTTCTACACCTGATGACGCATCAGTGTGAGCCCATGACAGCCAGGCCGTTTGCCCATGTGCAACCTGCGTGCTGATCTTGTGCATCACAGGAGCAGAGAAGCAGGCCAAAGCATCCTGTCAGTTCCCAGCAGGCCCGCTAAGCAGCTTACAAATACTCATCCCTGATCACAGCCCTTCAGGCTTAGAAACTCTGGCACTCTGTTGGTGGCTTCAAACTAGCTGGATCAATTAACAAATGAGTAGCCCATCACTGTATTGCAGACGCACATCGATACACACATAAGACTCACACACGTCAAGTAAACTGGCAGTAAGATCGTCTGTTTACAAGGAGCCAGAAAGGTAAAGAATGAATGAATCTGGGAGCGATCTCATCCTGTCATCTGCAGTTTCATTACTGCACAATGTACGATGCCAAAGGAAGGGAAAAAAAAAAAAAACCTCACACTTTGGAGATGCAAATAGTTGCTATGGCAACAGAAAATTGGACTGCAACCTTCAGGGGTACTTTACAGTGGAGAATTCAATCAAAAATCAATAAACAGGCACAATATGAAACAGTCAAAGTGTTGTGCAAGTTATTGTTCCATGCAGAAAATATCTGGCAGGCATGACACAACCTGTGAGACTTAGCGTAAGACCTGCCAGCCTGACACGGATATCCGCATACCAGCAAAGAGCAACATGACAGACGGGTCGATAGCCACGGTGACAGGCTCATGGACGCCGACGAAACGTGCACGCCCGGGCACTCACAATCACAAAAAAAAAAAAAAAAAAAAAAAAAAACGCACAGTAAATAATAAACTCTCAAAGACTTGTCATTAGTGTGTCAATATTTCCTGGCTCACTTCCATCCTACCTCTGTCCCTCACTGACAGAAAACAATAGCTGCTTTGTGCAAAAGGTGAGCTCAGGCTGATCTGCACCTGCGGCTCGGCAACAAGCAGGCACAAGCCTCCCAGCTTAAAGTCCTGAGTCAGAGAAGGAAACATAGAAACAGAACTTTGGTCCATGTGAACAGACTGTCCAATGAAGTATGACATCAGCTTGTGTAGCTGTATTGACTGCTTGTGTAACAGCGGCGATGATACACCCACACATTAGAGAGAAACAGAATATGAGAATGTGGGCTATGGTGCAGGAAAAAAAATAAATAAATAAAAGTGGAAGTTTGCAATGTTCAACAGAGAGAACAAGAGAGACCGAGATGGAGGGAGGGAGGGAATGGAGGTGGATAGAGAGAGAGAGAGACACTGAATCACTGGTGAAGGTCAAGCTGGATTCACTACGGGTTGTCATGGAAGCAGGATAATGCTAGGGTCGTTGCTATGGGAGAAGTTGAGAGATGAGGGGCAGCGGCTGAAAAGTGTTGCATTACAAAACACCGCTCAAAAGATCTTCCCCCTTACTGTCAGCTATCATTACATCAGTCTGCACTTCCCTGGGGAGGAGAGCGGAGTGTGAGCCACCTGGGGAGAGTGTGTAGATTTGTGTCTGTACGCACACCTGTGTTTTGTACGCGACTACCAGAGCGGTGATGTTGACGCTTACCTACACAGGCGCACAGTTGCTTAAGTCACAAGGGAAGCAAACAAGTGGGCAAGTATAATCGGACAGCGGGATTATGTGTGAGACGGAGATAATAGCCGAGAGTCTGGGTGGCCGTGTGTATTTGTGTACATGTGTCTAAGTGCACACTATGTAAAACCACAACACACAAACACAGCTAATCCCACAGTGACGGCAACTTATGATTAGAACTCATTCACCGCACACAATCATTTTATAGTTTTGTAAACTGAATGGTAGACTGGGTTGGAACTGTTTTCCCACTTTACTCACAGGAGAGAAATATTTGATGTATATCCTCCTGAGACCCAGCAGTGCATTTTTGTTCTCTTTAGTGGACGAGTGTTTCACAGCTCTACTAAAAAAAAAAAAAAAAAAAAAAAAAAAATGCTGCCCACTGCAAAGAACATTCCTTAAAAAAAGAAAAAAAATGGATCTGGAAAACTGTTACATCATGCTGTTTCCAATCAAGGCAAATATTTATGTACAAAAGCCAAAACTTTCACCTTCCTGGGTCTAAGGAGGATATGATGCATTGCTACACTGTAAAAAAAAAAAAATCTAGAATTTTACAAAATTTTCACCGTTTATTTTACAGATTTTCCCTGTATTTTCAAGATCAAGGAAAATATCAATGAAATGACAAAAACAGACTGATTTTACATGTCAAATGTAAAATAACACGAAAAAACTGTAACTGTGAATAACCATAAAATTTAAATTTTTTTAAAATAAATTTTTTTCTTTTTTCACAGAAAAGTACAGTTAAAATACATTTGCAAATGTATCATAATTTCACAAATATTTATTTTCTATTTATGACATTAAACTGTTAATTTAAAGTTTAATACTGTAAAAAAAATAAATAAATAAAACGAGATAAAATTACTGACAATTAACTGTAAAAGAAGTATTTGTTCTGTAAGTTTAACAAGACTTGTTTGTTAATTGACAAATATCTAATTATAGGAGGTTTCACAGAAAAAATGTTGAATAAATGTATTTTTGTGAATGGATAACATGTATAAGCACTGATAAACTGTCCAAATACAGTTTTTAATCAGTGGATTGTACAATTTAGTCTCATTAAAAATTATTTATATATATATATATATATATATATATATATATATTTATAGGTAATTTGATTGTTTTAATACATGTAAATACTCTTTATTAAACATTAAAAAGTAAAAAAAAAAAAAGCAAAATCTCATGTAAATTTAGGGCAAAAAACTGTATTTTAATTATGGAAAATTACCATATTTTTACCAGATGGTTATTTTCCGTTATTTAACAGTATTTTTTTGGCACCCATGCTGCCGGAATATTACTGTGCTTTTTTTTTTAATGTTTTTTTTTTTTTTTTTTTTACAGTGTAAAACTGGAATCTCAGCCATCATCACATTCGTATCATATATATATATGTTTTTTTTATGTTAGCAGAACCAATAGGGTCTGTTAGTCTGCATTGGTATTTATTGATTATTTAAATGGATTTATTCGTAAGTCCTTTCAATGATCTTGTATTTGTGCACTGATATGCACTGAATTTATTTCTGTTCGTCTCATTGCACTCTGGTTGTGGGCTGATGTCTGCGGTAAACTGCAAATGAATTGCCCGTATGGGATAAATAAAGTTTTCTGAATCTGAATCCATCACAGCTGTTCGACCTACTAGCCTGATATAAGTTTGTCCAGCAATGGTGTCATGCATTTAGGCCAGAATGATGGCTCAACAGAGAAGGGCTGCCAAAGACAAGTGGGCCAAAGAGAAGTTGCAACTAAACTTGACGTGTGTTTTAAGCAGACCTCAGGTTGGTTTGTTGTGCATTGTTTACGGGATAATAGAGCATGTGATAAATCCACACCATCTGGTATTAGAGCCAAACTCCAGCCCTCTTTAAGCCTCTGATCCTCAAGCCTCAACAACAAAATACAGTCAGTAACTGGGTAGCTGTTAATTAACCAGGAACTAAATAAACTTAACAACAACACTACTGTGCAGGGTTTTAGCAAAAGTACATGGGGCTAAGAGTGAAGCAATTCAAGTTTGGAAATCTGTCATTGGTAATCTCCAACAACTTTGTAATATTTCTACTAACTCAGGCTCTGGACCTGTGGGGTAGTTTATCTAATTATTTTGTTTTCATTTTATTTTCATTTGTATATTATTATTATTATTATTATTATTATTATTATTATTATTATTATTAACACAAGATACAGGGTCAGTACAGTCATGTTTATTCCTTCAGCTATCACAATTTTAAACTCTGACAGCAGCCATTTTAGTCATTTTTTTGAGATTTTTTCTTTTTTCTTTCTTTCTTTTTTTCTTGTTAGCAGAACCAATAGGGTCTTTTAGTCTGCATTGGTATTAATTGGTTATTTATTGTTGATTATTCAAATGCATTATTTGTACGTCATTTCAATGATCTTGTATTTGTGCACTGATTTATTTATTTATGTTTGTCACTTTGCACTTTGGTTGTGGGCTGATGTCTGTGGTAAGCTGCAAATGAATTGCCCGTATGCGATAAATAAAGTTTTCTGAATCTGAATCTGAATGTAATCTGTCTATACATTGTGTAAATGTAAAATGCTAAACAAAAAACTATGTGTAATACATTTTGGTTAAGATAAATAAAAGGTTGATCACAAAAAAACATTACTGCCGTGGCTATAAAACCCAGCACTGCTCAAAATGTAAAAGAACTAAAAAAAACAAAAAAGAAAATATAAAATATCCCATGAGTCTCTGTACTCCTATAGTGCATCTGATATTCTACAAATCAGATATTGTGTAATTTTTGGTTTAGATTAGCTGAAGTAAGGCTAACATGAAGCTAACATGAAGAACGTTTTCTGTAATATGTGCATAAATAATAGGGATGTAATGATGGAACTGTTTCAGTTCGGGGCCTTTGATACCAGGGCTGTGTATTGGCAAGAATCTGGTGATACGATACAAATCCCAATACTAAGATCATGATACAATATATCACGATATGTCATGATACTGTTAAAAAGGCAAGTTTTGGTTTCTTTTTTTTTTTTAATGATTATTTCCTGGAAGAATAGAATTACACCAGAAATCTGCACAAATACTAAGCACATTTGTATTTGATCACAACAGTATCTGATCCTATATCACAAAATGTTCCTGTGTTAAAACTTAAATTATGTTTTACAGACATTACAGTTTAAGATCCTGCACAAATGTTCATATTCTATTAGTTACCTCCGCCAAGGAGGTTATGTTTTTGCCAGGGTTTGTTTGTTTGTTTGTTTGTCTGTCCGTTAGTGTGCAACATAACTCAAAAAGTTATGGACAGATTTTGATGAAATTTTCAGGGTTTGTTGGAAATGGGATAAGGAAGAAATGATTAAATTTTGGTGGTGATCAGGGGTGGGGGGGCCCACGGGGGGGGGGGGGCGCAGACCAGAAAATTTCATCAAAATCTGTCCATAACTTTTTGAGTTGTGTTGCACACTAATGGACAGACAAACAGACAGACAAACAAACAAACCCTGGCAAAAACATAACCTCCTTGGCGTGGGGGGGCCCACGAGGGGGGCCACTGATCAGCCTTGGCGGAGGTCTGCGCTCTCCGAGTGCTTCTAGTTCATAACTAACATCATAACATTATTTTTGTGTAATCCCAACGAAGGAACTAACATCTGCCTCTCAAACAGTAAAAAGTGCTTTTAGGATGCTTCAAATAACCATTATTTAATAAAACAGTGTTAAATAATAATAAATAAAATATAAACAATAAAGAAAAGCAAAAAACAAAAATGAGCCCCCGCCATATCTACATTTGAATAAAAACCTAAAAATATCGATACAGTACTTTTTAATATTGATACAGTATTGTGACATGAAATATTGTGATATATTGCAGAACTGATATTTTCTAACACCCCTATTCGATATAAGACAGAGGTGTACCGAACGAATGCATGTGGCCTATGTGAAGAACGTAAACACTCAGGAAGCAGGGTGGACACAAGCAGAACCCATGTGCAGGGTTTCCCTACATTCGGCAGTGATGAATTCTCAGCAGCACTGCAAAAAACAAAACAAAAAAACCCCACTTCATTCTGAGGCTGGAGCACCAATGAGGAGGGGGGGTTTAACATGACAACAGAGAGTATAACAGAGGCACAGAAGCCGGGTCGGACGTTTGAAGCATGTTAAGTTTCACTTTCGGTTTTCAGTAGTTAGCAAGCGTACCCCCCCTTCACTGGATTCCTTCACTGTACCGAAAATGTATTGAACCGAAGACCCTTGTACCGAAAACGTACTGAACCCAACATTTTCTGTACCATTACACCCCTAGTAAATAATAATACATTTACATTTTACATTTACGCATTTGGCAAAGCGATTTTCAGGGGAAAACCAAAAATAAAAGAAAAATACAAGAATAGATTGAAGACATAAAACAGCTGTACAATTAAAACAGTGTCGTACAGAGGGATAAAAAAAAGTGAAATGATAGACCAAAATGCAAGAATGGATTAAAAAGACATAAAAACAGCTGTACAGTTAAAAACAGTGAAATAAAAATACCAATGAAAACAACAGAATAAATATAATAATACATTTAAAATGGAACATCCATACATTTAAATACACTGGCATCTTTGGCACACTCTAATGATACTTTAAGATCATTGTTTTAATATTTAAAAAGTAAACACCACATGTAGCTCATTTAATGTAATAAATCCAACATATCAGTGAAGAAATAAAGTAAAAAGAAAAAAGAAAACTACATAATGTAAGAGGGAAAATGATGTTATTGTTGCAAGAATCACCACATGATATGAGTTAAATACCAAGTAAAACAACAGAATAAACATAATAATACATTTAAAATGGAATATCCATACAGTTAAATACACACTGGCATCTTTGGTATACTCTAATGATACTTTAAGATCATTGTTTTAATATTTTTAAAGTAAACACCATGTGTAGCTCATTTAAAGTAGTAAATCCAACAAATCAGTGAAGAAATAAAGTTATAAGAAAAAAGAAAAATACATAATGTAAGAGGGAAAATGATGAGTTATTGTTGCAAGAATCACCACATGATATGAGTTAAATACCAAGTAAAACAACAGAATAAACATAATAATACATTAAAAATGAAATGTTTGAAAGTGCTAGGGCAGGAAGTGCTCTCTGAAGAGCTGGTAATAAATAAATGAATTTAAATAATAATAAATACTTAAACTCTTAACTACGACTGAAAGATATATCGTTATCGTATCGATATCGAGATATGAACATTCAAGATATTAACATTGAAAAAGCCACAATATAAACGATATAGATTTCCGCCGTGCTCGCCCTGCATGTACAGCTCTGGAAGTCACAAGGAATTTAATTTATTTGTACTTTATGTTAATGTTGATGACTGGCAGTGAGTTCTTATAAATAAAACTGCACTTCCCACATTCTTTTGTATTATGATATTAGTATTTTTCTGAAAAATGCTTGGTTTTCACCGAACCCGTAGTCATATCGTATCGCTATCGAGATATCTGGCATGAATATCGAGATATGAAATGTTGTCCATATCGTTCAGCTCTACTCTTAACTATGCACAGTCCAGTCTGGGGATTACTCCAACTGTTCCTTCCTGATGTATTAGTTAAACAGTACAACCATTCAACTCACACTCACACTTCCCCTGGAACTGTAAAAGACGAATTCCTTGTATAGTAGATGTTCTATAACTTCACAAAAACCACCACAATGTTGAATATATCAGTAGTGGCAGTGACTTAAAATCTCATTAAACTCTGTCCCCTGAGACAAACTGTAATTACTGCAGCACAAAAGCACCCTTTTGATAACTTATTTACTGCTCCTTCTCGCTGAAAGCAACTGCCTCACCCAACAACCGCAAGCAATCCGATTGATTTGACAAACTCGGGCGAAAAACAGGGAAGGATTTGGAATAGAAAAAGTCAAACTATATATGGAGAGACAAGTAAAAAGATGGCAGGACTGGCAGCAGGAACAGTTCCTCTGACAGTGGCTACAGATTGTGTGTTTTTGGGGTGTGTAGGTGGATGGATGTGGGATCTGGGCTCTTGTCTCTTCCTTCTTTGTGACAAGAATTAAAGTATAGAGTTAAAAGGTCCAAAACTTCACATGAAAGAAGAGAACAGTCTTTTTTTTTGTTCTGGGGGCAAATTAGACAAGACAGGGAAAGCAAAAGATAAGAGAGTGAGAGGGATAACCCCCTTGAGAGTGCAGTAATAACAAGCAGTATTTTAATATAACACAAAGTAGAGAGCTGTGAAGTAGTGCAACAATTTAAACTGGGGTTTTCTTTGGCCCACAGATGTTTTGCTGAGCTCTTTGCACTCGGAGACAATAAGAAAAACAGCCTCGTCATGCAGCTACCTGTTGAGGTATGACTCAAAGAGCGGCTTAGTGAAAAACTCCTACTGAGCTGTTCCACTGTGTGTATGTTATTTGATCCAGCCATTTAACGAAGAAAACCAGGGTCACAGACAGGCAGCCACACAGTGTATTATATGTCTGAATATGCACCAGACTGGAAGAAAGACTTACTCTGTTTCCTCCTCCTTAAAGAAAAAAACTTCTCCCAGCTTTTAAAAGCATGTCTTAATTCTAAAACTAGAAGCACCTCCGCCAAGGCTGATCAGTGGCCCCCCCCGTGGGCCCCCCCACCCCCGATCACCACCAAAATGTAATCATTTCTTCCTTATCCCATTTCCAACAAACCCTGAAAATTTCATCCAAATCTGTCCTTAACTTTTTGAGTTATGTTGCACACTAACAGACAGACAAACAAACAAACAGACAAACAAACAAACAAACCCTGGCAAAAACATAACCTCCTTGGCGGAGGTAATAACTGGGCCACATCACATAAAATACTCTAATGTACTGGAAGTGTGTACTCAAAAATCAAAATAAAACTTATTGTTAGCCTCATGGCATAATTATCTAAATCAGGGGTGTCAAACATGAGGCCCGGAGGCCAAAACCGGCCCGCCAAAGGTTCCAGTCCGGCCCACGGGATAAAATTTGCAAAAATTACACTTCAGATATTAACAATCAAGGATGTGGAACTCATTTTAGTTCAGGTTCCACATACAGGACAACGTGATCTCAACTAAAATAATAGCCTAATAACTAATAAATAATGACTCCAAATTTTCTTAGTTTATTGTGAAAAACATAATATTACATTATACCTATAAATAATGACAACTCCATATTTTTCTCTTTGTTTTAGTGTAAAAACTTGCATTAAATTATGAAAATATTAACATTTACAAACAATCCTTTAACTATAAAATGTGAAAAACCTGAAATTTTGCAAGTAAAATTTTAACATTCACTTCCTGTTATTAAACTGATTTGTGCCTTTGTAGATCCAATCCATAATATGCATTTACAAGTGGTACTGTGAGGTGTAATATTGTTAAAATTGCACTTATTTTTCTCAAGAAAGCTCATTTTTTTCAGGTTCTTCACATCATTTTTGTTTGGATAGTTTGTAAATGTACGTATTTTCATAATTTAATTTTGCTCGTACTAAAACAAAGAGAAAAATTTGGAGTCATCATTATTTACAAGTTATTATGCTGTTGTTTTTCTGGTCCGGCCCACTGGAGATCAATTTGGGCTTAATGTGGCCCCTCAACTAAAATGAGTTTGACACCCCTGACCTAAATCATACACAAATGGACAAAAGTATTGAGACACGTTGAATTCAGGAGTTTCTTTTCTAACAGGGGTCTGGGATACAAAACAGTAATGACAAATATCATAATATAGTTTTATATTGGAATAAATTATTACAAACAGCACTAGGCTGTCCACAGTCATTATTACAATATTATATACATATTATTATTATTATTATTATTATTATTATTATTATTATTATCAATAATAATAATAATAATACTAATACTACTACTACTACTATTACTACTACCACTACTACTACTACTACTACTAATAATAATAATAATAATAAGCTGGAGGAGGTGTCTGGGGAGAGGGAAGTCTGGGCGTCCCTGCTTAGACTGTTACCCCCACGACCCGGCCCCGGATAAGCGGTGGATAATGGATGGATAATAATAATAATAATAATAATAATAATAATAATAATAATAATAATAATAATAACTTTATTTATATAGCACCTTTAAAAACTGAGTTTACAAAGTGCTTTGACAGAAAGCAAAAGTGCACAACAGCAGAATAAAAACATAGCAAACAACACAACACAATAGAGGAGATGAGTACAGCAAACATGAAAACATGGTTAACTTTGAATGCATCATAGTGGAGAGGGCAGAAATAACAGAACATGATACCGTCAAATGCAAAAGGAAGGAGTGGAATAAAATCACATCATTTATATTTGTATAAATTAATAACCAAAACAGGGTAAAATTAAATATTCAACATTAAAAACATTAAAAAGAGACATCACATGAAGGCAAGTCTATAAAAATACGTTTTAAGAAGTGACTTAAAAGATGACACAGGCTTATTACAAATTACTTCAACGTGTTTTCTCAAATTCGACTTTGAGTTCTTATCGGCTGAAATGTCGATTTGTTTGGGCAGACACAGATGACAGCACATGACACTGCTGTTCTTTTTCATAGACTGGAAGGCAAAATTACTTTGAATGTGCGGCCAGGGGTGTTCCGAACTTCTGTCTCGTCTAAATCCGAATCACAAGCTGTTGTTTCAGCCATTGCTGACATCTGGTGCACTCACTCTGCTCCTGTGTGAAATTGGCACCAAACTGTCATGTGACTGCCTGGCTACATCTGATTGGTGAAATACAGTCATGTGAGTTTGTGGCAAAAGTCTTTCCAACAAAACAAAACAAATGGTTTGTGCATTAACAAATGACCAAAAATAAAAGAAACAAGCGGAATGTACGCCATTGTAAATGAGTTTCTTCTTCAAAAAAACACTTGAGTAAAAGTAAAAAGTATGTCGTATTAAAAGTACTCTTAAAAATACAATTTATGTAAAAAGTTGCTTAAATAAATGTAACGAAGTCTGAATCCGAATCACAAGCTGTTATTTCATCCATTGCTGACATCTGGTGTGCTCACTCTGCTCCTGTGGGAAACTGGTGCCAAACTGTCATGTGACTGCCTGGCTACATCTGATTGGTGGTACAGAGTCGTACATAGCTAGAGTAGCTACGTTTGATTGGTGAAATACAGTCATGTGAGTTTGTGGCAGAAGTCTTTCCAACAAAACAAAGCAAATGCTTCATGCATTAACGAATGACCAAAAATAAAAGTAACGAGCGGAATGTATGCCATTGTAGCAGAGAAGAAGTAGTGTTTCCTCTTCATAAATATACTTGAGTAGAAGTAAAAAGTATCTCATATTAAAAGTACTCTTAAAAGTACAATTTATGCAAAAAGTTGGTGAAGTAAATGTGATGAAGTCCGAATCCGAATCACTAGCTGTTGTTTCAGCCATTGCTGACGTTCGGTGTGCTCACTCTGCTCCTGTGTGAAACTGGCGTCAAACTGTCATGTGACTGCCTGGCTACATCTGATTGGTGGTACAGAGTTGATTGGTGAAATACTGTCATGTGAGTTTTTGGCCAAAATCTTTCCAACAAAACAAAACAAATGGTTTGTGCATTAACAAATGATCAAAAATAAAAGTAACAAGTGGAATGTACGCCATTGTAATGGAGTAGAAGTAGCGTTTCTTCTTCAAAAATATACTTGAGTAAAAGTAAAAAGTATGTTGTATTAAAAGTACTCTTAAAAGTACAATTTAAGTAAAAAGTTGGTTAAGTAAATGTAACAAAGTAAATGTAACATGTTACTACCCACCTCTGTCCGTAACAGTGTATTTGATCTAGAGCTACAACCGATTAATTGACTCAAAGCGATCAAAAAAAAAAAAATCATTCAACCACAATTCTCCTGAATCACAGCTTTGTTTCCTGCTTTTAAACATTGGTTCCACTGCTGTGTTTCACACGGACGCTTATTGTGACGCACAAAGAAGCTTCAATTCAGGAAAACTGCAATAGAATATTTCCCTTCAATCAATTCGAGTCGATTAATCGAATCGTGAATTTTTGCATTTGTTTGAAGCACCTAATCGATTAATCGGTTGCAGCTCTACTTTGACCCCCCCCCCCCCCCCGTATAGTAGACATGGTCTAAAATTTTATGTTGCAGGTTTTTTAGTCAAAAGGAACATAATTATGACCTAATTTTAATTTTTATGGTGCTTTTAAGACACACCCTAACAGACATACCTATTTACATACGGAAAATCAGCATAAATAAGCCTTTAGGCAATAAGGTACGAGAAGTTACTTTTAAACTGATCCATAGATGTTATCTGGTGAAGACCTGTATGATTAAATATAAAAGAAATATTGATACTCTGTTCTTTTTGCAGCAACGCAGAGGAAACAATGTCATTTATTTTGGGATTGCACCTACACACATATATTTTGGATTGATTTAAATAATTTTATAAACACAAAAATTGACTCTTTGTATAAATTGAACTTTCAACACATTTTATTTGGCCCATCACACATTGATAAAATAACTCCAGAAAAAAAGATATATTATCAACCTTTTGATTATTTTTGCCAAATTTCACATTCATTGCTCCAAATTTGCACATCAACGTCCAAACATCACTGTTTTCAAAGCCCTTTTTTCCAATTACGTGGACAATTTGAGAAACAGTATAAATTCTAAAGCAAATAAAACAAACAAAAAAAAAAGTCAAATGTATAATCTTATTCAATTTGTATAATTTCTGTTTATTCCTCGAGCAATTTTTTATTTTTATTACATATATTTTTTAATTTTATTTATTTATTTATTTATTTATTTATTTATTTATTTATTTATTTTTTCTTTCGTAATGTTTTTACTTACATGTATTTCTCTACAGGGTGGGGAAGCAAAATTTACAATGAACATTTAGTTGTTTTTTCTCAGCAGGCACTACGTCAATTGTTTTGAAACCAAACATATATTGATGTCATAATCATACCTAACACTATTATCCATACCTTTTCAGAAACTTTTGCCCATATGAGTAATCAGGAAAGCAAACGTCAAAGAGTGTGTGATTTGCTGAATGCACTCGTCACACCAAAGGAGATTTCAGAAATAGTTGGAGTGTCCATAAAGACTGTTTATAATGGAAAGAAGAGAATGACTATGAGCAAAACTATTACCAGAAAGTCTGGAAGTGGAGGAAGCAACAAAAAACGTACCAAAGCTTTTATTAAAGCTCTCAAATCCAAAATCCTAAAGGATCCAACCAAATCCATGAGAAAAATGGCAACTGAACCTGAGGTAGACAACAAGACCGTTAGAAATGCAGTAAACTCTTACACAAGAACACCAAAACACTTGTTGACAACAGCAACAAATCCAGCTTTAGCAATTTTTGGGAATCATGTTTATGTCCGCCTTCTAGCCCAGATCTAAACCCTCTGGATTCTGCTGTTTGGGGCGTTTTAGAACATGCTACCAATAGAACATCACACAGCAATGTCGACTTTCTTAAAGATACTATTGAAGAAGAATGGGAGAAGTTGTCACCCGAATATTTGAGGAACACTTGCGCAAGTTTCAGGAAGCGTGTGAAGGCAGTTATTGAGAAAGGAGGAGGACACATAGAATAAAAACATTTTCTATTATGTACATTTTCTTGTGGCAAATAAATTCGCATGACTTTCAATAAACTAATTGGTCATACACTGTCTTTCAATCCCTGCCTCAAAATATTGTAAATTTTGCTTCCCCACCCTGTATATAATGTAAAAGATTTTGTGAATTATGGAACTTTCTACTAGGGCTGTGCAATTAATCGAAATTCAATTACGATTTCGATTATTACACGCAACGATTACAAAAATTATGTAATCGAGAAAAAACGATTATTAATTTTGAGTTGTTTAATTCACGCGCACGCAAGCTACCATGAGCTGCTCTGCCCCGCCCCCCTCTCAGCTACTGCTGCCTGCTTGCCAGCAGGTTCACCTAAAGAGGAAAGTTGTACCTAGCGGTCTGGAAAAATAGCAGGAGAATTGCAGCAGAAGTGCTTGGTAAACAAAAAAGGCAAGTCAAATTCAATTGTATGGAATCACTTTGGGTTTGATGAAGAGCAAAAACCCATTACGTGCAAAAAGTGTTTCGTAGTTGTGTCCGCACCGACCGCTAACACAGCAAATCTTTTTAACCATCTAAAGTTTAACCACCGCGACCTTTATCATAATCTTACGAAAAACTAAAACACATAAAAAAAACTCCGTCTATAACTTCGTCCGCAATGCAATCTTCTGTCTCCGAATCTCTTTACGCTGCAACTCCCGTATTAACCTAACTGAAACCTCACGGCACGCCACTGAATTTACTATGTTTCATACTACACTGAACATACTTGAATTTATAATTTGCACTTTACGTGAGTTTTTTTTTTTTTTTTTTTTTTTTTAATCGCTCCAGTTCTATGGCAAGTCTAGAGCAGTTTAATTCCAGTGCACTATTTGTTTACAAAAGGAAACATACTTGAATTTACAGTACACTTATTTGCATTCAAAGATTTTTTTGTTTCGTACAAAAGTGAACATACTTTGTTTTAATGGTTAAAAGCTTTATTTATATTTAAAGAGTATATCTTAAAGAGTATATCTGTTTTGCAAGAAAAACATAAACAACTTTAAGGTTAACAATTTTTAATAATCGTGATTTCAATTATTGCTAAAATAATCGTGATTTTTTTTTTTTTCTATAATCGAGCAGCCCTACTTTCTACCCTTGTTGTTGTATACTATTATGTATATTTACTGTTCTATGTTTATTGTTTAAATAAATTCCAAAAAAAACACCTTTAGGCAATTACACTATGAGGCTAACGTTATGTAAAGCCTTAACTTATGCCAGAGTAGATAAAATGCACTGCTTTGTACAGGTTTAAACACCTGGGATCACAGAGACACATTCATCCGAGAGTGATAAGCACACATGAAAAACAGCCCACTGTAATACTCTGCTACAGAAAATAACATCCCCATAATCAAATAACACTAAATCAGGGACTCTGGAATAATCATGACAGCCATCTTAAACCCACACAGATGAAAGCACAGATTTGCATACATCACGATAACAAATCACCCCAAAAAACACACAAAAAAACAAAACTGGTCTGATTACATTTTAGCGTGGTGTTCTGTACTGAATGCAAACACATGAGTAATGCTGCCCGTGTCCACCGCTCACCTTCACTGTACGCCACCGCCACGAACAAATGAAGGGCAACGTGAACGTATGAGAAATAGCTGGGGAGCGTGGAGGCCACCGGCTTCCCATCATGCAAAGCGTGCCTCAGAAATAGAGCAGGAGAAGGCAAGGACCCCTGGGATGGTGGCACAGAGCTAAGAAAAGAGCTCTTCTGCTCTCATTTTAACAGGGACAGGTGCTGGAGGAGGAGAGAGGTAGGCCAGACTAAAGACAGAGTCGACTCGTAGGTGTTCATTCAAATACAGCGTGTCAGAGTTAACATTTCAACCGCCACCGCCGCTCTCTGCTCATAACAACACCGCCGCCACCACGCCATTTAGCCTTTTAGACGCCATCTATTTAATAGCAGAAATTTAATGCTTACGTCCCAGATCCATTAACCTAAAAAAGAAAAATCACACCGCATCCGTTCGCAGCCTCATTTTCCCTGTGTGAGTCTCCTCTCAGGTAATTACTGGGAGGGTTATGAGAGGTGTTCTGTATGTGGCCTTTACCCAGCTGCAACCTAAGCAGTCCAGTGGTCGACTACAGTGGAATGTTGGGTCGTTTTGTTTTTTTTTTTCTTTCTCTCATGCATGAAATTTCCCCAATGACATGTTTTGTGCTGAATCATACACGTGTTATTAAAATGTGGCCATGTTACAGCGGATGATAAGGGGTTTGATTTCCTCTGGCTAAGGAGAAGGGGTCAGGGAGTGGACGGAATGTATTATTATTATTATTATTATCATTATTATTATTATTATTATTATTTCATTCATTGTACTTATTAATTTTGTTGATTTATTATTTGTTTTTGTCCATTTTATTCATTAATTGGCAGTTTTTCTACATTTTGTTGCCTATTTTTTATATTTTTTTCTTCAATTTAGTTCAGTTTGTGGTTTATTTTGTTCATTTTACTTATTAATTTGTTGATTTTTTGTTCATTTTTGAACATTCTATTCATTACTTTGGCTCTTTTTCTTCATTTTGTTGCTTATTTAATCATTTTTACTTTATTTTAGTACATCTTTTACTCATTTTTTCCACATTATTTATCATTTTGTAGGGTTTTTAGTGTTCATTTTACATATCAAAATATATATCTAAACCAAGTGTCTCCATCCACTGTTATTAATCCAACTCCATGGGTTTTCCTGGTGAATCAATGTTGTCGAAGATTACGATGTTTCCACGGTAACAACAGAGCCTCTGAACATCCAAATGGGTCACTTATTTTGTACATTTTCTTCAATTTTGATCAGCTTTTGGTTTATTTTGTTCATTTTACTTATTCATTTGTTAATTTATTGTTCATTTTTGCACAGTTTATCATTACTTTGGCTGTTTTTCTTCATTTTGTTGATTATTTAATCCTTTTTCCTTCATTTTAGCACTTTATTTTAGTTATTTTGTTAATTTTTCTACATTTAGTTGCCTCTTTTATTACTTTTTCTTCAATTTCGTTCAGCTTTTGGTTTATTTCGTTCATTTTACGTATCAATTACTTTATTTATTGATCATTTTGGACATTTTATTCCTTACTTTGGATGTTTTTGTTCATCCATATGAGAGGTGGTTGATTACAGTTTAATGTTTTGTTTTTTTTCTTCTTCTTTTGCTCATGCATGAAATTTCCCCAATGACATGTTTTGTGCTGAATCATACACGTGTTATTAAAATGTGGCCATGTTACGGCGGTTGATAAGGGGCTTGATTTCCTCTGGCTAAGGAGAAGGGGTCAGGGAGTGGACGGAATGTATTATTATTATTATTATTATTATTTCATTCATTGTACTTATTAATTTTGTTGATTTATTATTTGTTTTTGTCCATTTTATTCATTAATTGGCAGTTTTTCTACATTTTATTGCCTATTTTTATATTTTTTTCTTCAATTTAGTTCAGTTTGTGGTTTATTTTGTTCATTTTACTTATTAATTTGTTGATTTTTTGTTCATTTTTGAACATTCTATTCATTACTTTGGCTCTTTTTCTTCATTTTGTTGCTTATTTAATCATTTTTACTTTATTTTAGTACATCTTTTACTCATTTTTTCCACATTATTTATCATTTTGTAGGGTTTTTAGTGTTCATTTTACATATCAAAATATATATCTAAACCAAGTGTCTCCATCCACTGTTATTGATCCAACTCCATGGGTTTTCCTGGTGAATCAATGTTGTCGAAGATTACGATGTTTCCACAGTAACAACAGAGCCTCTGAACATCCAAATGGGTCACTTATTTTGTACATTTTCTTCAATTTTGATCAGCTTTTGGTTTATTTTGTTCATTTTACTTATTCATTTGTTAATTTATTGTTCATTTTTGCACAATTTATCATTACTTTGGCTGTTTTTCTTCATTTTGTTGATTATTTAATCCTTTTTCCTTCATTTTAGCACTTTATTTTAGTTATTTTGTTAATTTTTCTACATTTAGTTGCCTCTTTTATTACTTTTTCTTCAATTTTGTTCAGCTTGTGGTTTATTTCATTCATTTTACATATCAATTAGTTTATTTATTGATCATTTTGGATATTTTATTCCTTACTTTGGATGTTTTTGTTCATCCATGAGAGGTGGTTGACTACAGTTTAATGTTTTGGTTTTTTCTTCTTCTTTCGCTCATGCATGAAATTTCCCCAATGACATGTTTTGTGCTGAATCATACACGTGTTATTAAAATGTGGCCATGTTACGGCGGTTGATAAGGGGCTTGATTTCCTCTGGCTAAGGAGAAGGGGTCAGGGAGTGGACGGAATGTATTATTATTATTATTATTATTATTTCATTCATTGTACTTATTAATTTTGTTGATTTATTATTTGTTTTTGTCCATTTTATTCATTAATTGGCAGTTTTTCTACATTTTGTTGCCTATTTTTATATTTTTTTCTTCAATTTAGTTCAGTTTGTGGTTTATTTTGTTCATTTTACTTATTAATTTGTTGATTTTTTGTTCATTTTTGAACATTCTATTCATTACTTTGGCTCTTTTTCTTCATTTTGTTGCTTATTTAATCATTTTTACTTTATTTTAGTACATCTTTTACTCATTTTTTCCACATTATTTATCATTTTGTAGGGTTTTTAGTGTTCATTTTACATATCAAAATATATATCTAAACCAAGTGTCTCCATCCACTGTCATTGATCCAGCTCCATGGGTTTTCCTGGTGAATCAATGTTGTCGAAGATTACGATGTTTCCACGGTAACAACAGAGCCTCTGAACATCCAAATGGGTCACTTATTTTGTACATTTTCTTCAATTTTGATCAGCTTTTGGTTTATTTTGTTCATTTTACTTATTCATTTGTTAATTTATTGTTCATTTTTGCACAGTTTATCATTACTTTGGCTGTTTTTCTTCATTTTGTTGATTATTTAATCCTTTTTCCTTCATTTTAGCACTTTATTTTAGTTATTTTGTTAATTTTTCTACATTTAGTTGCCTCTTTTATTACTTTTTCTTCAATTTCGTTCAGCTTTTGGTTTATTTCGTTCATTTTACGTATCAATTACTTTATTTATTGATCATTTTGGACATTTTATTCCTTACTTTGGATGTTTTTGTTCATCCATATGAGAGGTGGTTGATTACAGTTTAATGTTTTGGTTTTTTCTTCTTCTTTCGCTCATGCATGAAATTTCCCCAATGACATGTTTTGTGCTGAATCATACACGTGTTATTAAAATGTGGCCATGTTACAGCGGTTGATAAGGGGCTTGATTTCCTCTGGCTAAGGAGAAGGGGTCAGGGAGTGGACGGAATGTATTATTATTATTATTATTATTATTATTATTTCATTCATTGTACTTATTAATTTTGTTGATTTATTATTTGTTTTTGTCCATTTTATTCATTAATTGGCAGTTTTTCTACATTTTGTTGCCTATTTTTATATTTTTTTCTTCAATTTAGTTCAGTTTGTGGTTTATTTTGTTCATTTTACTTATTAATTTGTTGATTTTTTGTTCATTTTTGAACATTCTATTCATTACTTTGGCTCTTTTTCTTCATTTTGTTGCTTATTTAATCATTTTTACTTTATTTTAGTACATCTTTTACTCATTTTTTCCCCACATTATTTATCATTTTGTAGGGTTTTTAGTGTTCATTTTACATATCAAAATATATATCTAAACCAAGTGTCTCCATCCACTGTCATTGATCCAGCTCCATGGGTTTTCCTGGTGAATCAATGTTGTCGAAGATTACGATGTTTCCACGGTAACAACAGAGCCTCTGAACATCCAAATGGGTCACTTATTTTGTACATTTTCTTCAATTTTGATCAGCTTTTGGTTTATTTTGTTCATTTTACTTATTCATTTGTTAATTTATTGTTCATTTTTGCACAGTTTATCATTACTTTGGCTGTTTTTCTTCATTTTGTTGATTATTTAATCCTTTTTCCTTCATTTTAGCACTTTATTTTAGTTATTTTGTTAATTTTTCTACATTTAGTTGCCTCTTTTATTACTTTTTCTTCAATTTTGTTCAGCTTGTGGTTTATTTCATTCATTTTACATATCAATTAGTTTATTTATTGATCATTTTGGATATTTTATTCCTTACTTTGGATGTTTTTGTTCATCCATATGAGAGGTGGTTGACTACAGTTTAATGTTTTGGTTTTTTCTTCTTCTTTCGCTCATGCATGAAATTTCCCCAATGACATGTTTTGTGCCTAATCATACACGTGTTATTAAAATGTGGCCATGTTACGGCGGTTGATAAGGGGCTTGATTTCCTCTGGCTAAGGAAAAGGGGTCAGGGAGTGGACGGAATGTAAACACTTGACATTCCTGTTGAAGTTCTTGAAAGCAGACCACTGACACATTCAGTCACGAAGGAGCTCTTATTGTCAAAGCTGAAACTGCACATGAGCTCGAATTAGGCTCAGTTTGTAGTCTGGCTTCCACGCTAATCTTCAGAAGTTCCAACAGTGAAACACAAGCCATGTAGGACAGTGGGGTGGGGGTGGGGGGGACACACCCAACAAAGCTCCTTCTGCACCCGAGGACACACAGAACAGGGTGACCATATTACACACCAAGACACAGCCGGAGCTCCGCCTCCTCCTTCTGTTGTAACAAAGACTCAAAACTAGACTAAACGTATGAACAGTACGTCACTTCATTACTTTCAACCTTTTATTACCTCATGTTACTTTCTGTTGTCAGTGTTGAATGCACTAGTACTTCATATAACTCATATCATGTGGTGATTCCAGCAAAAATAATTCATCATATTCCCTCTTACATTGTGTTTTGTTTGTTTTACAGTATTTCTTCAACAATTTGTTGGATTTATTACATTAAATGAGCTACATGTGGTAGGATGTAGAAGATGATAGCGTTTCCACGGCAACAACAGAGCCTCTGAACGTCCAAATGGGTGGCTTATTTTGTGCATTTTTTATACACTTCATTTATTATTTAATGTTTTTGTTCATTATTTTGTTCATTTTTCTTCAATTTTGTTCAGCTTGTGATTTATTTTGTTCATTTTACTTACTTTTTTAAAAAACGTATTATTAATTATGATGAATTTGTTGATTTAATAGTCTTTTTTGTTCATTTTATTCATTATTTTGGCTGTTTTTTTTTTTTTCATTTTGTCACTTATGTAGTCATTTTTGCTTTATTTTAGTACATCTTTTCCACATTACTTTACTTCATTACTTTCAACCTTTTATTACCTCATGTTACTTTCCATTGTCAGTGTTGAATGCACTAGTACTTCATATAACTCACAACATGTGGTGATTCTAGCAAAAATAATTCAACATTTTCCCTCTTATATTATGTATTTTTCTTTTTTTTTTTTTAACTTTATTTCTTCAGCGATTTGTTGGATTTATCGCATTAAATGAGCTACATGTGGTGGGATGTAGAAGATGATGGCGTTTCCACGGTAACTATGGAGCCTCTGAACCTTCAGCGATTTGTTGGATTTATCGCATTAAATGAGCTACATGTGGTGGGATGTAGAAGATGATGGCGTTTCCACGGTAACTATGGAGCCTCTGAACATCCGAATGGGTGGCTTATTTTGTGCATTTTTTTAATACATTTATTTATTATTTATTGTTTTTGTTCATTTTGTCAGTTATTTTGTTCATTTTTCTTCATTTTTTTCAGGTTATGATTTATTTAATTCATTTTACTTATTATTATTATTATTATTATTATTATTATTATTATCAATTTGCTGATTTTTTAAAATTCTTTTTTGTTCATTTTATTCATTACTTTGGCTGTTTTTTTTTTTTTCATTTTGTCTCTTATTTAATCATTTTTGCTTTATTTTAGCACATCTTTTACTTATTTTTTTCCACATTACTTTACTTCATTACTTTCAACCTTTTATTACCTCATGTTACTTTCTGTTGTCAGTGTTGAATGCACTAGTACTTCATATAACTCATATCATATGGTGATTCTTGCAAAAACAATGCATCATTTTACCTCTTACATTATGTATTTTTCTTTTTTTTTTTTTTTTTTTAAACTGTATTTCTTTACCGATTTGTTGGATTTATTACATTAAATGAGCTACATGTGGTAGGATGTAGAAGATGATGGTGTTTCCACGGTAACAATGGAGCTTCTAAACATCCAAATGGGTCACTTATTTTTTACATTTTTCATACATTTTATTTATGATTCATTGTTTTTGTTCATCTTGTTAGTTATTTTGTTCATTTTTCTTCATTTTTTTCAGGTTATGATTTATTTCATTCATTTTACTTATTATTATTTTTTAACTTATTATTATTATTATTATTATTAATGATTAATTTGTTGATTTTTTTTGTTCATTTTATTCATTACTTTGGCTGTTTTGTTTTTTTTCCATTTTGTCACTTATGTAATCATTTTTGCTTTATTTTGGCACATCTTTTACTTATTTTTTTCCACATTACTTTACTTCATCACTTTCAACCTTTTATTACCTCATGTTACTTTCTGTTGTCAGTGTTGAATGCACTAGTACTTCATATAACTCATATCATGTGGGGATTCTAGCAAAAATAATTAATCATTTTCCCTCTTACATTATGTTTTGTTTCTTTTACGGTATTTCTTCAACGATTTGTTGGATTTATTACATTTAAATGAGCTACACGTGGTAAGATAGCGTTTCCACGGTAACAACAGAGCCTCTGAATGTCCAAATGGGTGGCTTATTTTGTGCATTTTTTGATACATTTTATTTATTATTTATTGTTTTTGTTCGTTTTGTTTGTTATTTTGTTCATTTTTCTTCAATTTTGTTCAGCTTGTGATTTATTTCGTTCACTGTACTTATTTTTTATAACATTATTATAATTAATTATGATCAATTTGTTGATTTAATAGTCTTTTTTGTTAATTTTATTCATATATTGGGTGTTTTTTTTTTTTCATTTTGTCACTTATTTAATCATTTATGCTTTATTTTAGCACATCTTTTACTTATTTTTTCCCACATTATCTATCATTTTGTAGGTTTTTTAAATTAATTTTTGTTAATTTTATTTATCAATATATATACTGTATATAAACCCAGTGTGTCCATCCACTGTCATTGATCCAACTCCATGGGTTTTACTAGTGAATCAATTTTGTAGGAGATGACTGTGTTTCCACGGTAACTACAGAGCCTCTGAACGTCCAAATGGGTCACTTATTTTGTACCTTTTTATTACTTTACTTCATTACCTTCAACCTTTTATTACCTCATGTTACTTTCCGTTGTCAGTGTTGTATGCACTAGTACTTCATAAAACTCATATCATGCGGCGATTCTTGCAAAAAATAATACATCATTTTCCCTCTTAAATTATGCATTTTTCTTTTTTTTTTTTTGCTTTATTTCTTCACCAATTTGTTGGATTTATTACATTAAATGAGCTACATGTGGTGTTCACTTTTTAAATATTAAAACAATGATCTTAAAGTATCATTAGAGCGTGCCAAAGATGCCAGTGTATTGAATTGTATGGATATTCCATTTTAAACGTATTATAATGTTCATTCTGTTGTTTTACTTTGTATTTTTATTTCACCGTTTTAAATTGTACAGCTGTTTTTATGTGTTTTTAATCTATTCTTGTATTTTAGTCTACCATTTTGCTTTTTTATTCTTCAGTACAACGCTGTTTTAATTGTTCAGCTGTTTTATGTCTTTAATCTATTCCTGTATTTTTCTTTTATTTTTGGTTTTTCCCCTGTAAGTCGCTTTGGAAAAAAGCATCTGTCAAATGCATAAATGCAAATGTAAATGTGGATATAAACTGAATACATATACAGTCACGGAAAAAAAAAATTATTAGACTACCACCATTTGTATGTGAAGCAGTAGCAATTTTTAGCAGCTTTTATGTTTCTTATTGAGCTTTTGTTAGAAAAAGAAGTCCTGCAGTAATGATATTTTTATAGACTTGGGCAGGACATCATTAAGTAATACGTAAAAGCACTTTTAATTTACACTTGAACCGAGTTATCCGACTAAAAGCTCTGAGAGTAATTGCTTTAAAAGTGCGTCTGTTCCATTTGTCACTGTAAAAAATTCTTAGACCATGAAAAGTCATCAAAAACAATGGTTATGCAATCCAGTATTAACTCCTGTGTGTATCATGTGGCTAAAACAGACAGAAAAGAAAACATGGAATGTCTAAAAGCACTGTTTTTGTCAGTACAGTGACAGAGATATTGATGGAAGAACTGAAGTGATTTTGGTTATTATCAAGAAAACATGGAAAATGGATAGATATCAGCTCTGAAATTCAACTACTATGAGCTATTTTTGTTGTTATCATTATATTTATCCAAACAAATGTAGCTTTTAGTTGTACCAGGCATTAAAATGAACAAGAAATCGAAGAAAACAAGGGGTGGTCTAATAATTTTTTCCAGGACTGTATGTGAAGACTAGAAGGAAAAATGAGTCATGCTGCCTTTGACCAAAGCATCAGAGAGTGACAACATGGGGCGAACCATTAAGAAGCAACTTTAAGAGTCGAAGAAAGTGACAAAGTGATAAAAGCTCCACTGGACATGGCTCTAAATGAAAAAAATGGAGTTTGATGCTAAAATGGTAGCATTTATTCTATACAGAAAAGTTTTATTATTATGAGGCTTATGAAGGTATAAAGTCATGTGATGTTATTATCTTTGCCGAATTCACCGTTTGTTGATCCACGGTTCAGACTAAACTGTGACAGTTCTGACCTTGTTTATTCGATTCCAAACAGATCTTTAGTTCAGCTACTAACAACACAAACTGTACAGAAAACAGAGGTGATTACTGGTTTTACTGTGGCTGTTTTCAGACTGAATACAGAGGAAAGCTAACAGAGCTATAATGTAAACTATCAGCTTATGCAGTAATCCACAGGTGTCAAACATAAAGCCAAAACTGGTCCGCCAAAGAGTCTAATCTGGTTTGTGAGATGAATTTGTGAAATGCAAAAATTACACTGACGATATTAACAATCAGTGATAACAAACTCATTCTAATTCACACCAAGTTGATCTCAAATGGATCAGACCAGTAAAACACTATTATAAAAACCTATAAGTAATGACAACTCCAAATATTCATCTCTGCTTAAGCGTAAAAAAAATAAAAATTACATGAAAATGTTTATAATTACAAACTATCCTTTCTCAAAAAATGTAAATAACCTGAAGAAATATGAACAACATGAAATGTCTTAACCCATAAAGACCCAGTTTTACTTTTATGTCAGTTCCCAAATGAAGTTTTTCTCTATGCTTAACCTTTCTTAAGTGATTTACCACCATTTATTTATAATCTTGTCCTCTATATTTTCTAGTTTATCAATATAAATCATGTATTTTCCTATATTTCATTTACTGATCATATAGATGATCATAAAAGTTCCGATTAAAGTTGAGGATTATTACATAAAAAAAAATGAGAAAACTGCAGAAAAAGACATTATATATATATATATATATATATATATATATATATATATATATATATATATATGTTCCATCCACAGTCTTTGGATAAATAGTGTGGATTCGTTAGTGGTTTTGGCAGCTTTAAGGTTGTTCTGCTGCATAATTTCCTCCTCCTATCAACCCTTAGGGGTCCACGGTCACGGCCCTGTGACTGAATCACATGACATTTTCAACAGGTTGTAGCGTCGGAGGTCGGTCACATAGACCACTGGGGATAATTGCGTTTGAAAGTGCGGACTTGAAACACTCTCCCACTTTTTATTTCATGTTGATAGAGCAAATACAACTGGAGATATGACAGAGCAAACAAACGTGAATAAAAGTATGAAAATGGAAAATGAGGTGTGTGTGTGTGGGGGGGGGGGGGGGGGGGGGGGGGGGCATTAGATGTCTGACCATATCTTCGTCATTTTTTTGTCCTTTTTCAAAACGGAAAAAAATGGCTGAATCTGCGGATTCTAATCCACAGACTGCATTAGCATTACAGGTAAGAGTGAGGACGACCCCCAGCTGAACCTGATGCGGAAACCGGGAGGACCGGGGGGGTGAGAAAACACCAATATTTGAGTATAGCTTTAATTTATTCCAATTTTGATTTCATATACCTAATATCTGGAACCAATATTCACTTTTAAAGTCTTTGAAAAGGCTCATTCAGCATCCTTGTGTTATTTATGCAAGAAATTATATGCATTTTTCAAATTGGATTTTATACATTTTGTCTGATTTTTGTCCTTTTGTGTTGATACAGTAGGTTAAAGTGAAAAAATAATAGACAAATGAGATAGATGAAGTTGTGCTGAAAAAAAGATAAACATGGGTATAGTATAGAGCCTGACCGATTAATCGGCCAGTCGATTAATCGGGCCGATTATGGCGTATCACCAATTAATCAACATCGGCCAATATGTAGCCGATATATTAACTTTTTTTGCTGCGCGGAGATTCTGTCGCTCCTGCGTGTGTGTGTGTGTGTGTGTGTGTGTGTGCTGCCTGGAGTATAAGAGGAACTTTAAAGCAAGTTAGTTTCACTTTCACTCCTGCTCGGACAATGACGCTATCACCACCCCCCCACACACACAATTACATAATCACAGAGCTACTGCCCCCCCCGGCTCCGATCCCCCACCCCAGCGAAAATCACGGACCGCTACCACGCACTCTGACAAGGATGGACCGCTAACCCCCCCCCCCCCATCTTATGAAGTATTCACCCCCCCACACACACCCATGTCTGTGCACTTCCTGTCTACCTCACAGTTTCATTCTGCCAGCAGGCCTGGGTGTTAATAGTGTAGGGGAGACTGGGGACAGTTGTAACACGGGTCAGTTGTAACTCTTGCAATTGCTCCAATCAGGAACAACTTAGGACTCACCTAATTCACTCTGCACATGCTCAGTTTAGTCCTTAGTCCACATAAGAAGTTGTAGTGCTGTGAGGCAGACACATCCAAATTTATGAGTGAAAACATAACTGTGTGTTAAGCAATACTTTTTTGCTCAAATTATTTTCGTGATTGCATAGTTCGCATTTGAAAGTTGTGTAAATTCTATTTGTGAGATAAACAAAGATTTATGCAACTGTTTATCAACCTGTCCACAATCATCTAATATAAGATTATTATATCCTGTGTAGATCAGTGTTCTTATTTCATATATTGGCCAATATATCGGTTATCGGCCAAAATCAAATATCGGCCGATATATTGGATATCGGCTTTTTTTAGCCCCCAATATCAGTATCGGCCCCAAACATCCCATATCGGTCAGGCTCTAGTATAGTAAACATTTCTTTATAAAGGCAAAATCAAAAGTACTCAAAAACAGCCAAAATAGGCTCAGACCCTTAAGGGTTAAGGTTGTTCTGCTGCATAATTTCCTCCTTCTATTAAGAGCTTGGAATAAGAACAGACTACAGAACCCCTTTAAAATAAAAGAGTTACAGTAATGGAGATAAATCTAAACACTAGGAATTTCAGGAGGAGTTAAAACATGTAAACTGCCTATTTAGCTAAAAGCCTGGTCATAAATAACAAGTCTACCAGTTCAAAGGAACATAAACACAATGGAGGAGATGTGCTCGGTTAGGACTGTCGTAAATATCTCCAGCCGTGCGACTCTGAATTTCCTGTATTCCCCTAGAAGGGTTGAAAAGGCAGGAGTGGCGCTGAGGTAATAGGTGCTCACTCCTTCTGCACCAAGAGGGATAAAAGAAGAGGAGGATAGCAAAAACAGAAGGAGAGGGGGGGAGATAGAGAGAGAAATGAGGGGAGGGGGAGCAGGTGTGTGTTAGCACATGTGTGCACGCATGTATCTGTGTATGTGTGTGTGCATGTGTGTGTATGTGTGCATGTGGGTGGCAAAGTGACAGGCGATGATTAGCCCAACCAGAGGAGGATATGTGGGAGGGAATGTGTGGGAGTAGTGGGGCTGGCGGGAGAGGGAGAGAGAAAGACTGTCTTTAGGCGGAGATATACACAAGTGGATTAAAAGAGCACTTATACTGTATAAACATACAGATGAAAGTAGATTTATACCTCCCAAAAATGCACGCAGCTATGTAATTACACTAAGCATGAACACAACATGCATATAATAATACACACACACACACACACACACACACACAGGGGTCGACTCCAGTGGGAACATATTGTGTTCAGAATGAATTAAACCTCCAACTAGTGCAGTGTGTGTTGATTTATTGATAATGAAAGCAGCATCAGAGGCCATTATTTCACAAAGTAATTTTATTCCTGGCTTTAAAGTGTAATGTTTATGTATGGGTGAAAGAAAGAAAGAAAGAAAGAAAGAAAGAAAGAAAGAAAGAAAGAAAGAAAGAAAGAAAGAAAGAAAGAAAGAAAGAAAGAAGGAGGAGGAAAAGAGGAAGAAAAGAAAAGAAAAAGGAGATAGAGATGGAGATGGAGATGGAGATGGAGAACAGCTGCTGATTCTTAGGTGTGTAGGTGGGACCATTTACAGCCTGTCTCCTGTAAAGCCTCTATGGAATTAACAGGCTTTAAAGAGGTCCAACAACAGCTCCAACTAATACACACACACACACATGCACATACACACACACACACATATGTACTGTATACGTGAACATGTGGAGATACAGTTAAAACCATACATAACACCAAGCTGATATTTATCTCTAATAGGATAATCTGCGTAACCATGTTAACAGTTATTTCCTCTTCTGTCGGTTAGCTGGGGCGGGGGGGCAACGACTCCAAATCTGAAAAACAATGGAGGCTTGGGCGGAGTTAAACCGGGAAAACCAGGAATAATCAAGCTAAGGGTCTGAAAACCACTAGAGCCGAGATGTTGTTTATGTCCGTCAGTTGAAATGGGTTTGTATTTAGGATAAAGGCTCTAAACAAGTTCTCTCTGTTTAGACTAGGGATGTAACGATATAAACATTTCATATCACGGTTATCATTATTATCGTGGTATTGTTGAAAATGTGCTCAAAATGTTCAAAAAGTACTAATACACACACTGAAATAATTTAACCAAGTTGTATTTTGAAAAAAAAAACAAAAACAAAAACATAAAATAATAGGTACAATGTACCTTCTGTTGGCAGAAACATTCAAATATTAACCCTTAGTGGTCTGAGCCTATTTTGTCCATTTTCAGTACTTTTGATTTTGCCTTTAACTATATAAACAAATGTTTACTATACCCATGTTTGAGATCTTTTTTTTCAGCACAACTTCATTTCTATCAACTGCCTATTATTTTTTCCACTTTAACCTACTATAAAAACATAAAAGGACAAAAAACACACAAAAAATTTAAAATCCAATTTGAAAAAATTATATAATTCATTGCATAAATAACACAAAGACGCTTAACGAACCTTTTCAAAGACTTTAAAAGTGAATATTGGTTCCAAATATTAGGTATATACAATTAAAACTACAATAAATTAAAACTATACTCAAATATTTGACATAAAAGCAGATCTTTACGTAGGCGTTTTCTCCGGAAAAGTGCGGTAATCAAACACGGTTATCATGATAATTAGAATTTAAACGGTAATACTAACCATCTGCTATTTTACCGCGGTTTATCGTTTTACCGGTAATCGTTACATTTCTAGTTGAGACATTAATAAATCAAATGAAATTTTATTTATATAGCGCTAAATCATAACAAAAGTTATCTCATGACACTTTACACATCGAGTTGGTCGAAACCAGACTCTAATACAAGACATAGTAGATAATTTTGTGAAGTAAAGCAGGATTATGACATGGAAGTAGGGGTGGGAGATACGTCCCAAATATCGTATCACAATTTAAAAAAAGTAAAATCACAATCTCGGTTTTATCATGATTCTTTACACTACAACGAGCGAGTTTATCAGCGACTCTCTGAGCAGATGACATGGAAGTAACGCGCTGCATCGCTATGACGACCAGGTACCGTAAAGTCGGTAGTATCCTGTAATGGAAACGATCTCCAGGAACAGGACCTGGTACCCGAGTCGAGTTGAGTCGGTTCCATGTAGTGGAAACGAGGCATAATATCACACACCCCTACATGAAAGTCATCCTTACAGACTATTTTCTGTTTCTTTATTGTGTTTTTGTTGTTATTTATCTCTCGTTAAATAATAAATCTTCATTATTAATATAAAAACACTCAAATCTTTCAACTCTTCACATTATCTGAGAATGAATGTTTACATCTATTAATAGGTTCATATTTGTTAATTGCAGTGGCGATTTCTCATAGACTGCAAGGGAAGCTCGACTTCCCCTAAAATTACGAAAATTAAATGGTTAAATATGTACGGTTGTGTTGACATTTCATTGACTACAAATGTGTTAGAACACGTTCATCTCACAGACGAGTTCGTTCAGAATCAGCTTTAGCACAAACCAACAGACTCGATGTTGTTCATTTCTCATACATTCCGCTCACACATTGCGCTGTTTTCTCATTCGATCTCTGCTCAGTGCATTTGTCCGTAGACTCCGGGCGTCTATGAGCTTCAATGGGACTGAGTGGAACAGTTTTTTTCATTGCCTCAAAACTGGATGGTAATTGGATAAATGCCACGATGTTGTCCCGCCCCCGGACGCTGGACGTCTCTGGGGGTGAATGGAGCTGTGGGCGGAGCTCGGCCGAGCTGGACACCCGAATCCCACGTGCTGATTGGAGGATCAGTCAAAAGGCTGAATCCTGTTTGATTGACAGCTGTTTTCAGATCTGCTCCTTCACTGACACAGTTCAGTTTCATACCGTCGCACATTCTGCTGTGAAATCAGAGAGAAACCACTACGAAATTACTCATTCATTTCTTGCACTGTAAATAAAACACACTCATTGTACTTCCTTGTTTCAATTTAACATAATTTCAGCGTTTTCTTGTTTCAGTTACATAATTTAATCATTTCTTGTTTGAGTTTAATATCGTTTTGTAGATAGTTAAATCAATCAAACTGGGCGAGGTCGGAGTGAAAGGAGCATCTGTTGTTTAAAAAGGCTCCAGTTCTACACCCACAACACAATGGGCCAAGGCAATCTAAGCAGCCCAGCTCTGCTGGACATTGACAGGGCACTGGTCAAGTCCCTGGAAAAGACACCCACTTGGTACGATAAGGTCACTGACCATTTTCTTAAAAAGGAACGGAGGGCCGAATTTATGTTTAAATAACTTGACAATTTTTTTTTTTTTTTTTTAATGTAAGCTGACAATGAGCTTCCCCTGTCTGAAGGACAAGCAGCCGCCACTGGTTAATTGTGATACTGGGTTGATTTTTATTTATAGGCAAAAATAAAAAAAATAACACAACATGCAAGACTGTGCATTCAGTAGCTTCAAAAATCTGTGTGTTTGCTGCTAAATCAAGTAAATGGCTATAATTCAACTTTGTGGACTTTCATCTCCCCTACTGTGTGGATATTTCTGTCCTCTTCCTCTAACCAAACAGGAAACTCGCAGCTTTTCGTCTCCCCGCTGCACCTGATTTGACAGAAGGTCAGGACACTCGTATCAACCTTTGGGCGGAGAAAGTTGTGAGCAGGTGGTTGGAAAAATAAAAGAACACCGATGTCTCCCACGGGAACCACACATGTATGCAGGGGAATGTTGGGTGGAGCTGGTCCACTGTTCCACAGACAGACAGACCATAATAAACAACAGGAGCTAATATCTGGATCTGTACCCCCAACCTTTGTTTGATAACTGCACAGAGCCATTCAGTCTTTGGAGTAGTTTGATAAATAGAAGCAAAAACAGACAAATATAAAAAGCCAGAGCAGATGAGTCTTCTGACCAGGAGAATGAGTCATTCTAAACAGGCAGATCTGCTTTCAGCTTTTGAAAATAGAATCCCTTCTCATTGTGCTGGAGTTTACTTCCACCATAAGAGGTGAGAACATGAATATATACTTCCATGAAGAGGAGTGGAAGAAAATACAGGTTCTGTGATATATGCAGTATATGTGAGATATATTTCATTTTATGATTCTGTATCAATATTTTAAAAGGACTGTATCAATATTTTTAGGTATTTATTCAAAAGCAAACATGGCAGAGGTTTTTTTTTTTTTTTGCTCCTTTATTTCTATATTCACATCATGTTTTTTGCGCTTTTATTTCTATATTCTCATGGGTATTTTAATGTTTTATTTATATAATCACAGGTTTATTTTGCTCTTTTATTTCTATATCCACATATTTATTTTGCTCTTTTATTTCTATATCCACATATTTATTTTGCTTTTTTATATCTACATTCACATGTTTATTTTGATCTTTTATTTATATATTCACGTGACATTTTTGCTTGTTTATTTCTATATTCACCTGGGTATTTTACTCTTTTATTTCTATATTCACATGGGTATTTTGCGCTTTTATTTATATACACGCGTGGGTATTTTGCTCTATTTATATATATTTGTCTGTATTTTGCTCTATTATTTCTATATATACATTTATTTTGCTCTTTTATTTCAATATTCACATAGGTGTTTTGCTCTTTTATTTCAATATTCACATGAAATTTTTGCTCTTTTATTTCTATATTCACATGTTTATTTTTTGCTCTTTTATTTATATATTCACATGGGTATTTTGCTCTTTTATTTATATATACATGTGGGTATGTTGCTCTTTTATATCTATATTCACATGTTTATTTGCTCTTTTACTTCTACATTCACGTTTATTTTACTCTTTTACTTCTATATTCACATGTTTATTTTGTTCTTTTATTTCTATATTCACGTGTTTATTTTGCTCTTTTATTTCTATATTCACATGAGTATTTTGCCCTTTTATTCACATATACATGGGGGTATTTTGCTCTTTTATTTCTATATTCACGTGTTTATTTTGCTCTTTTATTTCTATATTCACATGAGTATTTTGCCCTTTTATTCACATATACATGGGGGTATTTTGCTCTTTTATTTCTATATTCACATGCTTATTTTACTCTTTTATTTTATAGTTATTCCATAAACATGGCGGCGAACATAAATATCTGTTGTTTGGAATCTAGAATGCTCATTACCCCTCTATCCCGTACTAAATTAAAAAAGGATCTGGTTTCCTCATTCATCCACACATACTGCGCCATGTTTGTTTTAAAACTCTTCTTCCTCACTTGTTGAAACATCCATCAGCATCCATTTTTTTTCATTCACATGACTCTAGTCGCTCAAAAACGTCTTTCCATTGCAGTTTTGTGCGATATACCAATTTCGCTACGTCCAAAAAAACACCTCTTCATTTTGGTGAAATGGTCGTTTTCCCATTAGGTACATTTTTATGCACAAGTTTTAGTCGCGCAGTTTGAGGGTCAATGGAAAAGCGACTTGTCAGATCCTGTACTTATTACTCTGTTTTCAAAAGTTCAGCTGAGGACGTGTGGCGTAGAGGAGCCCATCCTGTGAGTGAAGCTCCGTTCACCATGAAGGTACAGCTGTAAACTGTGGAATCAATGGAAAACCTCATAGAAGCAGTGAGATCCAGAGATAGAGGAGAAGAAAGGGGGGCTGCTTGCTGAATAAAACATCCTAAGAGCACTTTCATGTCAGTCCCTGTTGGCTGGGCTGGAGGAAACCCAAACTGAATCTCGGCTCTGCTGTAACAAAGGCCCCGTCAAATCAACAGCTACTTCTACACAGATCAACCAGCCCGAAAGCACAATCAGCGCACAGGGAATCTCTTCAAACATGAGCTGATTTCCCATGGGCTGGCGACAGCAAATACAGACACACATCACCTAGGAAACTACTCACGATGAGAGGACCAGGTGTTAGTTCTACAATTGACCTCAATATTTGTGTCCAGAAAACACACACACACACACACACACATACAGGCAAAGACAGTTGACATGACATGCATATACACAGCAGCGCATGCACTGCATCATCTACATCTGTCACACTGGAGAAGCAACAAATCAGCCAACAGTCGCTTGAGGAGGCTTTCCTAATCTTCAGCTCAGATGAAAACATGTAACCATCATCTATACAGCCATGAATAAATAATGCTCACTTCCAATCTCAGTGTACAAAACGTACTAATCGCTGTTACTCATCTTTTTTTCCCGACATTTCACAGATGAATTCAAAACTGCATTTCCTCCAGGACACAATCCCACCACAGCTTATGCACTAAAATTATTCTGTATACATTTTAATTAAAAAAAAAAAAAAAAAAAAAAAAAAAAAACACCTCCTGTATCAACCCACACAGTTCTCTTTTAAAGCTACTTGGTTTCTTATGTTTCATTTCAAACTAAAATCTGATGTTGAAAGATGCACTTGTCCAACGCAGCTGTAGAAAACCAGTGTGACAGTACATGCACTCTTTAATTATCACTTACCCAAATCTTTAGATCCTTGACTCTCACTGGCCAGTTCACCCATTCTGACCAGAGCATCGAAGTAGCCTTTGGCAGCAAATGTCACATCTACAAACAAAGGAACACAGAAAATAAAAAGCAAACTAGTTATTAAAATTAAAGGTTACTGCAGTGTCTCTTCATTTACAGCTGCGGAAAAAATTATCAGACCACACCTGGTTTTCTTCAATTTCTTGTTCATTTTAATGCCTGGTGCGAGTAAAGGTACATTTGTTTGGACAAATATAATGATAACAACAAAAATAGCTCAGAAGAGTTTAATTTAAGAGCTGATATCGACACTGCAAAAATCAAAATCTTACCATTTCTAGTCAAAATATCTCATCACACTTTAAATAAGACATAGTAACCTGAAGAGTAACTTTTCAGTGAGATATAAGAACTTATTTTTAGACAATAGATCTGGAAAATCTTATTTCAAGAAATCTTAGCAAAATAAATTTTACTTGTTCCATTGACAGATTTTTGTTTGAATAAAGCAAAAAAAAAAAAATTATTGAATTAAGCAAAAAAAATCTTGAGTTAAGCAAAAAAATCTTGAATTAACCAAAAAAAAATCTTGAATTGAGCAAAAACATCTTGAATTTAGCAAAAAAAAATATTAAATTAAGCAAAAAAATATCTTGAATTAAGCAAAAAAAAATCTTGAGTTAAGCAAAAAAAAACCTTGAATTGAGCAAAAAAATCTTGAATTAAGCAAAAAAATCTTGAATTAAGCAAAAAAAAAAAATATTGAATTAAGCAAAAAAAATCTTGAGTTAAGCAAAAAAATCTTGAATTAAGCAAAAAAAATTATTGAATTAAGCAAAAAAAAAAAAAAACCTTGAGTTAGGCAAAAAATCTTGAATTGAGCAAAAAATATCTTGAATTAAGCAAAAAAAAATCTTAAATTAAGCAAAAAAATATCTTGAATTAAGCAAAAAAAATCTTGAGTTAAGCAAAAAAATCTTGAATTAACCAAAAAAAAAAACCTGAATTAAGCAAAAAAAAATCTTGAGTTGAGCAAAAGAGTCTTGAATTGAGCAAAAAAATCTTGAATTAAGCAAAAAAAAAAAAAATCTTGAGTTAAGCAAAAAAAATCTTGAATTAAGCAAGTGAAAGTGAAAATTATCTTGGTAAGATTTCTTGAAATAAGATTTTCCAGATCTATTGTCTAAAAATAAGTTCTTATATCTCACTGAAAAGTTACTCTTCAGGTTACTATGTCTTATTTTAAGTGTGATGAGATATTTTGACTAGAAATGAGAAAAAATACATTTTGATTTATTCCAGTGCATGTTTTCTTGCTAATAACCAAAATCACTTCAGTTCTTACATCAGTATCTATGTCATTGTACTGACAAAAACAGTGCTTTTAGACATTCCATGTTTTCTTTTCTGTCTGTTTTAGTCACATGATACACACAGGAGTTAGTACTGGATTGCATAACCATTTTCTTATTTTGTTTTTTCACATGTTCATGAACATAAAATACAACAAACAGTACAGTGAGGCCAGTTGAGGGTTACAGTGTTCAACAAAAGCAATCCATAAATAGTACAATAAAAGGAAAATAAGGGCATCACATGACCATTTCAGCGCTGATGTCTTTGTTTTGAAATCCAACTCATTTGTCCCATTTTCTATCAAACTCCTCTTTTTTTAAATCTTAAGGTATAAGTCATTGTTTCCATCACCCATATTTCCTGTACTATATCTAAACCATTGTTTGTATCTAGGTGGGTCCGTAGAAGCCAGTTTCTTGTTATGGCCTTCCTGCCAGCTGTGAGAAGAATTTTGACCAAGTAATTATCTTCTTCCAGAACAACTGTACTTAGATTTCCCAAATATAAGGTGGAACAATTCTTGGTAACCTTACATCCTAGTACCTCATTTATCATAGAGTTTACTTTGTCCCAAAATGGTTCTAGTTTGGGGCAACACCAGAATATATGTGCATGGTTTGCTCTTTGAGTGTCCAAAAAAGTGCTATAGAAATCTAATCCATTATTATTATTATTATCATTATTATTATTATCATTATTATTATTATTATTATTATTATTATCATTATTATTATGTACTTATTTGACCACACTGCACATAACCATTGTTTTTGGTAACTTTTGATGGTCTAATAATTGTATTATTATTATTATCATTATTATCATTATTATTATTATTATTATTATTATTATTATTATTATTATTATCATCATCATTATTATCATTATTAGCATCATTATTATATTATCATCATCATCATCATCAATAATAATAATAATAATAATAATGATAATGATAATAATAATAATAATAAGAATAAGAATAAGAAGAAGAAGAAGAAGAAGAAGAAGAAGAAGAAGAAGAAGAAGAAGAAGAAGAAGAAGAAGAAATTTATTTATTTATTTATTTGACCACACTGTGCATAACCATTGTTTTTGGTGACTTCTGAAGATCTAATAGTTTTTTTCACATCTGTATAATGAGCTTATGTTTGTGTTATTTTGCCTGTTTGACCATTGATGCAGCACACTTGTCTTATTCACAGCTGTTTTCTCCAGATCTTCTTTTCCTCAGAGTCATATGGAGTGATTCCGTTCTGATATTTTGACCAAGTTATTATCTTCTTTCAGCACAACTGTACTTAGATTTCCCAAATATAAGGTGGAACAATTCTTGGTAACCATATATCCTAGTACCTCATTTATCATAGAGTTTACTTTGTCCCAAAATGCTCCTATTTTGGGGCAACATCAGAAGATATGTGCATGGTTTGCACTTTGAGTGTCCAAAAAAGTGCTACAGAAATCTAATCAATTATTATTATTATTATTATTATTATTATTATCATTATTATTATTATTATTATTATTATTATTATTATTATTATTATTATTATTATTATTATTATTATTACCTTCGCCAGGAGGTTTTGTGATTGCTTTGCTTTTTGTGTTTGCGTGTTTGTTTGCATGTTAGTTTGGGTGTTTGTTTGTTTGCAGAATAACTCAAGTTATGGATGGATTTTGAGGAAATTTTCAGGAAATATTGATACTGGTACAAGGAAGAAATGATTAAATTTTGGTGGTGAATGGGGGGGGCAGATCTGTCTTGGCGGAGGTCTGCGCTCTCCAAGTGCTGCTCTTCTTCTTCTTCTTCTTCTTCTTCTTCTTTTTATTTATTTATTTATTTGACCACACTGCACATAACCATTGTTTTTGGTGACTTTTTAAGGTCTAATAATTGTTTTCACAACTGTATAATAAGCTTATGTTTGTGTTATTTTGCCTGTTTGACCATTGATGCAGCACACTTGTCTTATTCGCAGCTGTTTTCTCCAGATCTTCTTTTCCTCCGAGTCATATGGAGTGATTCCGTTCCTCACCATCAGAAATGAGGCAGCACTGTTGCTACGTAATTACAGAAAATCATCCTGCAGGCATCCTGCATGCCTGATTGCAAGGAGGAAATTATTTTCTGACAGATAACCAGTGTGATTGCTAGGCAAGCTATATGAGCACTTAAAGTCTCATTCTTTTGTGTTTTCCTTTTCGATTAGCTTTATAACAGGAATGTATTTCAGCTTATTATCACCCCAGTGAGAATATAATCAATAGGGTTAATAGTATAAGGGTTTTTTTTCGCGCGTTAAGTGTATTCCCACCATATTTTCCACTCAGTGAAATCTGAATTAATGCTGCTTTTGTGTTTCCTGGAAGCACATTTTCTACAGCTCGGTACATTTAGTTCTACACTTTGCAATGCAGAAATTTATATCGGCCTTTATACTTGATGCTGTTGTGTGTTTTAACTTCAAAAATCTGACAGTCGAGTCAATATTTGAGGGTATTTACATGAGATTGGAACAGTGCGACTGGGTGCTAGCGTGCGATAAAGCAGGTGGGCCAGTTTAGGCTGAAAAATCCCAGGGGATATTCCATTCAATATTTGCCAGCCAAAACCAGTGAGAGAACATTTTTTTATCCCACCAAGGAAATAGCAATGCCATGCTGTTAACCACACGCTGTGACCCGCATGCTGTTACCAGTGCTGGCCTTTTACTTCTTCCGTTTCAGTTCATCATGTCGTCAATATAGGCCATACACTAAACAGCAGTGTGACACGGTGATGTCTTTATTTATTTATCAGTACAGACACAGCACGACGACAGGCAAAAGGAAACTCACCTCTGTATTAGTATATTAGTGCGTACAAACACTGAATCTATAGACCAGGGGTGGGCAATTAAGTTTCCTATGGGGCCACATGAGAAACTTTGACAGATGTTAAGGGCCGGATCAGCTCTCCTTAATATATCTCTTTCTACATACAGGGGTTGGACAAAATAATGGAAACACCTTAAAAAATCAACAAAATATAATTTAATATGATGTAGGTCCGCCTTTTGCGGCAATTACAGCCTCAATCCTCCGAGGTATTGATTCATACAACTTGTGAATTGTTTCCAAAGGAATTTTAAGCCATTCTTCAGTTAGAATACCCTCCAACTCTTTTAGAGACGATGGCGGTGGAAATCGACGTCTTACTTGAATCTCTAAAACTGACCATAAATGCTCAATAATGTTGAGGTCTAGGGACTGTGCCGGCCATACGAGATGCTCAACTTCATTAGAATGTTCCTCGTGCCATTCTTTAACAATTCTAGCTGTATGGATTGGGGCATTATCATCTTGAGGTGAAGGTGTTTCCATTATTTTGTCCAACCCCTGTATATATATACAGGGTGGGGAAGCAAAATTTACAATGAACATTTAGTTGTTTATTCTCAGCAGGCACTACATCAACTGTTTTGAAACCAAACATATATTGATGTCATAATCATACCTAACACTATTATCCATACCTTTTCAGAAACTTTTGCCCATATGAGTAATCAGGAAAGCAAACGTCAAAGAGTGTGTGATTTGCTGAATGCACTCGTCACACCAAAGGAGATTTCAAAAATAGTTGGAGTGTCCATAAAGACTGTTTATAATGGAAAGAAGAGAATGACTATGAGCAAAACTATTACGAGAAAGTCTGGAAGTGGAGGAAGCAACAAAAAACGTACCAAAGCTTTTATTAAAGCTCTCAAATCCAAAATCCTAAAGGATCCAACCAAATCCATGAGAAAAATGGCAATTGAACTTGAGGTAGACAACAAGACCGTTAGAAATGCAGTAAAATATGATTTGAAGATTTAAATTCTCATGACTTTCAATAAACTAATTGGTCATACACTGTCTTTCAATCCCTGCTTCAAAATATTGTAAATTTTGCTTCCCCACCCTGTATATATACTTTACTATAATACAAAAACAGTAAATGCAACAATACAATAATAAAACTAGAAGCACTCGGAGAGCGCAGACCTCCGCCAAGGCTGATCAGTGGCCCCCCCTGTGGGCCCCCCCACCCCCACCCCCGATCACCACCAAAATTTAATCATTTCTTCCTTATTCCATTTCCAACAAATCCTGACAATTTCATCCAAATCTGTCCATAACTTTTTGAGTTATGTTGTACACTAACGGACAGACAAACAAACAAACAAACAAACAAACAAACAAACAAACAGACAAACAAACAAACCCTGGCAAAAACATAACCTCCTTGGCGGAGGTAATGAAAATGTGGAGCACAGAATACAACTATTTAATGAATATTCACAAAAAGACTTTCGAAAATGTGTAAAACTGGCTCCACATTAACTTTACATGAAAAACTATAAATGCATCCAGCTTTGTTTGTTTGCATGTCACAGTTCCTTTTCTTTACCTCCGACTTTGATAAAGAAGTTCTTACAAGTCCATGTATTGTTAAAAACTCTGCAATCGGAATCAGTCTTTCTTTTTATAGCGTTAGCTGACATCTTCATGGGCTGAAACTGACCAACAAACCAATCAGTGCATAAGTTTTACGCAAGTACAGAAAATATGTGTGAAAAAAACTGTAAATTAGCAGATCCTTCAAAATAAAAGCAGTGGTGTTGTATTGGTTACATCTGTTATGATAATATATATTTGCATTGACTTTTAATTTGCCAATGACCTCATGTGGGCCAGTTAGGGTCAGCTGTTGGCCTTACAATGCCCAGGTCTGCTATAGACCATTAAAATGGACATACTTTACACCAGGGGTCTCAAACTCATTTTCTCTCACGGGCCACATTCAGCTAAATTTGATCTGAAGTGGGCCGAACCAGTAAAATAATAACATAATAATATAGAAATAATGTCAACTCCAAACTTTTCTCTATGTTTTAGAGTGAAAAAAGTAAATTTACATTATGAAAAGGTTTACATCTACAAACTATCCTTTCAAAAGATGTGAATAACATGAACAAACTGAAAAAATAAGTGTAATTTTAACAATATTTTGCTTCAGTTTATCATTTACACATGCCCATTATAACTTACAGATCACAGTGGATCTACAAATACACAGAACATTTAGTAACAGGCAGAATAATGTTAAAATTGTTCTTATGTCTCTTAAAACATTTCAGGTTATTCACATTTTTTTGCGTTATACTTTGTTTTAGTGTAAATACATGAAAATATTTACATTTACAAAGAGAAACATTTGGGCTGATATGAGAGTAGAAATGAGTCTGTTTGGAAGAAAATCTGCAACACTTTTTCTTCCATGGGTTCTTGAGTAATCTTATGTGATTTTGTGACCTTGTAAATCCACTTGGCTTTCCTGGTACGTTCCAGTCAGTAAAACATGATCATTTATGTCGAAGCTAAACTTACAAGATTATATAACATTTACACATACAGTGTTCTCATTTGGAACCTTATAGGAATATGAGGAAATAAAAAAAATTAAAATACAAAATGAGGGCGGTTCATCCTTTCACTGTAAAATAGAATTGTTATTCTGTGTTAGAAGAACAACTGATGACTTGACTTGTTGTGATAACACAAAAATACAGCTTAAAAGTGTCTCAAATCTGTTGGGATTGGACCTGGAAAAAATTAGGTATACAGTCTGCGGGTTGGAGGATAAATATGATAGAACCTGGTCACAGTTTATAATTCATATCAAGAACTTGCCTTTTTCCAGATTCCTTGTTTTTACTTAATGCATTTTTCTTTCTTCTTTACTCTTTTACTGCCATTTTAGTCTTCTCAGTGCCCACAGTCTGACTGCTGGGACTTTTTTTTTTTTTTTCCTTATGCAAGAGGTCCTGAATGTTGGTGATATGACCAAAATGATCAACATAAATTGGTTTGAGTCTTTTTTTTTTTTTTTTGGTGTTTTGTTTGTCTCTGCGTTTATATGGATGTATTTGTGGGAATGCCACCTGGATGGGGGGGGGGGGGCAGTTTAAGAATTGCATAAGATATGCTTAAAGATGTAATTGTGATGGAAAAATGATAAATAAAGTTGTTAAAAAAAAAAAAGTGTCTCAAATCTTAAAGGAGTGATATTTTGCTTTTTTTTTTTTTTTTTTTTTTTTTTTTTAAATGGAATTATGCATTTTGAAACATTTCTCTGTGGTCTACATAAACTGTAAATGCTCTGCTTGGGTCTGAATTCTTCATTAATTGAACTCCATAGGTCCATCTTCAACCCTAGTTTTGAGTAATGACATGAAAAAAGGTCTTTTTTCAGCGATGGCCCTTTAAATGCACATGACCCCACCCCCTTCAGGTTGTTGACCGTGCTGCTCTGTCCTTGTTAATACAACCAACAACTGAACATTTTAGGCAACTGGCTCAAAGTTTGGACATATTTTCAGTTTTTACTCCAACCGCTGCTGCTGATAAACAATTATGTCGTACTCGGAGAAATGTTCGTCAGAAGTCTTGACCTTATATGTGCAAATGTCATGGCCCAACTAGTTATAAAACGTTACAAATTAAGAAGGAATTAAAACAGGTTGTAGGAAATATTGAAAGCAAACAATTGGGAAAACAGCAGCAATGCTTGAGAGGATGTGGACACATGGATGCAAACCACTCGCATATCTTTTGGACATGTGTAAAAATGCAAATGTTTTGGAACCATGTTGTTCAGACAATGGAGAATATTTTAAATTATAAAATTCCAATGGACCCCCAGACTATCTACCTTGGTCTAATACCTGATGACATAATTAAAAGAGAAGACACTTACTTATTTAAAATTTTAATTCTTGCCTGCAAAAAGGTAGTCACAAGGAACTGGTTAAAAAGTGACCCTCTTCAACCACAACAATGGCTGGACATCATAGAGGAAATATATTCCATGGAAAAATTAACATTTCAACTGAGGACTAAGATTGGAACTTTTAAGCGAAAATGGGAGAAATGGATCATATTCAAGGACAGAAATTCTTGATATCAGATTGAGTATGGAAAAGCAGTTGAATGTATAAGGAACAACATCCCCCTTGTATTGTGTGTGTTTCCCTTTTTTTTTTTTTTTTTTTTTTTAATTTTATTTAGTGTTGTTAATGCACTGTAAAAGTGATTTAAAACATTAAAATAAAGAGTATATAAAAAAAAAAAAAAAAAAAAAAAAAAAAAAACAGGTGGTAGGAATCCACTAAATTTTTGCCAGAATTAATATAAAGATAGCTTTGCAGCACTTGGAGGGTTCAAATTCAGACTGTGTGAACTATTAGGGTCCAAATACACAAATAAATGAACCATAGACTAATAAAAGTGGGTTTAGCAAAATATGACCCCTCTAAAATACAGGAAAATGCAAGCTTTATACTGAAAAATGGAAAAAAAAAAGTGGGGATAATATTGTAATAAATGGTGATAAATCACTGAAGAAAGGTTAAATAGAAAGAAAAATATGACCCCTTTAACTTGAAAATCCTTGTCTAACTAACAGTGACAGTTCAGGAAAGTGGGCGGAGTTAAGCCCACTGACATAACGTCCAAATGCATCACGGACAATTGGCAGGTGCCTTTTCCAGTCGTGAACTCTTCTCGCTCTTTTGCACCTTGTTTCGAAGGTGGGAATGCATTTGTTAATGTGTATTACGCATTTATTTTTTTAGAAAGTGCTTCAACTGTATGAACTTCCACTGTTTGAAATTACGGAAGCAAGAAAGATTTGGAACTTTGGATGTTTTGAACTGAAATTGCTGCAGCTAAACTGTTAATAATAATAATAATAATATTATTTTACTGGTCCCGCTGAATGTGGCCCCTGAAAGAAAACGATTTTGAGACCCCTGGTTTAATTTTTTTTACGTCAAATGCACAAACACAGCCCGTCGTCCTAACATACAGTCACAGAAAAAATGATTAGACCATGAAAAGTCATCAAAAACAATGGTTATGCAATCCAGTACTAACTCCTGTGTGTATCATGTGACTAAAACAGACAGAAAAGAAAACACGGAATGTCTAAAAGCACTGTTTTTGTCAGTACAATGCCACGGATATTGATGTAAGAACTGAAGTGATTTTGGTTATTATCAAGAAAACATCGAAAATGGATAGATATCAGCTCTGAAATTAAACTACTATGAGCTATTTTTGTTGTTATCATTATATTTGTCCAAACAAATGTACTTTTAGTTGTACCAGGCATTAAAATGAACAAGAAATTGAAGAAAACAAGGGTGATCTAATAATTTTTTTCCGCAACTGTGCATCATGTTGTCTCAATGAAATATCTCTTGTTGTGTGTACCTCTGTCTTTGTTTTTCAGACACAGATTTGTTAGTTATTATTATTATTATTATTATTATTATTATTATTATTATTAACATAATAAGCTATAGATAATGACAACTCCAAATTTTTGTCTTTGTTGTAGTGTAAAGAAAAAAAACATTAAATAATGAAAATACTTACCTTTATGAACTATCCAAACAAAAATATGTGAATAACCTGAAAAAACTGAAATTTCTCAATAAAAATAAGTGCAATTTTAACAATATTCTGCCTCGACTTATCATTTCTACATGTGCATTATGGATCAGATCTACAAAGACACTGAACACTTCGTAATAGGCAGGAAATTGTTTAGATTGTGCTTAATTTTCTTTAGACATTTCAGGTTGTTCATATTTGTTCAGGTTATTCACATTTTATTGTTACAGAATAGTTTGTAAATGTAAATATTTTCATAATTTAACGTTATTTTTTGCATTTTGAAGTTGTCATCATTTATAGGCATTAAGTAATTTTTTTTTTTTTTTTTCACATCAAACCAAGAAGAAAATATGGAGTCATTATTTGATGTAGGTATTTATGCTATTATTTTACTTGCAATCATATTGGTCTGTATGTGGAATAAACTAAAATGACTTCAACAGCCTTGACTGTGGAATTTTTTGCACTTTGCAAATTAGAGACATAACGATATGGAAATTTCCTATCATGGTTATTGTGACCAAAATGATCACAGTTATCATTATTATTATTATTATTATTATTATTATCGCGATACTGTTGAAATTGTGCTCAAAATGTTCAAAAAGTACTTATACACACACTTAAAATTAATTTAACCAAGTTGTATTTTGAAAAAACAAACAAACAAACAAATAAAATAATTGGCACAATGTACTTTCTGTTAGTGGAAACATTCAAATATTAACCTTTAGTGGTCTGAGCCTATTTTGTCCGTTTTTCAGTACTTTTGATTTTGCCTTTATATACTATATAAACAAATGTTTACTATACCCATGTTTGGTATCTTTTTTTTTTCAGCACAACTTCATTTATATCATCTGTCTATTATTTTTTCACTTTAACCTACTATAAAAACATAAAAAGGCCAGAAAACACGCACAAAAAAAATAAAATCCAATTTGAAAATGTATATATTTTATTGCATAAATAACACAAAGATGCTTAACGAACCTTTTCAAAGACTTTAAAAGTGAATATTGGTTCCAGATATTAGGTATATAAAATCAAAATTGTAATAAATTAAAACTATACTTAAATATTTGACATAAAAGTATCTCTTTACATTTGGCTTTTTCCCCTAAAAGTGCGGTAATCAAACACGGTTATCATGATAATTAGAATTTACACGGTAATACTAACTGTCTGCAGTTTTATCGTGGTTGATCATTATACCGGTAATCATTACATCCCTATTGCAAATTCATCCCACGGGCTGGATTGGAACCTTTGGCCACATTTGGCCCCTGGGTCGCATGTTTGAGACCCCTGCTTTAAACCCTTTCACTTCTAATTTTCTGGTGAAACAACTTGTTATATTTTATGTTGTCGTCTCTCATTGACTTAAAGTACTCCTGGCTGCAAAGATCAATATCCAGCTCAGCCCCTGTTCCTCCCTCTGCAGCTCTGTCAGCCTACAAAGGTCACATAATACAGTGTGACTTCTGCCTGTCTGCCGTACAGTCTGCCAATCAGCTCATCTCCACTGAATAATAGCCACTGCTTTTGGAGGTGATTTCAACAGCAGTCATGGTGACAGATGAGCCTTGTGCCTGCAGACAGCTGCCAGGTGGGACACATTTGCAACAATAGCCTAGCAGGGGCAGGCTAGTCTAGCAGACAGATGCAGGAAATCTCAGTCTTGATGCCTCCAAGCTGTGCTCCGAGGCTGAGTTATATATGCTAATGCTAATCCCAATTACAGCTGAGTCAGTGGCAGAAGTTGAGCGTTCTCTCGTGGCTCTCTTACTGAGGAAACACCTGTGAACTGAGCCTCCAGAGAATCATGGCTGATTTGTCTTCATTCTGCTAAACAGAACTCCTGCCTGCCTCTAAGGGAACATCTGGGGGTCTGCACATGTGGGGGTTCTGTTCACATGTGAGGTAGGGGCTTTGACTCAAAGGAAATTAGGCCTGTAACGGTACACAACATTTTCGGTTCGGTACGGTACGTTTTCGGTTTTGAAAGCCACGGTTCGTTTTTTTTTTTTTCGGTTCGGTACGGGAAGAAAGAAAACCCCTCAAAATGTCTTTAATACATTTAGGAATTTTTGAACATTTTTCCCCCAATTTTTGGACACAATAGAATATGGGAAAATAGGAATAATATAATTCTGCTGCTATAAATCAAATAGAGAATAAAATAAATTATTAATATTACTAAATGTAATTTAAACATTAGTATTGCACTTTTCCCTGACAGGTAGTTTTGAACAAACAAAAAAAATCTAATCACAGTTCTGTCAGTTCACATTCTTCATAAAAATATCAACAAAAAAATTCTGCATGAAGTGCAACATTAAGAGGAGGGTGAACTGGTATTCTGTTTGAGCAAAATGAAGAGAAACATTGACAACAAACTGAACCAAATTATTTATTTTAGGACAGAGAACAAACTGTTTAGGATACTTTGTGTACTTGTGTGTATGTGTGTGTGTGTGTGTGTGTGTGTGTGTGTGCACACGCGTGAAAGGTGCAATTTGTCTGGGGGATGGTTTGTTTGTTGTTTTTTTGTTTTGTTTTTGTGGTCGGAGCCGGGGGGGGGCGGTCCGGTCCATAACTAACGTAACTAACGCTGGCATGAAACGAAAGTGAAACTGTATTTTTATATACTTTCAATGGCCAACTCCGAGTTCTATTCCAAAGTTATACAGCGTACATGAGAGAGACACAGACAGACAGAGCTAGTGTCAGTGTTTTAGAACTACCGTAGTTCCTAGGGGCCAAACAACGTCCGTCTTATCACCGTCTCTTTCCTCGTTGTCGTCTTTCACTGGGACTTGAAGTGATCCCAAACTGGACTGTACTGATGGTGGAGGGTCTTCCTTCCAGGTTCACATCATATTTGTTTTTTTTTGTTTTGTTTTGTTTTTTTTTTTTTACCTTATATCAGCTGCTATTTCGTATTTCGGGTCAATATGTGCATCCTTCAATATGTCCGTGTGAAACTTGCGCGGATTTAAAGTTCCGCATCAAACAATGTCTTTCGTTCCTTTTTCTTTTTCTCAACATACTGTGCCGTTTCGGTACAGCTGTGTACTGAACCGAACAGGTGTGTACCGAAATGGTTTGGTTCGGTACGTGTACCGTTACAGGCCTGAAGGAAATCAAATAAATGAAATAGACAGAGTTTATTTATGATACTTATAGCACACAGGTGTCAAACATGTGGCCCGGGGGCCAAATCCAGCCCACCAAAGGGTCCAATCCGGCCCGTAGGATGAATTTGTGATACGCAAAAATTACACTGAAGATATTATCAATCAATGGTGTAAAAATCATTTTAATTCAGGTTCCACATACAGACCCATTAGATCTAATTTGGGTCAGACCAGCAAAACAATGTCATAATAACCTATAAATAATGACAAATGCAGATTTAATCTTTGTTTTAGTGTAAAAAAGTAAAATTACATGAAAATTTTTATATTAACAAACAAAAAATGTAAATAACCCGATCAAATATGAACAACTTGAAATGTCTGAAGAGAAGTAAATGCAATTTTACCAATATTATACCTGTTACTAAATGTTTTGTGTATTTGTAATTGTAGTGTAAGTTGTAATGCACATGTAAATGATAAAGTGAGGCAGAATATTGGTAAAATTGCCCTTGTTTTTCCTAAGATATTTCAAGTTGTTAATGTTTTTCAGATTTTTAAGGAAACATTGTGGATGTAATAACCCTAACCCTAACCCCCCAGGTTCGGTACATAAACTGTAAATGCTATGTTTGGGTCTGAATTCTTCATTAATTCAACTCCACAGGTCCACCTTCAACCCTATTTCTGAGTAATGACACGAAAAAAGTCGTTTTGAGCGCTGGCCCTTTAAATCCACCTGAGCCACTTCAGGCCCCGCCTCCTCCAGGTTGTCTTCTGTGCTGCTCTGTCCCGTTCAACCAACAACTGAACATTTTAGGCAATCAGCTCAAAGTTTGAACATATTTTCAGATTTTACTACAACTGTTGCTGCTGATAAACAATTACGTTGTACTGGAGAAATGTTCTTCGGAAGTCTGGACCTTATATGTACAAATGTCATGATGTAACTAGCTGCAGACGCTACAAATTAAGCAGGAATTAAAACATTTTTGTAGAAATCCACTCGACATTTGCCAAAATTAATATAAAGATAGCTTTGCAGCAGCTGGAGGGTTCAAATTCAAACTTTATGAACTATTAGGGTCCAAATACACAAATAAATGAACCAAAGACTAATAAAAGTGGGTTTAGCCAAATATGAGCCCTTTAAATATTGATATTCAAAATAATCAATCAGTGAGTGGAGGCTAAAACTAAATTCTCAGGTGAACTCCAACCAACAGTTTCTTTCTACCACAGATGTTCACACTGTTCCATTACAGTGTGAGTGAGTAAACAAGTGTGTGTGTAACTGAAGGGTGGCTGAGTAGATAAGCTGGATCTATACAGATACTTTACTTCTGAGTAATGAAATGTGTGGTGAGGGGCTCACAGAGACAGAAGGGGAGGATTACCGGATCTCTGATTGCAAGGCAGACAGACAATCTGAAAGGGAGGGGCTCATCGGAGAACTACTGATCCATCACTCATCCTCCACCACAGGGAGGAGGAAGAAGCACCTCTTAATCAGGACAACCCACCTGTTTCTCCCAAACAGTTCTGTCAAGGCATGTACAGAATACATTTGGAGCCATGTTTTGTTGTACGCACTGCAAAAATCCAAATCTTACCAAGTGTATTTTTAGCATTTCTAGTCAAAATATCTCATCACACTTTAAATAAGACATAATCACCTAAAGAGTAACTTTTCAGTGAGATATAAGAACTTATTTTTAGACAATAGATCTGGAAAATCTTATTTCAAGAAATCTTACTTAGATAATTTTCACTTGTTCCATTGGTAGATTGTTTTGCTTAAATTAAGCAAAAAAAAAAAAAAAAAATCTTGAATTACATGAAAAAAATTTTGAATTAAGCAAAAAAAAATTATTGAATTAAGCAAAAAAAAATTTGTATTAAGCAAAAAAATAATAATAATAAAAAAATCAGCCAATCGAACAAGTGAAAATCATCTTGCTAAGATTTCTTGACATAAGATTTTCAAGATCTATTGTCTAAAGAAAAAAAGTTCTTATATCTCACTGAAAAGTTACTCTTTAGGTGAGTATATCTTATTTAAAGTGTGATGAGATATTTTGACTAGAAATGAGAGAAATATACTTGGTAAGATTTAGATTTTTGCAGTGTGTATTTGGGTGCTTCTATGAAACTGGGTACATTTTGGTACCAGCTTTTTAGATCCAATAATAAAAGAGAAATGTAGACATATTTCCCCCCAGGATGTACCTAATGATGACCTCAGATAAATGCAAAAAAATTATACTCTTACTCTGAGCCATCCCAAAATTAATGAATTTTTTAATAAAATATTGGGGCCAAAATAGGACCAAAATCAGGACATGAAAAACTACCTAGGCGTCTGAAAACATGGCTGTAAATGATCTTATATAGAGCTACAAATAAAGACACTGTTAAATTTGATGATCCTGGTGGTTTTTCTAATCCAGACATGTGGGTTTTTCATGAATCTCAGTCTCATTCCAGGTTTTGTGTTTAACCCATCGCGTCCACTTGCATTACATGCGGAACCTGCCCATTTAAACACAAATAAATCACGAGTGATTTTGCAACAGCGGTCATTTTTGTGAAACACTCTGCCTTGCATGATCAGTTCAATTCCCAAAATGTACCTGTGAGAGAATAAAGAGATATTAAAAAAAAAAATAGTAGCGCGTAATTTTCGTGTCCTTTTGACCGTGTTACATGCAGATTTTTGTATTCAATATAATGTAAAATACTATAAAAAAAATGTGTTTTATCTGAAAAATAGTTTCTCTTTTATCTCTGTAAGTATTTATTTTTTTAAAACAGCGCTTCCAAAAATGCTTCATAGCATTAGTCTACATCTGGTTTTCCATTTTTAGCCCCTCTGTCCTGTTTTTAGGACCAGTTTAGAATAACTGTGTTGCATCAGTTGGTTTCACTGGTGTCAAACTGTGGGAGACGGAGCGACTGACTGCTGTGTTGGGAAATCTGCAAAGGCACCAGTATTCAGATCAAGCTGCCACAAAGCCCATTTCTGGTGCTAAATAATTTCAGTGATTGCACCATATGGGTGGAAGTGTGTCCCTCCGTCCCCGGCCCCTGTAAATCAGAGCCTCTTAGTCCTTTGGGTCCAGCCAATCCTGCAAAGTGGGTCTTTAATGGCTCAGTGAGTCCCTACCAGTCTGTCCCCCACCTACACCCGGACTAGGATTAGTGATTGTGTGTGTCAGGGGACAGAAGCACATGCTTAGAAAAAGGGGGAGTGGCCCCCTTAAATACCGGATTAGTTGGGGAAAGGGGGTCTGTCCTCACTTTAACCCTTAGGGGTCCACGGTCACGGCCCCGTGACTGACTCGCATGACATTTTCAACACGTCGTAGCACCAGAAGTTGTCGGAAGACCACTGGGGATAATTCCATTTGAAAGTGTGGACTTGAAACACTCTCCCACTTTTTATTAGATGTTGATAGTGCAAACGCAACTGGAGATATGATGGTTTGAAACTGGAGCAAACAAACGTGAATAAAAGTATGAAAATGAGGTGGGGGGGTGTTATATTTCTGATCGTATCTTCGTCATTTTTTGTCCTGTTTCAAAACGGAAAAAACTGGCTGAATCTGCAGATTCTAATCCACAGACTGCATTAGCATTACAGGTAAGGGTGAGAATGACCCCCACATGAACCGGATATGGAAACCGGGAGGACGGGGGGGGGACGCCTATGTAAAGATATGCTTTTATGTCAAATATTTGAGTATAGTTTTAATTTATTACAATTTTCATTTTATATACCTAATATTTGGAACCAATATTAACTTTTACAGTCTTTGAAAAAGTTTGTTAAAGGTGCGGGAGACTTTCGTGACCAATTTTTCATTAAATCTGTCAAACGTCAGTCATAGCCTCAGTATCATGAATCTGTCAGTCTTTCTGTGATTACTCACCTGAATCTCTTGCATCACAGTGCACAATTTCAAAGTGCCACCCACCAGAAACAAAATGTGTGTTTACATTCAGAGCCGGGAGGTAACTCGGGCATCTTCGGACCTTTGTTGAAACGTGCATTGTGGGAAACGGAGGCTCGTACAGCTGGAACAGACACAATGCGGAAACGGCAGGAGCTCCCTTCACTCTATGCATATTCCTCCAGCCGTTTCCGCGTCTCAGACGTTTCCACGTCGTGTTTGTTTCATCCATATAATATCATATGATTGTGCCGCCGCTGCTGCGGCAGGCGGCTGCATGACCCCCCCTTTCCCACGATGCACATCGCAACAAAATTCCGAAGATGCCCGAGTTACCTCCCAGTTCTGTTTGTAAACACAGTTTGTTTATGGTGGATGGCACTTTGAAAGTGTTCACCGTAATGCGAGAGGTTCAGGTGAATAATCACAGAAAGACTGAAAGATTCATGATACTGAGGATATGACTAACGTTTGACAGATGGGAGGAAAAATTGGTCATGAAAGTCTCCCGCACCTTTAAGCATCTTTGTGTTTTTTATGTCATAAATTATATACATTTTTCAAATCGGATTTTATATTTTTTGTGTTTTTTGGCCTTTTATGTTGATATAGTAGTGAAAAAATAATAGACAGATGAGACGGATGAAGTTACGCTGAAAAAAAGATACCAAACGGGTATAATAAACATTTCTGTATATAGTATATAAAGGCAAAATCAAAAGTACTCAAAAAACATAGGCTCTGACCCCTAAGGGTAAAGGTGAAGCGCTGTTTAGAGGGAAAGTTTAGGGCTGTTGTTATCAAGTCAGAAGGACATGGACGGTATCTAAATCCACAGTGTGTTGCTCTAAGGGTTTTGTTTCCTTTGTGAATATGAGTGAGGGTTACCCACTCCTGCATCAGATTAGAGACCCTTCATGTTTCACTGAATACACCTCCACAACAAACTACAAGACACACCAGAGGCTGTGCTCCACATGATAAGGCTTATCAGTTTGGCAGGAAAATATAAATTTTGTCCTTTTTTTTTTTTTTACTTTGATAAAAAGAAAGAAATGGGTAGATAGATACACCTAAGGGGGGAGAGAAACAGAGACAGAGTGAGCTCCGGTTTGGCTGTGTGCCTAAACCTGCAGCGAAAGAGGGACCAGGGCGAAAATAAATGTGAAAAAAAAAAAAAAAAAAACTACTTACTGGCGAGGGCCTTTTCATAGTTCTTCCCCATGGCAACAAAGTTCCGTAAGCAGGGGTTGAACTGCTCCATGATGGTCTGAAAAAGAAAACAAGAGATAAATGTGAGGCGGTGGTTTCACTTATCAGCAGAACGGGTCAAGGGCAGTAAAGACTTACAGCTCGTTCTATTCATTCTCTTTCTATTACACATTCTTTTCTGCTCTTCTTGTGTTTCTCTCGTACACAAACCTCCCTCTGCTGCACTAAATCTGTCTTGTACAAAGTAAAAAAGCCTTTGGATACACTCGCTGGTTGCCTTGAATGCAAATGAGAGCAGCAACAGGCTCCTCCGCCCACATCCTGCCCCCTTATCGTTACAAATTGTCTAGGTGGGAGAAGGTAGAAGTGGCAGGGGGTGGTTAGCGGAGGAGTGTGAGAGGTACTCGTAAATTCAAAGAAGAGGCTGTGGTATGGGTACGGACGGAGTGGATACCATCCAGACTGGAAAATACTGCTGGAACTCTTCATGTATAATGTAAACAAGGGCTGTAGTATGGACTGTGTTGGATCCACTATGACAGGGATTCACTGTGATGGGGGCAGGAACAATAATGGTATGTGACACAGTTAAAGGTGACACAGTTCATTTAATAAACAGCAAAACTGTTACTGTTCTGTTATTACCACCAGTGTAGTACAACTGAGATAACGGCTGAATGATACACATACACTTACATAAGGTAATTTAAGACAAGACAAAATAAGACATGTCAAGATAAGATAAGACATGTCAAGATAAGATAAGACAAGATAAGATAAGACAAGACAAGGCCAGACAAGATAAGATAATTGAAGACAAGACAAGACAAGACAAGACAAGACAAGATAAGATAAGATAAGATAAGATAAGATAAGATAAGATAAGATAAGATAAGATAAGATAAGATAAGATAAGATAAGATAAGATAAGATAAGATAAGATAAGATAAGATAAGATAAGACAAGACAAGACAAGACAAGACAAGACAAGACAAGACAAAATAAGATAATTTAGGACAAGACAAGATAATTTAAGACAAGACGAGATATTTGAAGACAAGATATAAGATATCATAAGATAAAATAAGACAAGATAACAATTTAAGATAATTCAAGACAAGATAAGATAATTTAAGACAAGACAAGATAAGGTAATTTAAGATAATTTAGGATCATTTATGACAAGATAAGATAATTTAAGATGAGACAAGACAAGACAAGACAAGATAAGATAAGCCTTTATTAGTCTGACAAGGGGAAATTCCAGGTTTACAGCAGCAAAAGTACTAAAGCACACAAGAGCAAAAGAAGTGCAAAATCAAGAGAAACACAAATCAAGAAAGTTACATATACTATTTACAGCTGTGCACATGCTGATCATGCCACAGGTTTAACCCTAACCCTAATGGAACAACAATTTCCTGAGGGTTTTGCCCAAAGGATCAATACAGTTCTATCATAATCTAATCTCATCTCATCTAATAGTAGAAAATCTGTAAATATAGTCAACTGCTGCTGTGCTACTTTTACGTCTATTGAACCCACAGAAGAAGAAGAGTGTGATCAAAGAAGATGATGACTTTAAAAAAGAGCTCATGTCAAATGATGGAAAACAATGTACAAACAAATGGTGCCAGGCACAACAAACCCTGCCCCTTGCATGTATTTCACCCATTATAAGTAAATGGGAAGATTTTTTAAAAAACTCATAAAAAATTTGAACTTTGACCCACCTTTCCCAAAAATGTAATGGCATCTATTCTAGGTCACTGGTAATGTATAAACCCAATTTGGTATGACTTGAACCTATAGTTTTGCTGCTACAGTGTTCACAAACAAACAATATATGGATTTATGCCATTTCTTTTCTTTTTATCGTGTATGGTTTTTTTATCTCATCCTATGGACCTAGTTTTTGTGTCCTTAATAAAGCTTGAATGAATGAATGAAACAAACCGAACCAAAAACAATACCACTTCCCTTCCCTTTGGGGGCGGGGCAATAATCATCAAATATGCTATTTGTGTTAGTTACACGTGAGACAATGGGCTCTATGCACAGCCCCACTACTTCCTGAACTTCAAGTGGGTCTTTTATTTCCTGTCTTTCATGATTGGACACACTGATTAATCCAGGTGCGCCTAATTAATCAGTAGTCCCAACAAGAAGTAGCAAACACACCTGGATTAATCAATGTGTCCAATCTTGAAAGACAGGAAATAACGAACCCACCTGAAGATCAGGAAGTAGTGGGGGTATGCAAAGAGTCCATTATGTAAAAAAGACACAAAAAAAAAGTCAGAATTATCTTATCTATTCATAAAAAAATGATTTGATATCCAATCACTATGCACATAACAGCAACTAACATGTCTTTTTTTGATTTTCCACTACTAGTATAGTACAAACCTAACTCATCTACATACAGATTTCTTTAAATACACACAGTATATTGCAGTTAATGAAGAGGAGTCATTTAGTGACGCCATCAGAGACCAGATCTCCACCAAGGCCAGCGCTCCATTCTTCTGCTCATTCCACATAATTATAAAACCACTAGTGAATAGACGTTGTTGTTGTGATTATGCAAAACAATTGCAGTTCGCTTAAATAACTGCAGTATGCTGATTATGTAATAATTGAGCTAAGCCTATTTATGGAAGAAACAAGAAAAAACAGTGATTATAGCAAAATACTGCATATTGGTAAAAATAAATAAATATTTCAGATTCCAGAAATGAGAAGGCACTCAGCAATAATAATAATAATAATAATAATAATAATAATAATAATAATAATAATAATAATAATAATACCTTTTTTACCTTTAAAAGTTGAGTTTACAAAGTGCTTTGACAGACAAAGCAAAAGTGCAAAAGTGCAAAACAAAAACACCAACACAACATAGAAAACATGAAAACATAACTAACTTTGAATGTATCATAGTGGAGAGGGCAGAAATAACAGAACATGATGTTGTCAGATCAATGCCAAAATGAAGGAATGGTATAAAAAGAGCATGTATTTCAATGTAAATGAATAACCAAAATGGGGTAAAATGAAATATTCAACATTAAAAAGATTAAAAACATTAAAAAGAGACATTGCATAAAGGCAAGTGTATAAAAATGCGTTTTAACCTCCTAAGACTCAGCTATAGGTTTTCTGTCCACATTTGTGGAAAGGAGTTTCACAATTTTATACAAAAAAAAGAAAAGAAAACTGTCCACCACAAAGGACATGCCATAAAAATTTTAAAAACTGCATCTGAGAAAACTGTTGCATCATGATGTTTCCAATATAGGCACTTATTTAATAAAAAGATAGATAGATAGATAGATAGATAGATAGATAGATAGATAGATAGATAGATAGATAGATAGATAGATAGATAGATAGATAGATAGATAGATAGACAGATAGACAGACAGACAGACAGACAGACAGACAGACAGACAGACAGATAGATTGAACACGATAGATAGAACGATAGACAGAACGACAGAACACGATAGATAGAACGATAGATAGATAGAACGATAGATAGAACGATAGATAGATAGAACAATAGACAGATAAAACGATAGAACAATAGATAGAATGATAGAATGATAGAACGATAGATAGAACGATAGATAGAACGATAGAACGATAGATAGATAGATAGAACGATAGAATGATAGATAGAATGAATGATAGAACAATAGAACAATAGATAGAACGATAGATAGAACGATAGATAGAATGATAGATAAAACAATAGAACGATAGAACGATAGACAGAACGATAGAAAGAATGATAGATAAAGTGAATGATAGATAGATAGAATGAATGATAGAACGATAGATAGAATGACAGAACAATAGATAGAATGACAGATTGAACGATAGAACGATAGATAGAATGATAGATAGATAGAACGATAGACAGATAAAATGATAGAACGATAGATAGAATGATAGAATGATAGAACGATAGATAGAACGATAGACAGATAAAATGATAGAACAATAGATAGAATGATAGAATGATAGATAGAACGATTGAACGATTGATAGAACGATTGAACGATAGATAGAACGATTGAACGATAGATAGATAGATAGATAGATAGATAGATAGATAGATAGATAGATAGATAGATAGATAGATAGATAGATAGATAGATAGATAGATAGATAGAACGATAGAATGATAGATAGAATGATAGATAGAATGATAGAATGATAGAATGATAGATAGAACGATAGAAAGAATGATAGATAAAATGAATGATAGATAGAATGAATGATAGAACGATAGATAGAACGACAGAACGATAGAATAACAGATTGAACGATAGAACGATAGAACGACAGATAGATAGAATGATAGAACGATAGAACGATAGAATGATAGAACGATAGACATAAAACGATAGAATGATAGATAGAACGATAGACAGATAAAACGATAGAACGATAGATAGAATGATAGACAGATAAAATGACAGAACGATAGACAGAACGATAGAACGATAGATAGAACAATAGAACGATAGAACGATAGATAGAACGATTGACAGAACAATAGAACGATAGAACGATAGATAGAACGATAGATAGATAGAACAATAGACAGATAAAACGATAGAACAATAGATAGAATGATAGAACGATAGAACGATAGAACGAACGATAGAACGAACAATAGAACGAACGATAGATAGAACGATAGAACGATAGAACGATAGAACGATAGATAGATAGATAGATAGATAGATAGATAGATAGATAGATAGATAGATAGATAGATAGATAGACAGACAGATAGATAGATCCACAACACAGATGTGTAACGTACAGCACAAAGTAAATGTATGCATATCCTGTATTAGTGTGTGTGTGTGTGGGGGGGGGGCGGTGTACATTCAGAGAATGCATGACGCCTGACATCTGCCACCACCGTTGTTTCCTCCACTTCTCTTCTACCTTTCCTTTCCTTCCTCCTCTGCTCCTCCAGGGCTTCCTCCAATTAGTGGGTCCCCAGTCAGCTAGTCAGGAACAGCCAGGGGACAGAGACAACCACAACACTGCAGCAGCAGCAGTCCCCACACAAGCCATCAATACTGCAGTAGAACACTTAATAATCTACTCCCAGCCCAGATTCACAATGTGGCAGAAGAATACAGCACACATGCCACTGGTGTCAACCTGAAACAACCCCAGTCGCTCATCCTGAAAATCCTATCGTCTTATCTTCAGTCACACTTGAGGATTTTTGCTTTTCTTCCCTTCATCTCGCTGTCTGTCTTTTGTTTTTAATGAGCGCCAAAATTGAGCTGTGTGTGTGTGTGTGTGTGTGTGTGTGTGTGTGCATATGTGTATCACATCATGAATTGCAGTTCAAGTGGTTGGAGTGCAGCATAACACGCCTACAGAACAAAAAACCAATGAGTCAGAAAAAAGCCACCAATACTTTTATTACCGACCGATTTTACTATGCCTCTGCACGACTGCGAATGCCTCAAAAGTCTGTAAAGCAAAAAAAAAAACAAAAAAAAAAAACTGGACTGCAGTACAAAAATAGGCTCACAATGAAAGAGGATATATTCAGACACAACCATTTCCAACTGTAAAAACGCAATCGGAGCTAATTATATTTTGGTTATTTAGACCAAGGATAGATACGGTAAATTATTGGGTCGGGATTAAAATTTGAGAATAATTGGTTTTAATCCTGTATCTGATAAAATAAATTAACATAAAAAACAATACTTTATCTCTAAAATAAGCAGCCTTTGTTTATTGTTGCAAGCAACAAACCTGACGTATCACACATTACAAACATATGAACAAAGAAAAAAAAAGAGTATTTATTTACGAATACTTCCGCTCAGTTTAACGGCAAAACTGAAGTGAAACATAATACCACTGTACTTTCTGTAATTTGTCTTAGAATAACATTCAAAGATATCAAATGAATTTTACAAAAGAGGATTAGGGCCACTGGAAAAAAAAAAAAAATTAAACTAAGGTCCAAAATATATATATATTTTTTGTTATTCTGAGAAAAAAGTCAGAGTTCTGCGAGTAAAGTCCGAATTCTGAGAATAAAGTCATTTAAGTCAGAATTTTGAGAAAAAAGTCAGAATTCTGAGAAAATAAGTCAGAATTCAGACTTTTATCACATAATTCTGACTTTAATATCAGAGCAATAATTTAAAAAAAAAATATTTAAAACTGTCAGAAATCTGAGAAAATAAGTCAGAATTCTGACATTTTTCTCATGATTCTGATTTTCCTCAGAATAATAATATAAAATATATATATTGGACCTTTTTTTTTTTTGTCTTTTTTTCCAGTGGTGCTAATCCTCTTCTGTAGAATTTGATCATGAAAATCATGAAAAATGCATAAAATGCTAAATTCAGATTATATTAGATTATTGAGAGATTTCTTGCTTAACAAAAACCTAAAACACACCCTGTTTGTTCCTTGTAATATATTAACTGTCCATGTGTTTCTAGTCATACATGGTACACAGGTTTAGTCAAATAATAGTATTTTTTCAATCATATTTTGTCAGTTAATGCAGCAAGAAAAGTGTAAATTGACCATAATATTGAAAAATATTGAGATTTTTTTTTTTTTTTTTGCCCATATTACCCAGCTCTAGTGAGGATTTTCCTTTTACTTTAATTATATGTGCTCCAAATATTAACTATTAGGCTGAATAAAATCAGTATTTTCTAGACAGGTTTATTTTTTCCAGACAACTGGCTTAATGGTCTGATGGTTTATTTTGAGCATTTACAGAATACATGCATGTTCAAAACTCCAAAATCATTCATTTACACTCGAAAAGGAGTGGGAAGAAGAAAAACTTATTTAATCCCACCCCCATTCTCACCATCAAACAACTTAATCATGGCTAACATTTGCTTGGAGGTCTTATTTCTGTCTTTGTGCATAAGAAATCAATCTAAGTGAATCCCTAAAGGTACTCTGTGTTGGTAAATGCAAGTTCTGCAAATGTGCAGGATTTCAGTTCTGTTCAACATGTTGATGCTCATATGAACTATGTTTTCAGCTCAAAAATGTCCAATTTCATCACAATTAATGCTATATTTTCATGTCACAAATGGCCAAGTTATATTTGAACTGAATTTACCTGAAAAACAAATTTTCTATTCTTTTAGATTCCCCAATTTTTCTTATAAGATTCTATCCTACATATCACGTTTTATTTTTACAGGTTCAATATGGAGTATGGTGCTGATCCATCCTGCTTATGTTATGCCAAAACATACATGAAGAATGTCACACGTCACTTTTTAAATCAACAGTTTTCTAATAATATGCATTTTTATTAAGAAATAACAATTCTATATTGTTATTTACTCTTTAGTATGATGATAAACTATACAATAAATAATTCTGATCCTAGTTTTTGCACAGGGATCATTTGTGGGAACGGTGACATGGCTGCCGAGCATCAGTATGATGGGATCCACGACAACCATGTCACATCCGTCCACTGTCAGTTAGTGAGATGGTCCAGTCGCCTGATTGGTGAGTCCCAGTCTTGTTCCGCCTCCCTGTACACTAAACAGTTACAGAGGATGGCTTCATCAGTTCTTAACAATGACTCCCATCCTTTACGAGGTGAATTTCAGCTCCTTTCCTCTGGACGGAGGTTCTTAGTCCCAAGGTTCAGGACACAGCGTTATAAAAACAGCTTTGTTCCTGTCGCCTTCACTGAGCCCAATAAGAAATAGTGACATTGCACTTTACTAACTTAGTTATTTATTCCATTTCTTTGCTCTATTTATTATTATTGTGACTTCATTTTTTTTTTTTTTTTTTTTTAATTTTTTAATTGTATGTTCTTATTCTGGTTTTTATCCTGGATTGTTTTGATCTTTTCTGGTTTTTATTGTGTTTTATTGCATCTTGTTTTTATTTATTTGATCTCACCTATTTTATTTACTTATCCATGCTGCTATACCGATGAATGGTGGAACACTGAGCACTTTTTGTTTTTGTCCTGTCTTTTTGTCCTGTCTGTAAGTGTGATCAAGTGCCTGTCTTGCATGTTTAATGTAAGTGTTGTTGTAATGCCAAGGCAATCACCTAGACTGCAAAACAAATCTACCTACGGGTATAAATAAAGTAACCTTGACCTTGCCACATTTTGTGTTTTTTGTGTCAGCTGGTATTGTTTTAGAGCCACAATACTAACATTTATGAATAAGGAGAATTAGCAATATTCATTCATTCATTCATTCCTTCATTCATTCATTTTCTGAACCCACTTTATCCTCACTAGGATCACGGGGGTCGCTTGGAGCCCATCCCAGCTACATAGGGGCGAAGGCGGGGTACACCCTGGACAAATCGCCAGTTCATCGCAGGGCATAATTAGCAATAGTAAGTCTATAAGTTTATTCCTAATAAAGTACTGGTACTGACCAGATCATCATGGGTAATGTCACGTTCGTCCACCAGCAAAAGTTTTCACATACACGTGCTATTCAAAATCCAATATTTCTGAAAATATAGCTTCCACTGTCAAATAATATCAGTAGTCTGTGCACAAATGTATTAGCATTATTTCAACACAGTTCTATGCATTTCTTACAACATTTTTTTTGACAAAAATGGTCACTCATTTAAGTAAATTTTAGCCAAACATAATAACATTTTAAATACCCACTCCTGTCCTTAGACTACAAGCCAAAACAACTGCTACCCTTTGCATTATATACAGGGTGGGGAAGCAAAATTTACAATATTTTGAGGCAGGGGTTGAAAGACAGTGTATGACCAATTAGTTTATTGAAAGTCATGAGAATTTATTTGCCACAAGAAAATGTACATAATAGAAAATGTTTTTATTCTATGTGTCCTCCTTCTTTCTCAATAACTGCCTTCACACGCTTCCTGAAACTTGTGCAAGTGTTCCTCAAATATTCGGGTGACAACTTCTCCCATTCTTCTTTAATAGTATCTTCCAGACTTTCTGGTAATAGTTTTGCTCATAGTCATTCTCTTCTTTCCATTATAAACAGTCTTTATGGACACTCCGACTATTTTTGAAATCTCCTTTGGTGTGACGAGTGCATTCAGCAAATCACACACTCTTTGACGTTTGCTTTCCTGATTACTCATATGGGCAAAAGTTTCTGAAAAGGTATGGATAATAGTGTTAGGTATGATTATGACATCAATATATGTTTGGTGTCAAAACAACTGACGTAGTGCCTGCTGAGAAAAAACAACTAAATGTTCATTGTAAATTTTGCTTCCCCACCCTGTAGAAAATATCCTGGAAAATAACTTCCATTCTTCATGGTGGAAAATAGAAGTTGAGTAAAGAACCAAAACTATGAAAAAAAATGACAGGTCAGGTGTTGTTTAACTCCCCACGGCCGCTGCAGCTCGCCCTCCTTATTAAGGCCATCTTCCTGTTAACTGGGTCTAGCCCTCGGGCAAAATGGAATCACAACAAGTCCACTGTGTACTGGCTCAGCAACTCAGCGGAACACAGCCAGATTGTGTTAAAATTAAAATGTCTGAAAACACAGCATTTAGTCCTGAAGGAAACACTACCCCCCACCCCACCCTCCAAAAAAAAAAAAAAAAAACAGGAGAAAATGAGTGCAGGTTCAAACCAAAACAGACAGTGGAATACACACTTGCTGTAGTACGATTATTGTTTTCACCTAATTGTATTCAAAGCTGCTGTGAAGAAATGGCAGAACAAACCAGCTCCTTTTCCAAATGGGCTTCCTTTATTTACCATCTAGCCGAGTCAGCCTCACATACGGAAGGATAAAAGCTTAATTGGGAGGAGAATCCCATCTTCCAGTACACGCTGCACTCGTATAAAGGTTTCCCCACAGTCTCTGCCTCTGGGAAGATAAAAGGCCTAACACATCCCCCAGGGCCTCGCTAGGGGAGTGTTTATTCCTAAATGTTTCTTTCCTCTGCCTGATTCGGATATAAAGTGAATCTCATTGATGAGGATGGGGTCACAGGAGTGCACGCAACGCTCACATTTTATGCCTGTACGTGTATATGTGCGCACTCCTACATTAACAAAGGCTTTATAATAAAGAGTGGTGGTGCTGGAACTAGTGGGAGGATTACATAACAAAGCAAAGCTCAGCAGCATCATTACGGCACACTCTCCCACTGAAGAGGCCAAAGGTAACTGACACAGGCCTGACTGACTATTCCTTACAAATACTGGATATGCACGCACACTTACTGACCCCCTGCCTCTGGATAAACAAACCGCAAAACACAGAAGTTATGGAACAACTTTACTTTACATATTAGGAGATTCCCTATTGAGTAAAGTATTATATAAAAGCAGTGCTGGGAGTAACGCATTACAAAAGTAATGCATTACAGTTAGGGATGGGAATCGAGAACCGGTTCTTTTTGAGAACCGGATCCCAGTAGCTCGACTCCTTGGAATCGTTTGCCTTTTATTGTAAAAAGTCGGTATTGGATCGTATCAGATCGGTATCGGCAAAACTAATCCTAAAAAAAAAAAAAAAAAAAAAAAAACGGATCGGATAAGAAGCATACAAATCCAGATCGGGACATCACTAGTAGACTGTAGCGTTACTGACTGAGCTATCCGTCCACATGTATGTTGGGCGCAAATTTATGAGTCCCAAAGCTCTTCTATCTCTTGTATTGGGGGGGGCGGGGGGGGTTCTACTGTGCATGCGCCTTTTATGACCAGAATATGTATAAAACAACTTAAAAGTAATACAGGAGTCATGTAACACATTACAATTCTGAGACAGTAACATTAGTCGCTTTTCCATTGGACAACTGCACAAAACTTTACCAATATTCACTAAATGTTGAAAAAACAGAAGTGCGTAATGTCGTTTCTTCCATTAAATCACAAATGCGATGATTTGCTTATTTATTATCGTGAGATGACACGAGAAGTCATTCCATAAACATAGCGACGAACATGAATATGGTGTTGATTTACAGATATATTCATTATTATTATATATTACTAGAGCCCGACCGATATGGGATTTTTGGGGCCGATGCCGATACCGATACTGGGGGCTAAAAAAATGTCGATATCCAATATATCAGCCGATATCCAATATTGGCCAATACCCAATATATTGGGCGATATATGAAATAAAAACACTGATCTACACAGGATATAATAATCTTATATTAGATAATTGTGGACAGGTGGATTAACAGTTGTATACAACTTTGTTTATCTCACAAAGATAATTTTCCCAACTTTCAAATGCAAAGGGTCGGAGCAGGGGGGATTAGCAGTCCATCCTTGTCAGAGCGCGCGCGGGGGGGTGGGGGTGGGGATTAATCGGCCGATTAATCGGTCGGGCTCTACATATTACCCCTCTATCTCGTACTAAATTTAAAAAATGATACAGTTTACTGGTGTGTCCACACATACCGCGACATGTTTCTTCTTCTTCTTTTGTTGTAACATATGTCAACATCCGGTTTTTTAATTCACCTGACTCTAGTTGCAAAACAAGGTCTTTCCATTGCAGTTTTGCGTGACATACCATTTGCGCTACGCCCGAAAAACCACCTCTTGCCAGCGCAAAAATTTTTAATCGAAAAATGAGAGTTTTGGCGAAATTGTGGTTTTTCCATTAGGTAAATTTTTATGCGCGAGTTATATTTGCGCAATTTGAGGGTCAATGGAAAAGCGACTATTGTAAGGTAAGGAATTACTTATAGATAACAGTAACAAGTAATCTGTAATGGATTACAGTTTGGAAGTAACTTGCACAACACTGTATAATAGACATACATTACAGTGTATTTTAAATGTCATACAAGGGAGAAGGAAGGAAAAAAAAAAAAACCTATGAGGTAGGTCCTTTCCTTTTCTTAATCGCTTCCCATTGTTGCTAAATTTATCATCCCAGTTCTCTTGTACTACATTGTTACCCTAATTGTGGCGGCTAATTGGGAAACGGGGCCAGGAGGCGCATAAAGTTGTCTGACACGAAGAGAAGAGAGACGGAAAAAGAAAGAAAGAAAAGACGAAGAGACGGCAAGCAAGATCAAGCAAGTGATAGAGCGGAAAATCGTAATAAATTCCGTGATTTACAAAAAAAAAAAAAAAAAAAAAGAGGTGCATAATCACTCGCTGTATAATCACTTCCCTGTATCATCATTCAATTAAAGAAATAATAAAATGAGAAACATGTCACAGCTCAAGTATAATCTCTTGCTTTTTTTTTCCCCCCAGATAGAGAAACTGTCCATTTTATAGCTGCCTGTACGAGGCCTGAACAAATTCATTATCAGCACTCGGGGGCAAAAAAATTAAAAGCAGACAATTAAAAAGAGGGCAGAGAAACGAGCGCCGCGAAATGAATCAAATCTCCCCGACACCCATGTGCGCTGTGAGGTGAAACCGGAAGAATACGGACAACTCTGGAGGAACAAGGCGGCAGATAAGGGAAAACATTAGTAAGAGGATTAAAATGATTTCTCCCTGCGCCCTGACTAAATGAATTTCTCCTCAGCGTTAAAAAAGTAGCGGTCGGAATATCGTCGGCGTTTGCAAAGACATTGCTGACTTAAAACGTGATATATAATTCATTCGTCTCCGCTCGTTCTGTCCTCGATGAGACGCACACACACGCACCTTCACACACCAACACAGTAATGACAAGCAAAGTGGGTAATTTCAAAGTAACACCAGCTGATTAGAACCAGGGGGAATCACACGCAACCACAAGCCAAGATCCCATCATCTGTTCCTTCTCGCCCTTCCCTCACTCCTTTCCTCCTCACTTGTTCCTCCACATGGCAACCAGCCCCGAGGAAAGACCCAAGAAAGCCTGGGATTAGACGAGCGCTGAAGCCATTAATTACTGTATTTGTGACATCTCTAAACCCATGTTAAGTGTTGACGACCGGACAGCTCGGAAAAACCACGACTACCGACGACGAAGAAGGACGATAACGTGAGGAGACAAAACGTACAGTTAGTTCGTCATTCTCTTCTTCATAACGTGCGCTTTAAATGTATAATAGGTTTTGATCAGCTTAGACCTTTAGCATAACCTAATTAGCCTGCCAAGAAAAAATAGTAAGGTTGCGGCATAATCTCCTGTTGGTCAACGCCGCTGATCAATGACGAATGCTAGAGCCAGACCTGCACGTGACGGCTTCTGCGATTTTATTATTAGCAGTGTAGGGAGTAACTACAAAAGTAATGGATTACTTTTATGCTGTAACACAGTAGTGTAAGGCATTACTAATCAATTTTCAGTAATATTTTACTTGGTACATGTTCAATAGCTCTTGCGTTACAATTAGGGGTGTAAGAAAATATCGGTTCTGCAATATATCGCGATATTTCATTTAACAATACTGTATCGATATTAAAAAGTACTGTATCGATATTTTTCGGTGTTTATTCAAATGCAGATATTGTGGAAGTTGATTTTTTGTTTTTTTGTTTTTCTTTTTTGTTTGTATTTTATTTATTATTACTCATACGAATAACTTAACCCTTTCATGTATGAATTATGGGAACTTTAGTCAAGATTTTTTTCTTGAGTGTTTTTATTCCTCCTTAGGCACAAAAACAAACAATGCGATCGAGTTTTTCTTTTTTTTTTTCTATAGAGTTACAAAAATATCCATGTATTTAATTTCTGAAGTAAAGAAATATGTGTTTAAAACCCAATATCAGAAAGTGATATGAAAACAATGAAATAAAAACATTTTTATTGCTGCTAATCTGATGTCTTCTCACATTTTACAGGGTGGGGAAGCAAAATTTACAATGAACATTTAGTTGTTTTTTCTCAGCAGGCACTACGTCAATTGTCTTGAAACCAAACATATATTGATGTCATAATCATACCTAACACTATTATCCATACCTTTTCAGAAACTTTTGCCCATATGAGTAATCAGGAAAGCAAACGTCAAAGAGTGTGTGATTTGCTGAACGCACTCGTCACACCAAAGGAGATTTCAAAAATAGTTGGAGTGTCCATAAAGACTGTTTATAATGGAAAGAAGAGAATGACTATGAGCAAAACTATTACCAGAAAGTCTGGAAGATACTATTAAAGAAGAATGGGAGAAGTTGTCACCCGAATATTTGAGGAACACTTGCGCAAGTTTCAGGAAGCGTGTGAAGGCAGTTATTGAGAAAGAAGGAGGACACATAGAATAAAAACATTTTCTATTATGTCAATTTTCTTGTGGCAAATAAATTCTCATGACTTTCAATAAATTAAATGGTCATACACTGTCTTTCAATCCCTGCCTCAAAATATTGTAAATTTTGCTTCCCCACCCTGTAACATATTCTAATGCTAGTAATTACTCACTTCATGGAGATAATATGCAAAAAAAAAAACAAAAAAAAAAAAACTGTCTAACAAATAACAATTGATTTACATTAAAACATGTCACTGCTGATCAGGTTTATCAAGAACAGCAAAGTTATGGTAATGGTACGAATGTCAGGATATGAGATGGTGCGTAAGTGTCCACTGTGTTGGCTCATATGAAACTAAAACAACAAAACCCATTAATATACAAGAGAACAGCTGGAGAAGAACTGTCTACTGTAGTGACTTATGCATGAAAGGGTTAAACAAATTATGAATATTTTGAAAAGTCTGAAGTGCAAGTTTACCAATATTCTGCCTGCTATTAAATGTTTTGCATATTTGTTGATCCACTGTGATCTGTAAGTTATAATTTACATGTGTAAATGATAAACTGAGACATAATATTGTTAAAATTGCACTTAGTTTTCTTAAGTAATTTCAGTTCATGTTGTTCACATTTTTGTAAAGGATAGTTGGTATCCTCATTGCATAATTTTACTTTGTTTTGCTCGAAAACATAGAGAAAAGTTTGGAGTTGACAATATTTATATATTATTATGTTATTATTTTCTGGTCCGGCCCACTGCAGATCAAATTTGGCTTAATGTGGCCCCTGAACTAAAATGAATTTGATATCCCTGCCTTAAGGAATCAAAAATGCAACAGGAAAGTTATATTTTTATTTTTTGGTGTTCAGCCAATGGGTGAAGATGACAGAAGACAGTCCATTGTCCACATGGACGTATGCTCATTACTAACCCTAACTCTGCTTTATGGACGCTAGTTAGCATTAGCATGATACCTATGATTAGCAATGACAGGGCAAGCTAATGTTTCTATGACTAATTTGAATTCTTTTTCAATTGTGGATTTATCTACCGGCATCCTCAGTGCCACGCCCCCGTTTGAACATGTAAAATGTTAAAAAAAAAAAAAAAAAAGCAAGCATTCCTGCTGGGATTCGAACATCGTAGACTGTAGTGTTACTTACTAAGCTATCCATCCACCAAGATTATAATAGTTTTGGATTTTTTATTATAGTTTTGACTTTTTTTTCTCTAATTCAGTTAGTTTTAATAAGTTTTTAGAGCAGGTTTGCTAGTTTTTATTAGTTTGCAATGCTTAGTTTTAGTTTTTTCATATCTTTTATCTTTGTTGCCGTTGTATTCAAATAAATCCCCGACAGGACTCTGCTGCTTTCTCCCAACTTTAGTCTCCATGTTTCCAGGTAGAGTGGGAATGAGAAGACGACAGGAAACCACAAGTGATGAGAAGTGACGAACCGTGAAGTGCCGCCAGCTAAAATTGCTCGAGCGAAATAAATCGATTTCATATCAATGCAACATTAACAAAGATGAAAACAAAGGGAATTTTATCCATAATGTTTATAAGTTTTACTTTTGTAAGCACACAGTACAGTTTCAGTTATCGCTTTTTCTTTTAATTATAGTTTTTATTTATTTCAATGAGCGAAAATGTTTTTTCAATTCTAGTTTTTGTAATTTCATTAGTTTTCATTAACAAAAAAAACCTTGCAGTCCACATGTACTTTGGGGCTCTACTGTTTCTTGTATTGGAGGGGGATATTATTTGACTTTTCTTTTTTTTTTGGGGGGGGGGGGGTTTAATGCACATGCACCATTTATGAAGAGAACCTGTATGTAACTCAAAAGTCATACAGGAGTCTTATAAGGCATTGCAATTCTTAGACAGTAATATAAGGTAAGGTTTTTTTGTTCTTTTTTTTACTTTTTATTTTAATTTTTTAAATCACTTTTACAGTGCAGTAACAACCCCCCCCCCCCAAAAAAAAAAAAAAAAAAAAGAAAGAAAGCTCATAATACAAATTTGGGGGATTGCTGTTCCTTATGCACTCGACTGTTTCTCCGTATCAGATCTAGTATCAAGAATCAGTATCCTTGAATATGATCCAAGGAATTACTTTTAAATAACAGTAACAAGTAATCTGTAATGTATTACAGTTTGGGAGTAACTTGCACAACACTGATTATTAGAAAAAAACCACTAACACTGACTGATTCTACCTGCACTTCCATCACCTTGGCTCCTAAGGCAGAGGTCTGCAACCAATGACCCCTGAACCAGATGTGGCTCTTCAGTCTCTCTCCACTCGCTCCCTGAGGCTTTGTCAAAAAACAGAAGCGCTATCTGGAAATAAACAGCTGCTATTTTTTTTTTTTAGATTGGAACATTTTGCTATTATTTTCACAGGCCTAAAGTCATTCTTACATTGTCTAGCTGTAAAAATGTGCAGCCTAGGAAGGGAATGAAAACATTTATTAATGTGAGTTGTATTTGACATTAGAGCTCGGTGCTTTTTTTAGCCGATCTGCAATCACAAACTCAATTTGCATTTGTTCAGTTAAGTCTAAAACTAACACATGCCAGCGTATGCCGAAACCCTCTACTGTTTTATTTATGGTACTTGTACAATGATAGTTGTATAATGTAATAAATGCAAAGCTGAGGTACAAAGCGTTGTGTGGCCACCATCATATAGTATAGGTTAAGTATTTTTTGTGGCTAAAGACAGATTTTTTTCCTCTTTCAGGTCAAAAATGGCTCCTCAGATCATAAAAAGGTCAGTGTATCTTTTGGTAATTGGATTTTCTTTTCAGAAACAAAAGAAAAACTAGTGGTTAATTGATTTTTCTTTTAAAATAAAAGGATTAAAATACAATTTCAAGGCATTTTTGTTTTTTAGTGTCAAAACAGATAAGCCAAATTTAAAAAAAAACAAAACAAAACAGATTGATTTTCATTTTCTCTTTTTAATAACAAAAAAGAAAGTTACTACCTGATAGAAAAGGAAAAATGGACCAAAAAAAGCTGTTTTTTTTTTTATTTTCTGCGACTGGATGTTGTAATTTTTAAGGAAAGGGCGCTAATGGCTAGGTCACAAAGATTCTTACAAACAATGGGTTTGTATGAATCTTCCAGTTCGTCCGAAATCTGGAGTTCGTAGAGATTTGTGGAAGGAGCATGTCTAGGATGTCCAGATTTCATATGAACCCATCGTTTGTAAGAATCGTTGTGACCTAGGCATTAGCGCCCTTTCCATGAAAATGACAACATCTGGTCTCAGAAAATGAAAAAAAAACAGCTGTTTTTGGTCCATTTTTCCATTTCTTTCAGGTATTAACTTTTTTGTTATTAGAAAAAGAAAATGAAAATCAATCAGTTTTTTGTTTTTTGTTTTTAAATTTGGTTTATCTGTTTTGACACCGAAAAATAAAAATGCCTTGAAATTCAACTTAAATTAGTCTATTTTAAAACAAAAATCAATTAACCACTAGTTTTTCGTTTGTGTTTTTTTAATCACTTTTTTTTTTTATTAGTGATAGTTAACAAGACATTGTGGACTGAAAAACAACCACACATAAACAAAGGGAAAAATCAAACAAATAAACAAACCAAAAACACCAACGACAGAGTAATGACAAACAACGACAACATTATATTGCAATGAAAAAGATAATAAATGTAACGAGCAACTAGCACTAATTTTTCATTTGTTTCTGAAAAAAAAAAAAAAGAAAAAAAATCCAATTACCAAAAGATACACTGACCTAAAAAGTACCTCTTATAGCTTCTAGTTAATCTTCATTGAGGGTTCCTTAGTTTATCTGGACCACCTCTTCAGACTCGAGGACCACCCTCATCAGGATCATAACACATAAACACACTTTCAGAATACACATCATTAACCTCTTAGGAAAAGAGCAGAGGCAGCATTTAGAGTCATTATGGTTTCGACCACCGTTCTCCAACCAAACTGATCACAAGATGAGACATGTCAGGATGAGACGTGGCCTTCTGTCTTGGCTAAACAAGGAAAATCCACTGTTGCTGCAAAAAAATGGGCCCAAACGTCTAACAATCTAACAAAAAAGTGTATTTGAAGGTAACAATACAGCCTTATTAAAAACAAACATTAAAAACAGAATCACAATTAGGTCCTGCTGGATGTCTGCATAGTGAATGGTTAATGTTTAAAGAACCTTTCTACGTTACGTAAACTGGAAAAGCTGACACATTAAAGACGGAAAGGTGAAACAGTAGAGCATGACTGTGTATTTAATCAAACTTAAAGGAGTAATATTTAGTTTTTTTAAATGGAATTATACATTTTGTTGTCTACAAAAACTGTAAATGCTCTGCTTGGGTCTGAATTCTTCATTAATTCAACTCCACAGGTCCATCTTCAATCCTATTTCTGCCTAATGACACCAGAAAGGTGGTTTTGAGCCACTTCAGGCCCCGCCCCCTACAAGTTTTTGGCTGTCCTGCTCTGTCCCGTTCAACTAACAAGTGAACATTTTAGGTAATCGACTCAAAGTTTGGACATATTTTCAGTTTTTACTACAACAACTGCTGCTGATAAACAATTATGGTGTACTCGGAGAAATGTTCGTCGGAAGTCTTGACCTTACCAAAATTTCCAGTCTATAACTTTTTTCCACACGCTGTGAATCGGTAACTCAAAAATGATGCGGCTAATTTATGTTTTCTGGGCGAACAATCAATCCAGCTGTCGAAGAAGGAAATCGAGCTGTTGCACATAAGCTTGGCATCAATGAATCAATGGTGAAACGTTCAAGACGGGGTGGGTGTGGCTTATCATCAGGTGCAGCCAATGGTCCGGAGTGTACGGTATATGTGCAAATGTTGTGACGTAACTAGTTATAAAATGTAACAAAATAAAGGTGGGGTAGGAGATGCTGGAAAAATGGTTCGAGCAAGTTTCATTTTGAAAATACACAACTTCAAAGTCCAAAAACACCTTTCTTCAGACTTCCCCCCCCGAAGCCACGCCTCCACAGTACCAGAATGTGGAATGCAACAGCCCCAATTCATACGTATCTGGCTAACGTTACATTCCCATGTAATTTATGCTAGCGACAAAACAGTTTGCTGGTGAACTTTCCATCCTAATATAACTAATATAGCCAAGCTCTGGCTCTGGTTTCATTTCCTGTACAAGTGCTCCAAACCTCTGAGAACGCATAATTTGTGCATGAAGAAGGGTACGCACAGAGGGGGGAGGGGGGAGGGACAAATGGCAGTTGAGTTTGATAGACATATCACCATTCAATCATTTTGATGGGCCGGTTAAAATGATTGGATGGTGTTTTTTTCAGTCCTGTCCGTTCAACAGGTGACTAAATTTTTTAAATTTTTGTGTTAGAGCTTTTAATTAATTGGTTGCAATCGGGGCGTGAAGGGGATTTTAAGCAATATAGTAAAAAATGCTCCAGGAAAACATCACCTACCCTAGCTTTAAGAGACCTAAACACATTCTGACACAAACACAGGCTGTTCTTGTCATTTGTTTGTTTTCTGTTCTTTTGTTTCTTTTCTTGCTCCTCAGCCTGAGGAGACTGTATTGTATTACAGTGATAAAAATGAGAAATAAAAAAAAAAAAGAAAGAAAGAAAGAAAGAAAGAAAGAAAGAAATTAACTCTTAAAACAATCTTAAATTATCTAACATTTCTAAATCTAAGTTTTTTGTTTTTTGGTTTTTTTTTTAATTTTGGTAATAATCCAATAATTTGCAGTGTATGTATCCAAACCCACTGGAAAAACTAAATGTGTACTCCATTAGTAGAGCTGATTTATTATTGCGATTATGTGTGTGTGTGTGTGTGTGTGTGTGTGTGTGTGTCTGAGTATAGATGCATTGCACTCAGAGGGGGGAGGGACAAATGGCAGTTGAGTTTGATAGACATATCACCATCCAATCATTTCTATGGGTTGGTTAAAATGATTGGATGGTGTTTTTTCAGTCCTCTTTGTTCCACAGGTGACTTTTTTTTTTTTGTGTGTGTTAGAGCATTTAATTAATCGGTTACAATCATAGTGTGAAGGGGATTTTAAGCAATATAGTAAAAAACGCTCCAGGAAAACATCTCCTACCATACCTTTAAGAAGGAATTAAAACTGGTTGTAGAAATCCACTCGATTTTTGCTGGAATGAATATAAGGATTGCTTCAAATTCAACACATTCTGACAAAAAACATAGGCTGTTCTTTTCATTTATTTGTTTTCTGTTCTTTTGTTTCTTTTCTTGCTCCTCAATCCAAGGAGATTGGATTGTATAATACTGATAAAAATGAGAAATAAATCAAAATTGAAAAGAAAAAAAAAAAAAAAAAAGGAATGAACTCTTAAATTATCTAACATTTCTAAATCTAAGTTTTTGTTTGTTTTTTCATCTTGGTAAAAACTGAATAATTTGCGGTGTATGTATCCAAACCCACTGGAAAAACTAAATTTGTACTCCATTAGTATAGCTGATTTATTATTGCGATTATGTGTGTGTGTCTGAGTATAGATGCATTGCACTCAGAGGGGGGAGGGACAAATGGCAGTTGAGTTTGATAGACATATCACCATCCAATCATTTTGATGGGCCGGTTAAAATGATTGGATGGTGTTTTTTCAGTCCTCTTTGTTCCACAGGTGACAATTTTTTTTTTTTTTTTTTTTTTGTGTTAGAGCATTTATTTAATCGGTTGCAATCAGGATGTGAAGGGGATTTTAAGTAATATAGTAAAAAAAAGCTCCAGGAAAACATCTCCTACCCTAGCTTTAAGAAGGAATTAAAACTGGTTGTAGAAATCCACTTGATTTTGCTGGAATTAATATAAAAAAAGCTTTAAACTCAAACTTTTTGAATGATTAGGGTCCCCAAATACACAAATAAATGTACCAAAATATTAATAAGTGTGTTTAGCTGAATATGACCCCTTTAAGGTCAGTCATATTTCCCTCCCAACTGCACCACTTCACACTTTAGCTGCAGGGTTCTTCTCCTCTGTGAGTCAATTAAGAGCGAAGGCTGATCACACGCTGCCTAAAGGGTTGCATTCTGTCTTCCTCTGTCACCACTGAGAATGTCAAACATGCATGGTGTATTAGAAACACAACAACATCCTGTGAGAAGCGGCAATCCACAAAAATCTAATTTCATTTCACCACAAGAATGCAGATTTAATTTAAAGATTATGCTCAGGAAACAGACACCAGTCAGTATCTTCTCAGATTGCAGCAAACTTCTCATTACATCAGATGATTCCTGATTGAAAGACTAACTGCAGTTCCCTGTTGTACTGTAGTGGCATTTTTTCAGGAGTTACCAAGAGAACCACACATACACGAGTGGAGGATGTGGAGCACAAGGAGCCGAAAGAACTGCAGAGCTACAGAACAAGTGAAGGGAACACTGCCAACTTCTTACTGCAATACAGCCGAAAGAGAGGTTAGAGCACTTTGTAAAGTACACACGTCCATACAGACAAACACACACATATGCGTATTCCAGAGCAAAGTCCAGGTATACACTTTGACTGAATGCCATGAGGAGGTTTGTAGTAGTTCTTGCATGCCTGCAGTCTTACTAACACTGCACCACCAGGCATAACATGTGCTTTCAGAGGAATCTGAAGAGAATATCAAATCCAAGAATTCCACGTGCATTATTAGCTACCATGGGTCCATTTGTGTCCGTTCCAGTAAGTGTAGAAAAAAAAAACTATGATGAAGTGGCAAACACTGAGTTCCAGCTCGTGTTGCTAAATAATGCAAACATGAACTTTATAAAATAATGAGTGTATAAATTAGCATCATTGGAAACACGGTGCGTATGACCAGATGCAATTATTTTAGTCGTGTGTTGGAAGGGGATTGAAGTTTTTGCCTCCTTTCACCTGAATATCGAATTAGATGGAAATTATTTGCAGTGTCAGAGACAGTGGAGGTGAAAATGACCTGGGTGATCTCTTTGTCAAACGTTGAAAAACAACAAAGCATGAAATATTATATAGAACATATCAGTAGCATTGGCCACATAATACAGGGTTTCTGCAGCTATCAGCAAATCTAACTGAATACTTTTTAATAGGGATGTCCAATATTGGCTTTTTTGCCAAAAACCGATATGCTGATATTGTCCAACGCTTAATTTGCGATTCCGATATCTACCGATACTGCTGCCAATATATGTAGGATATTAAACTAATTTTAGGTAACATCACATATCTCCTGTCATGGAATTAACACATCATGCCTAATTTTATTGTGTTGCCCCATTGGATGCATTCTCAAATGCAACAAGGCTTTCAAAATGTAAACACTGTCTGTGCAAAGAACACATACTTCAACTTAAGTTGTGGAAAAAATGCCATATTTATTTATTTTCTCTCCCTCCCTCCATGAGTCTATTACAATGTGGCAACTCTACTGTACAATTTTGAAAACTGCACATTTCTTTCAGCTACAAACAATGCTTCATTTACACGTCGGTAAATGCCAGTGAAATCAAGGCATTATTTTATCAGTTTTAATGATAGGCAAAAATACGATAATGATATTCACCGATATTACATTTTTATGCCAATATCGGGCCGATAATATCGGTGGGCTGATATTATCGGACATCCCCACTTTTTAATGCCACTTTAAACAAATTTAAAGCCCATGTTCAACTGCAGATACAGTTTTACATATGGGTGCTTCTATGAAACTGGGTACATTTTGGTACCAGCTTTTTAGACCCAATAATAAAAGACAAATTTAGACATATTTACCCCCAAGATGTACGTAATGATGACCTCAGATAAATGCAAAAAAAATTATACTCTTGCTCTAATCCATCCCAAAATTAATGCATTTTTAATCAAATAATGGGGCCAAAAATGTGACCAAAATTGAGACATGAAAAGCTACCTAGGTGTAAGTGCATTTTATTTGGAAAACATGGTTTGAAATGATCTTATACAGTGCTATAAATAAAGACACTGTGTTAAATTTGATGATCCGAGTGGTTTTTCTAATCCAGACATGTGGGTTTTTCCATGAATCTCAGTCTCATTCCAGGTTTCGCGTGTAACCCATCATGTCCACTTGCATTACTCACAGAACCTGCCCATTTAAACGCAAATAAATCACAAATTATTTTGCAACAGCGGTAATTTTTGTGAAACACTCTGCCTTGCATAATTAGTTCAATTCCCAAAATGTACCTGTGAGAAAATAAAGAGATATTAAAAAAACAAAACAAAACAGTAGCATGCAGTTTTTGTGTCCTTTTGATGCGTTACATGCAGATTTTTGTATTAAAAATAATGCAAAACAATATAAAAACGTGTTTTATCTGAAAAATAGTTTCTCTTTTATCTCAGTAAGTATTTATTTTTAAAATAGACTCAAAGTACTTCCAAACTTGCTTCATAACATTAGTCTACATCTGGTTGAATGTTTAGCCCCTCTGTCCTGTTTTTAGGACCAGTTTCATAGAAGCACTCATCTAGTTTTATGTCAGTTTACTTTTGACAGGCTTTTACCAGGTTCTGAATAATTCCTCCTCCAATCACTTCTGCTGAAACTTGCATTTACCCATGTTTCTGACATTTGCTAATATTCCTTCCACTCATTCACCACAGCATGAGCACGCTCAGAGCACATTGCATTCAAAGCATCTGGTGTTGAGACTTCATGTATCCGCCATAAACAAAAGCCAATTAAAGGGTTCCACCTGTCAACCGTCACACTATACTTCCAATCAAAATTCTTAAATGTTTATATAATCAAAATTAATCGTGAATAACAATGCTTTTTTTTCCATCAAGTGTATTTAATTTCTTAATGCCTCTGGACACTGAATTTAATGCTCTTTAATGCTATTTAAGGCCTTAATTTTTACAAAATCTATTTAATGACTTTTAACCCTTTAAAGCCTGAACCATTAAATCACTTTTTCAAATATCAATTTCCATGTATGAGTTTCAATTTTGTATCATATTTGATACATCAGGTCTCAATGCTCAAATACTATTACTTTTGAACAAACAAAAACATAATATAACACAAACATGTCTGATAAATTGATAATTCCTTTTCAAAATTGCCAAAGTTCTGCCTCCTTCCTCATTAATGACAGTCTTGTAGTGTCACTGGAAAGGCCTCTGGTGAACAAATTCCTCCCCCTGGTGGATTATTTGTGTATTGCATGTATCTAATTGTATACATCAGGTTTTTCAAGACAAAAATATCACACTGATTATGTAGAGGGCTTCAAAACTCATGTATCAAATATGATACGTTTGGAATTATAGGGTTAATGCTTCTTAATGACCCTATAATAGTCTACGGACGCAGCAGTTTCTTCGAGATTTTTCAGGAACTATGACAAGAAAATCAGCACTGCTTTGCCAGTTTGAGGACCAAAATATGCAACACTGTGATTCTTTTTGTAAGAGATTTTGTGTTTTTGTGATTGTTTTGGAGACATGTGGCAGTATAGTAAAATATGGTGGAAGATTATACCAGTTAGTTCTGATACAGTCTCGTTGTGCTTCTCCATATCATGGGTCTGAGGCCAACATGACTAATGTTGTCAGAAAAGATCTATGCCAACATAGAAAAAGTCAGCTGTTCGGCAAAGGGATGTAACTCCATCGCCCAGATTCTGAATCACCTCCTACTATCCATTTACACTCCCCGCGCCCTTGTCTTTCTCAGCCGTACAAACACACTTTTCACCCTTCTTCAGGGACGGTGGGGTGTGTAAGCTATATGTGGAAGAAGACTCCAATGGCAGCTTCTGATAAATAGTGATTTTGCAAAAAGTGGTACAGAAGCACTATTTATAATGATCTGTCATGAAGTCCCAGTGTAAGTAAATGTCAACTGTTCATGTGTTGAATATCAGTCAACTTCCTCAAATACGCAGCATTTACAAAACAGTGAATATAAGATCACGTGGAAGGAAAACTAAAAAGAACCATATCAGATTTTGAAGAACGTTGCAGAAAAAAATTATTAGTCCACCCTAGTTTTCTTCAGTTTCTTGTTTATTTTAATGCCTGGTACAACTAAAGGTACATTTATTTGGACAAATATAATGATAACAACAAACATAGCTCATAAGAGTTTAATTTCAGAGCTGATATCGATCCATTTTCCACGGTTTTCTTGATAATAACCAAAATCACTTAACTTAAACTTAATTTAACTTAATAACTTGATTAAAAATGTACTTCCTATGACGTAAATCTCATTAAACTGCTTATCAGTCAACTTCCTCAGAAACGCAGCATTTACAAAACAGTGAATATAAGATCATGTGGAAGGAAAACTAAAAAGAACCATATCAGATTTTGAAGAATGTTGTGGAAAAAATTATTAGTCCACCCTAGTTTTCTTCAGTTTCTTGTTTATTTTAATGCCTGGTACAACTAAAGGTACATTTATTTGGACAAATATAATGATAACAACAAACATAGCTCATAAGAGTTTAATTTCAGAGCTGATATCCATCCATTTTCCATGGTTTTCTTGATAATAACCAAAATCACTTAACTTAAACTTAATTTAACTTAATAACTTGATTAAAAATGTACTTCCTATGACATAAATCTCATTAAATTCCTTATCAGTCAACTTCCTCAAATATGCAGCATTTACAAAACAGTGAATATAAGATCATGTGGAAGGAAAACTAAAAAGAACCATATCAGATTTTGAAGAATGTTGCGGAAAAAATCATTAGTCTACCCTTGTTTTCTTCAGTTTCTTGTTCATTTTAATGCCTGGTACAACTAAAGGTACATTTATTTGGACAAATATAATGATAACAACAAACATAGCTCATAGGAGTTTAATTTCAGAGCTGATATCTATCCATTTTCCATGGTTTTCTTGACAATAACCAAAATCACTTAACTAAAACTTAACTTAATCAAAAATGTACTTCCTATGACGTAAATCTCATTAAATTGCTTATCAGTCAACTTCCTCAAATACGCAGCATTTACAAAACAATGAATAAAAGATCATGTGGAAGGAAAACTTTAAAGAACTACATTAGATTTTGAAGAAGGCCAGTTTTACAGTCGCGGAAAAAATTATTAGACCACCCCTTGTTTTCTTTAATTTCTTGTTCATTTTAATGCCTGATACAACTAAAGGTACATTTGTTTGGACAAATATAATGATAACAACAAACACAGCTCATAAGAGTTTAATTTCAGAGCTGATATCTATCCATTTTTCATGGTTTTCTTGATAATAACCAAAATCACTCAAATTCTTACATTAATATCTATGGCATTGTACTGACAAAAACAGTGCTTTTAGGCATTCCATGTTTTCTTCTTTGTCTGTTTGTCTGTTTTTGATGGTCTAATAATTTTTTTCCATGAGTGTACAATGGTTATTTAAGGAGGGTATTGATCTTGTTGGTAGGATAAAGGTCTCAGAACCTGGTGTAGCAAATATGATACATATGGTTTTAAAGGGTTAATAGTACTTGGAAAAAAAAAAAAAGTATTTTCTGTTAGAATTTAATTAGAATTTGATCTAATTAGTAGGGCTGTGTATTGGCAAGAATCTGGCGATACGATACAAATCACAATACTAGGATCACGATACGATATATCACGATATATCGTGACACTGTGAAAAAGGCAATTTTTTGTTTTCCTTTTTTTTTTTAATGATTATTTCCTTGAAGAATTGAATTACACCAGAAATACGCACAAATACTCAACACATTTTTATTTGATCACAACAGGATCTCATGCTTTATCACAAAATATTCCTCTGTTAAAACTTAAATTATATTTTACGGACATTACAGTTTAAGTTCCTGTTCAAATGTTCCTATTCTGTTAGTTCATAATTAACATCATAACATTATTTTTGTGCAATCCCAACAAAGGAACTAATATTATTTAATAAAAGAGTGTTAAATAACAATAAATAAAATATAAACAAAAAAAGACAAACAAAAAAACAAAACTGAACCTCCACAATATCTGCATTTGAATCAATACTTAAAAATATCGATACAGTACTTTTTAATATCGATACAGTATTCTGAAATGAAATATCGTGATATATTGCAGAACCAATATTTTCTTACTACGACATATTACTGGTGTATTATTAACACGGGCATAACCATCGTTTTTAATGACTATTGATGGTCTAATAATTTTTTCCGCGACTGTACTTCTGCTAAGGACACTGCAGGAGCAAAAGACGCAGATTTCAACTGATAACAGTGTGCATGGAGACCTCAGGTGGTTCAGGAACAACCCCTGAAACTGGCTCTTAGTCCATGCTGTCACCTTTGAACTGCAGCGTCTTCCGCCACCGGGGCACAACAAATAATTTACTCGACAGAGAGCGGTTATTTACTGTGTTTGTTTGCTTCACTGTCATCTACAGCCACCCCCACTCAACACACACACACCCTTACAATCTCCACACCACTAGCGGAATGCACACTCTGGTTACCACAGCAACCAAGACCCAGACTTATTTGCTAGCTTTAGTTCTCTGACCACCGAAAGACCCCTTCATTTTGTTGAGGAAAGCAATGCATTACTGTGGAATCCTTCAAAATATCACTGGAGTTCCAAAGGGAGATTAGAAAGATGGACAGCAGAGACAATGCAATAAATACAGGAGTCACTGGGTTATTATGGGATATTATTAATAGCAAGTTCACATTTTAAATGGCAGTTTTAAGGGTATTTCTGAATTATGGATGTAATATAGTGGTGTTTTACTGCTGATCTCCTCTTTGTAATGTTGAAATTTAACTTCGATTTACAATAAAAACCTCATTTCTCACGATCGACAGATGTTTTCTTGCACATTCCTACAATACCAGTCTGTAAAAAAAGTGTTTTTCAAATTTGAAAATGAAGCTTTAGCAGCTTTTAGTAGCTTTTATGTTTCATGCTTACACAGGAATTTAAAAAAAAAAAAAATCTTCATTAATGTTCTCATAATTCATTCATGAAAGGGTTAAAGTTGAGGGTTATTATATCGAAAACAGAGAGAATGGAGGAAATAGTGACTTTTTTTTTAGTAAAATCTATCATTAACTAAACATAAAAACAACCATTTCCATCCACTGCTATTCATTCAACTGCATGGGTTTTACTGGTGAATCAATGTTGTAGAAGATGATGGTGTTTCCATGGTAACTACGGAGCCTCTGAACATCCAAATGGATCATATCTGATGACCATGAAAAGATGACAAACTGTATTTTACACCAATTACAATCACTGAAAAAAATTCTTAGACCATCAAAAGTCATCAAAAACAATGGTTATGTAATTAAGTACTAACTCCTGTGTGTATCATGTGACTAAAACAGACAGAAAAGAAAACATGGAATGCCTAAAAGCACTGTTTTTGTCAGTACAATGCCACAGTTATTGATGTAAGAAGTGCTTTCCAAATTTGAAAGTGAAGCAGTAGAAGCTTTTATGTTTCATGCTTAAAGAGGAATAAAAAAAACACTCAGGAAAAAAAAAAAAATTTTTTGATTAAGGTTCTCATAATTCATGCATGAAAGGGTTAAAGTTGAAGGTTATTATATCAAAAACAGAGAGAATGGAGGAAATAGTGGCTTTTTTTTTTAGTAAAATCTATCATTAACTAAACATAAAAAAAACATTTCCATCCACTGCTATTTATTCAACTCCATGGGTTTTACTGGTGAATCAATGTTGTAGAAGATGACAGTGTTTCCATGGTAACTACGGAGCCTCTGAACGTCCAATGGATCATATCTGACGACCATGAAAAGATGACAAACTGTATTTTACACCAATTACAATCGCAGAAAAAATTCTTAGACCATCAAAAGTCATCAAAAACAATGGTTATGTAATTAAGTACTAACTCCTGTGTGTATCATGTGACTAAAACAGACAGAAAAGAAAACATGGAATGCCTAAAAGCATTGTTTTGGTCAGTACAATGCCACAGTTATTGATGTAAGAAGTGCTTTCCAAATTTGAAAGTGAAGCGGTAGCAGCTTTTAGTCGCTTTTATGTTTCATGCTTAAAGAGGAATAAAAAAAACACTCAGGGAAAAAAATAATAAATTCTTGATTAAGGTTCTCATAATTCATGCATGAAAGGGTTAAAGTTGAGGGTTATTATATCAAAAACAGAGAGAATGGAGGAAATAGTGACTTTTTTTTAGTAAAATCTATCATTAACTAAACATAAAAAAAACATTTCCATCCACTGCTATTTATTCAACTCCATGGGTTTTACTGGTGACACAATGTTGTAGAAGATGACGGTGTTTCCATGGTAACTACAGAGCCTCTGAACATCCAAATGGCTCATATCTGATGACCATGAAAAGATGACAAACTGTATTTTACACCAATTACAATCACGGCAATAATTATTAGACCATCAAAAGTCATCAAAAACAATGGTTATGTAATTAAGTACTAACTCCTGTGTGTATCATGTGACTAAAACAGACAGAAAAGAAAACACGGAATGCCTAAAAGCACTGTTTTTGTCAGTACAATGCCACAGTTATTGACATAAGAAGTACTTTCCAAATTTGAAAGTGAAGCGGGAGCAGCTTTTAGTAGCTTTTATGTTTTTCACTGAGCTTTTGTTAAAAAAAAAAAGTCCTGCAGTAATGATATTTTATAGACTTGGGCTGGACATCATTAAATAATACATAAATGCATTTTCAATTTACACTTGAACTGACTTATTTGACTAAAAGCTCAGAGAGTGATTGCTGTAAAAGTGCGTCTGTTCCATTTGTCGTGGAAAAAATGATTAGACCGTCAAAAAATCATCCAAAACAATGCTTATGCAATCAAGTACTAACTCCTGTGTGTATCATGTGACTAAAAGACCGAAAAGAAAACATGGAATGTCTAAAAGCACTGTTTTTGTCAGTACAATGACATTAATATCGATGTAAGAACTGAAGTGATTTTGGTTATTATCAAGAAAACCATGAAAAATGGCCTTGCTGTACAGTTTGTTGTATTTTATGTTCATTAATATGTAAAAAAGAAATTAAAAAAAAAAAAAAATGCGGGGTTTCTGTTCACATGTGAGGTAGGGGGTTTGACTGAAATGAAATGAAATTAAATGAATAAATGGACAGAGTTTACTTTTGATATGTATAGCATTTTTGTGTTTTGTGCAGGCTTAGTCACAATTTATTATGGTATGGATAAGATTTGTTATGCTTACTTATGGTAGCTGACATGGGAATTTATGGTCAGTAAAAAGACAGAATAAGGGGGCGGGAGTATATACAGTCATGGAAAAAAATAATAGACCATCAAAAGTCATCAAAAACAATGGTTGTGCAATCAAGTACAAACTTTATGTGACTAAAACAGACAGAAAAATAAACATGGAATGCCTAAAAGCAGTGTTTTTGTCAGTACAATGCCATAGATATTGATGGAAGAATTGAAGTGATTTTGGTTATTATCAAGAAAACCATGGAAAATGGATAGATATCAGCTCTGAAATTAAACTACTATGAGCTATTTTTGTTGTTATCATTATATTTGTCCAAACAAATGGACCTTGAGTTGTACCAGGCATTAAAATGAACAAGAAATTGAAGAAAACAAGGGGTGGTCTAATAATTTTTTCTGCAACATTCTTCAAAATCTGATATGGTTCTTTTTAGTTTTCCTTTCACATGATCTTAAATTCATTGTTTTGTAAATGGTGCGTATTTGAAGTAGATGATTGATAAGCAGTTGAATGAGATTTACGTCATAGGAAGTACATTTTTGATTAAGTTAAGTGATTTTGGTTATTATCAAGAAAACCATGGAAAATGGATAGATATCAGCTCTGAAATTAAACTCTTATGAGCTATGTTTGTTGTTATCATTACATTTGTCCAAATAAATGTACCTTTAGTTGTACCAGGCATTAAAATAAACAAGAAATTGAAGAAAACAAGGGGTGGTCTAATAATATTTTTACATGACTGTATGTTAAATCACTGAAGAAAGGTTAAATCTAGAAAAAAATAAAATAAAACCATTTGGAAGTTGTCACAAAAGTAGCACTGGGTCTTTATGGGTTAAAATGAAATTGTCATTTTTAAAGTGGTAAAAAAAAAAAAAAAAAAAGTGGTTTTTAAAGTGGTTTTAAAGTAAAGAAATTGAAGAAAACAAGGGTGGTCTAATAATTTTTCCCATGACTGTATGTTAAGTGGTGATAAATCACTTAAGAAAGGTTAAATGTAGAAAAAAAAAAAAATCATTGGGAACTGTCAACTAAATAGTACTGGGTCTTTATGGGTTAAAATGAAATTGTCATTTTTAAAGTGGTTAAAAAAAAGAAGTGTTTTTTAAAGTCATTTTAAAGTAAAGAAATTGAAGAAAACAAGGAAAATGGATAGATATCAGCTCTGAAATGAAACTCTTATGAGCTATTTTTGTTGTTCTCATTATATTTGTCAAAACAAATGCACCTCTAGTTGTACCAGGCATTAAAATGAACAAGGAATTTAAGAAAACAAGGGTGGTCTAATAATTTTTTTTCCATGACTGTATGTTAAATCACTGATGAAAGGTTAAATCTAGAAAAAAATAAAATAAAATCATTTGGAAGTTGTCACAAAAGTAGCACCGGGTCTTTATGGGTTAAAATGAAATTGTCATTTTTAAAGTGGTAAAAAAAAAAAAAAAAGTGGTTTTTAAAGTGGTTTTAAAGTAAAGAAATTGAAGAAAACAAGGGTGGTCTAATAATTTTTCCCATGACTGTATGTTAAATGGTGATAAATCACTTAAGAAAGGTTAAATGTAGAAAAAAAAAATCATTTGGGAACTGTCAACTAAATAGTATTGGGTCTTTATGGGTTAAAATGAAATTGTCATTTTTAAAGTGGTTAAAAAAAAGAAGTGTTTTCTAAAGTCGTTTTAAAGTAAAGAAATTGAAGAAAACAAGGAAAATGGATAGATATCAGCTCTGAAATGAAACTCTTATGAGCTATTTTTGTTGTTCTCATTATATTTGTCAAAACAAATGCACCTCTAGTTGTACCAGGCATTAAAATGAACAAGAAATTGAAGAAAACAAGGGGTGGTCTAATAATTTTCTCCGTGACTGTATGTTAAATGGTGATAAATCACTGGAGAAAGGTTAAATCTAGAAAAAAATAAAATCATTTGGGAATTGTCACAAAAGTAGCACTGTGTCCTTATGGGTTAAAATGAAATTGTCATTTTAAAATGGTAAAAAAAAAAATAACAATAATAATAATAATAAAGAAAAGAAAAGAGGTTTTTAAAGTGGTTTTGAAGTAAAGAAACTGAAGAAAACAAGGGGTGGTCTGGTATTTTTTTTTTTCCATGACTATGTTAAATGGTGATAAATCACTTAAGAAAGGTTAAATCTAGAAAAAAAAAATCATTAGGGAACTGTCACAAAAGTAGCACTGGGTCTTTATGGGTTAAAATGAAATTGTCATTTTTAAAGTGGTTAAAAAAAATAAATAAATAAACAAATAAACAAAATAAAATAAAACTGGTTTTTAAAGTGGTTTTAAAGTAAAGAAATTGAAGAAAACAAGGGGTGGTCTAGTAATTTTTTCTGTGACTGTTAAATGGTGATAAATCACTTGAGAAAGGTTAAATCTAGAAAAAAAAAAAAAAAAAATCATTTGGGAATTATCACAAAAGTAGCACTGGGTCTTTATGGGTTAAAATGAAATTGTGATTTTTAAAGTGTTTAAAAAAAAAAAAAAAAAAGAAGTGGTTTTTAAAGTGGTTTTGAAGTAAAGAATCTGAAGAAAACAATGGCTGGTCTAATAGTTTTTTTTCCGTGACTGTACATCCCAATGGTAAAGTTTGACTGTGCAGAAACGTCCACACCAAAAGGACCATCCAGACCACGTGGGTATGCATACCAAATTTTCTCCTTTCTACAATAGTATGACAGTTCTAGGGCTCAGAGGAACAGTGTGGTTGCCTGCTCAGCAAGCCTGGTGGGTGTAGTGTGGCCAATGCTCCTGAAAGTAGCAGCATTTGCCACAGAGACATACAGTAACACTAGCCACAGGCATGTTAACTGTAGCCCATGACCCATAAATGTAAAACTATTGTCCACTTCCACAGCACTAACTGAAAATTTCTGTCATTGCTTCTGCCTTTTCACTCTGTGTAATTACAGCTTCACCCTCCACAGTAATTAGGGACTATTTCAACAAGGATGTGGAATGTCTCCATCTACTTTTCCATCCTCTTCATCTCCTTCTCTTTTACACACCCCCTCGACAAAGCATTTCAAGTCTTTATACAAAAAAGCAAAAAAGAATAACCCTAATGTGCCGGTTTTTTGTGAAAGATAAGCTGTACGTATTTGACGTCTGCCGTGTTAACAAGGTGATTTCCAATCAGTCGTAACCGTCAGCGGTGGCTACTAATCGTCTTCGCCCTCATTACGGCGTAGTCTTAGATTTAGCGCCGAGCATCTCCAGTCTCTGTCCTTGAAAAAGCAGTGATGAGTAAAAAGAAAAGAGAGAATGTCTCTAAACCATCCGCCCCCGGACGTGCAGAGAAGGTGGGTGTGTGGAGCAATAGTCCTCTCTGCATCGCAGTCAAAGGCAGCGAGAACAAATGTGCTGTTCCACAGGCAATGAATGTTATGATATCTCCTGCAGTGCATAATGCAATCTTTTCAAGGCCCTGGGCAGCGGCAGGAATAAACTTGTTGAAACATTATATTCTTCAGGCAGATGTTTAGGAACTGATGTCATTTTAAACTCCATTAAATTGCATATAATGAGGCAAGTGGCTCCTGATGTGATGTGCTACTTAAAAAAAAAAGGTAAATAAGTGATGGATAGCATATTCTGGCCAGTGCGGGCAGTGACGCCACATGACTTCTTAACGTTAGACCAAAGGGACAAAACAAAGTAGTGATGCGACGTTCACGAACGAATCGAATCTTTTGAACAGCTCTTTGAAATGAACGATGGGAACAGAGTCTTTGTAAAGAACCGTTCATTTTTTTTATTTTTTATTTTTTTTAAGGAGGGAGTGTCCGATTGCCTGTCAATTTAGCGTCACTGGGGAGGCATTGGGCAGGACGAGAATGTTCCAGCAGAAAAAATAAATGATAAATGGCTTTTGTGTTTTGTGCATTTTTTCTGTATGTTTACCAACATACTGTTCTTGTTCTGAGAACTGCACTACAGTTCAGGTATTTAAGTAACTGCAATGATTAATCACTGTTGTGTTTTGTGCAATTTTTTACGTATGTCTACACACATTTATTGTTCTTGTTTTGAGGAGAATAAAATGTTATTTCATCAGAAAATCTTTTATTTTCTTCTTCATTTTTAGCCTACAGACTAGTCCACATAATGTACCGTGATGTTTTTTTGTCAGATTCCATCATTTGCCTAATGTCACCTCTCATGTCATGTATTTAGCCCACACATTTGAACTAACTTTTTTTTTTTTACGGTAAGATAATATTTACTGCCGCGCCAATTAAACACCTTTAAAATGTAATGTCAGTCATCACATGTAGCCTATTTCGTCATTAAAAGATTGGTGTTTCAAAATAATGCAAAAAACATAAAAGAGCCAGTCTTATGAACCACTCTTTTCAGTGAACGGCTCCTGATTGAACGACTACCTTCAAAGAGCCAAAAGTCTGATCACTAAAATGCTACTTAAAAAAAAAAGGTAAATAAAGTGATGGAACATGCGTCCCGGGGGCCAAATGTGGCCCGCCAAAGGGTCCAGTTTGGCCCCTTGGATGTTTTTGCCAAGTGCAAAAATTCCACAGTCTTGAATTGAATTAAGAAAAAAAAAATATTCAAGTAAGTAAAAAAAAAAAAAATCTTTAATTAAGTTTTTTAAAAAAAATCTCAAACTTAGCAAAAAATCTTGAATTAAGCCAAAAAAATCTTCAATTAAGCAAAAAAAAACAACCTTCAATTAAGCCAAAAAAAAAAAATCTTCAGTTAAGTAAAAAAAAAAATCTTGAATTAAGCCAAAAAAAATCTTCAATTAAGTAAAAAAAACCTTCAATGAAGCTAAAAAATTAAAAAAAAGGCTTCAATTAAGTAAAAAAAAATCTTGAATTAAGCCAAAAAAAATCTTCAACTAAGTTAAAAAAAATCTTGAATTAAGCCCAAAAATAAATCTTCAATTAAGTAAGAAAAATATTCAATTAAGCCAAAAAAATCTATAATTAACAACTTAAATTTTCTTCTTTGTTTGAGTGCAAAAAAATAACACAAAATTATAAAAATATTTACATTTACAAACTATCCTATAACACTAAAATGTGAATAACCTGAACAAATATGAACAACCTGAAATGTCTAAAGAAAATTCAGCACAATTTAACAGTTTTTCTGCCTGTTCCTCAGTGTTTAGCGTCTTTGTAGATCTGATCCATAATGCACATGGCCAAATGAGAAGTTGAAGAATAATATTGTTAAAATTGCACTAAATTTTCTTACATTTTTTAATTTAAATTTCATTTTCTTTTTTTATTTATTTATTTATTTTGGATAGTTTATAAAAGTAAGTATTTCCATAATTTAATTTTTTTTTTTTTTTTTTTTACACTAAAACAGACAAAAATTTGGAGTTGTCATTATTTCTAGGTTATTATTTTTCTGGTCCGGCCCACTGCAGATCAAATTTAGCTGAATATGGCTCCTGAACTAAAATGAGTTTGACACCTCTGGTATATACAATAGACAGCAGGTTTACACTGAACCCCTCCTGGGGCTTTTATGGAGCCGTTTTCATCAATTAGAACAGGTTCAACGTGTTTCATTAATCTTTCTGAATCAAACACATGCATATTTGCAAACTGTGTAACCTCCTTGTGAATCGCTTTCCCTCCCTCCCTCCCTCCCTCTCTCTCTCTCTCTCTCTCTCTCTCGCCTTCTACATCCTTTCAACAACGGCAAAATCTTTTAGCACAATGATATGACAGAAACGCATAAGAATAATGGCACGTTGTTGCTAAGAGACCACCTGTTCAGATTTCCCACATGAGACGGCGGTGAAACTGTAGTCCTTATATCATCATCATCAGGATATCATTCATCTGAGCGTAGTGAATGTCACGACAATATTGCAACTGAAGGAGACGGCCCATTATATAATAAAATGTCTTTAAGGCAAGAAAAAACTGCATTTGGGATCGGGGTTTTATCAGCGTCGTACTTGCAGCAGTATCGGCCTCCTGACACAATGAAAAGCTTCAAACCAGAGAGTATAGTGTGTCATACTAACGTCAAACAGCTATTTTCTACAGAACAGCTATTTGAGAAAATGCCATCCGCTGTTTTCCAGGTTGTGTTGACAATTAGGGAGTGGTGTTGCATGGGAAAATGAGTGTTGTCCTGAGGGCTGGTAGAGAAGAAGGCACACCCTTCTATTGGCTTACCTGACAGGGTGTGTTTGAAACCAGCACCACCATGTTTGGGGATCAGGATTCACAACACTTCCTGTGACAACCAGTGAGAAAATACAAGTAAAAGTTATAGTGTGCTGGAGGGTGTGTTCACATGACTCGCTCCAATGCAACGTAGTCTTTACATTTAGGCCAGTGGTTCCCAACATTTTTTCACTCATGACCCCATTTTAACGTCACAAATATCTGGCGATCCCAAATTAATTTGTTTTTAATCGTAATAGTTTGTTATACTACACTGAACAAAAATATAAATGCACGACTTTTGTTTTTGCTCCCATTTGTCGTGAGCTGAACTCAAAGATCTAAAACTTTTTCTATGTACACAAAAGGCCTATTTCTCTCAAATATTGTTCATAAATTTGTCTAAATCTGTGTTAGTGAGCACTTCTCCTTTGTCCTTTGCTGAGATAATCCATCCACCTCACAGCTGTGGCAGATCAAGATGCTGATTAGACAGCAGGATTATTGCACAGGTGTGACTTAGGCTGGCCACAATAAAAGGCCACTCTAAAATGTGCACTTTTACTGTATTGGGTGGTCCAGGGGGGTCAGAAAACCAGTCAGTATTTGGTGTGACCACCATTTTCCTCGCACAGTCTTCTTCATGAATTCTCTGAAACACCTTTGGAGATGGCTTATGGTAGAGAAATGAACATTCAATTCACAGGCAAAAGCTCTGGTGGAGATTCCTGAAGTCAGCATGACCAGTGCATATTCCCTCAAAACTTGTGACATCTGTGGTATTGTGCTGTGTGATAAAACTGAACATTTTAGAGTGGCCTTTTATTGTGGCCAGCCTAAGGCACACCTGTGCAAAAATCATGCTGTCTAATCAGCATCTTGATATGCCACACCTGTGAGGTGGATGGATTATCTCAGCAAAGAAGAAGTGTTCACTAACACAAATTTAGACAGATTTGTGAACAATATTTGAGAGAAATAAACCTTGTGTGTACACAGAAAAAGTTTTAGATCTTTGAGTTCAGCTCATGAAAAATGGGAGCAAAAACAAAAGTCGTGCGTTTATATTTTTGTTCAGTATATGTTGCAAATAAATGTTAATTTTAGACAACATTTAGCCTATATAATGTATATTATTATGGACGGAAATTCATTTGTTTTATCAACAATGGAGTCCTTTTTTTCTCTACTGTCAACAAGCATGTCCTGCTGTAACTTTGTAGTTAGTATACGTCCTACTATAATGCGCTTTCTGTGTCTGTCCGGCGTCCCGTGTCCTGTGTCCACTCGCCAGCACAGGAGGGCGTTTGTACGAGTTTTCCTCAGCCTTCACAGGCCCGATCGCCGCCAAATTCGCCAAATGAATAGAAACATTACCTGACTATCTACTAGGCACAATTTTATGTCCGTATTCAAATGTTGTGAGGTACACTGTAACAAATTACTGTAAAAAAACAGTCAATTTTGTACAGTATCACACTGTTATTTGTAAATACAGTATAATGCTGTAAATAATGAGGTCTTTAAGGTGCAAATTTAAAACAGTATGCTACTGCAAAATTTGACAGTATTCTACAGTATTTTCTTCAGTTCCTCCACTGCTGTCCGCCCAGAACTGGAATGAACAAAGTCATCTGGTATCAAATCCCACCAGCTCATTTAGAAAAGACTCAATCCAACGAATGTTAACTATAGACTTACTGCATCAAAGGTAAGTGGTTCTTTTTTGAAGCAGAAGGATAAAATAAAAAGAGTAAATAACTGAGGTTGGCTGTTTTCAGCTGGACTTAACCCCATACAGGCTGGGAACGGAACCACCTGATGCTTCTACCAACACTGACAGAACTCCATCCTGCTCCAGTTGTTCATTTATAAAGGTAATTGTGATATTATCAACGTAACTGTAGCATTTTGGGTTCATTAAACATTAAATTGCCTCCATAAACTACGTTCACACCAAACGCAACTTGCACAGTATAACACACATGATAATACTGCTTCATATTTCGGGGTGTTAGCCGTATGTAGCAAACATGCAGCTAATGTAAGCTGAAGCGTACTTGCTAGCTGCGAAGTGGACACCGTTAAACTAAACAGCGTGTCAATTTCCATGGTTATATATAATAATGTTATCTGTTGTTTGAGCTTTTTCTAGAAATGTTCATGATTTTGTATTTTAAAATGTAATTTGAAATGTTAAAATCCTAGCTTTTTGCTGTGTTATACTGTAAATATTACATTAAATACGTTTTACAGTAATATATTGTTTCTTGGAATACGGTAGTTACTGTAAAATGCAGCAGCTGTGGCTAACAGTATTTTACTGTAAAAGGAACATTATATACAGCCCAGTACCGTAATACTTTTTACAGTAAGAAACTGTAGTTGCAGATTACAGTAGAGAAACTGTGGAATAACAGTAACATGCTGGCAACTCTAGCTGCCAGTATTTTACTGTTATTTAACGGTAAAATTTGTTACAGTGTATGCTTGGTGATTTTAACAGGGTCCCTGCTCACCACAGACTGGGTCCCAGCTCACCTCGGAACGGGTCCGAGCTCACCATAGACCAGCTCCCAGCTCATCTCAGACCGGGTCCCACCTCACCTCGGTCCAAGTCTGACCTTACCACAGACCTTCACAGGTCCGATCGCCGCTAAACTCGCCAGTTGAATAGAAACATTACCTGACAACCTACTAGGCACAATTTTATGTCCGTATTCATATGTTGTGAGGTATGCTGGGAAATTTTAGCCACTCATGCTATCGTACAATAGCACCACGGGTACAATGCAGCTAGTTATATTAACTCCTAATCAGTCCTGAGCATTGTAAAGAGGAGTTGATAATATTATTTATCTTGTTGTTGTTGTTTTTTTGTTGTTGTGTTTTGTTTTCTTTCTCTTTTTTGTGTTTAATAGATTTGTATGTTTGTTGCATTATTTTTTTTTGTATTGTGTCTGTGTGGTTCCTTATGTCTAAGTACATGTTTATGTAAATGTATAATTTAAAATTATAATAAAATATTATAGACGGAGGCAGTAAATCCAGGTGTAGATTACTGTACAAAGTGAGAATTTGATTTTCCTTGGTCAGGATATGTACAGTCAGTCCATCTTGGATTTAAAAGGCTGACAATTAATACTGAACAAACAATAACTCAAACTATGAATTACGAAAGAGCTGCAGCATCTGAAACCGACCACAATGAACCTTTGACAGATAAACAGAACCACAGTGCTTCAGTTTCAGCTTCACAGTTTGTCATGTCTTTCATGTAGGGATGTTCGGTATTGGCTGCCGATCTGGCATTTTTGAGAAGATCGGATTGGATTTAGTCATGAGATCAGGCCGATCCGGACCCGGTTCTGGGGTGGGGGTAAACACATGTCCTCCTCCCTCAAATTAAAGTTTCCAAAGGTAGGGGAAAGGAAAATTAGCTGCACAACAGCGGGAGACTTAGAGGAATTAGCAAAGCATCTATAGGTTTCACTTTCACTTTAATGTGACAAACAAGTCTGTTTTTTTCAACCTTTTGTGGAATTATTTGACCCGACCCAAACTGATCCACAAATAAACTGGCATTCTTTTGAGTCGCCCCAACCCGACCCACCAGTAACCCGCTGATGTGCACATCACTAACGTATGGCGCAGAAAGCACCCCCATATAATACCTGGACGGACCTGTCCATAGACTGGCTACAGCAGTGGCAAACATATGGTCAATCACGCGGGTCAAAGGCTCTAATTTGTCCCACAGTATGAATTTGGGAAGTGCAAAAATTATACTAAAGTTATTAAGAGTCAAAGGTGTCAGTTGTTTTAGTTCAGGTTCCAAATTTGGTCCAATTGTGATCTCAAGTAAAATAATAGCATAATAACCTATAAATAATGACTCCAAATGTCAATCAAAATTTTATCGTAAAAAGTCAGTATCAGATCGATATCAGCAAAACTAATCCTATAAAAACTGGACTGGAAGCAAAAAAATCCAGATCGGGACATCTTAACTTTTATGTATTCTGATTGTCTCTCTAAACTCACCATTTATTTTTTATTAGCAAGCTTTTTTTTTTTATGAATTACTAGAAATTTCAGGCGACCCCATTTGAATTCCAGGTGACCCCAAGGTTGAAAAACACTGATTTAGGGGGAATCCTGGTAGCGACTACAGGCTGCATAACTAATCAAGCTAACACATGTCCTATTCTTCTTTAGCCTCTAGTCTGATTAATCTGTTTGTTCACTTCAGGTTGCCCTCATCCAAAGCCAGGTTGACTTTTAGACTTCATCCATTGGCAGGTTAAGAAGGCTTGACCTCGGCCACTTTACTCAGACACAAAGCGATACAACCAGCTGGTGAGGAGGACTCTGGCGCGCACACACATGCACACACAAACACGTAAACTTTAGGTGACTGTGCCGATCGCAACGTCTGGAACCGCCTTTCTTTGCGAGGGATGAGAAGTGAAGTGAGTAAGAGCAGATCACGCCGGGATTGCTGGGTTTATAGGGTTGACTCCCCTGTTGATTAAGACAGTCTTCTGAAAAAACTAAGGAGTGCCTTTGGCCTTTACGTAAGGAACAAAGCAGGCAGGGAGACCTAGAACCTGGAATCTCGCCTCCACTGTGCCTACAGTCCCAGCCCTGTTAAACACACACAGTCGACTGGGCTAACATGAGTCACAGCGGCGCAGTTACCCCCCTCGCCTCCCTTGTGATTACTCAGTATCTGCCCAGCTGCCGGCTGCAATGACTTTGCAGCCGCCGTATGTTTTTACATCTCCTCTTCCTCAGGAGTTGTCTGCATGCATACAACGCAGACAAATATAATTATTGTCAACAGAGGTATTCAAATACGTGTCGAGCAGGGAAATGAGCATGGTTCTAGTTGACTGCCAGGACTGTGGAACTCTAAGTCCTATTCATTTTGCAAAAGTCGATGTTAAGTGACTGGATATTGGAGGATTTCCACAACTTGGAGATGCATGGCTGTCTTCAGTTGTATTAAAATGTACTGTACTGAAGAGAGTCGATAGAACAACAATGAGTAAAAACACACTTAACATAAAAAAGAAATCAATACAAACTGGAAGAGCACTTGGAGAGCGCAGACCTCTGCCAAGGCAGATCAGTGCCCCCCCCCCTCCCCCCGATCACCACCAAAATCTAATCATTTGTTCCTTGTGCCAGTATCAACATTTCCTGAAATTTTCATCCAAATCTGTCCATAACTTTTTGAGTTATCTTGCACACGGACAGACAGACAAACACACCAACACCGGTAAAAACATAACCTCCTTGGCGAAGCTAATGAATTACAACTACAAAAGCACTCAGAGACCACAGACCTCTACCAAGGCAGATCAATGTCTTCGTCCCCCCCCCCCAATCAAAATCAAAATTTAATTATGTCTTCCTTGTGCCAGTATCAACATTTCCTGAAAATTTCATCCAAATCCATCCATAACTTTTTGAGTTATCTTGCTAACCGCCAGACAGACAAACCCAGATGAAAACATATCCTCCGCCATTTGACTTGGCAGAGGTAAACATAAACGATAGCATTCAGAAGCAGTTACATCTCTGCACAAAGGTCTGGTTTGGCTTTGGGTGTCCAAATCAATAAACAAAATAAGTTTCCCTCCAGGATTTACCTTTGTTATGTTGGTCTTACCCTCTAAAGGGTCAAAACACGGTATTTTTGAAATCACTCTGACGGGACATTTTAGAGACAATTTGACGGATTAGTGTTGCTAAATGACCCGCATTTTTACCTCCGCCAAGTGTAACGGCGGAGGTTATGTTTTCATTGGGGTTTATCTGTCTGTTTGACTGTTAGCAAGATAACTCAAAAAGTTATGGATGGATTTTCAGGAAATTTTCAGGAAATGTTGATATTGGCACAAGGAACAAATGACTGCATTTTGGAGGTGTTGGGGGAGGGGGGGACTGATCTACCTTGGCGGAGGTATGCGCTCTCCGAGTGCTTTTCTAGTTACTTTTAAATTCATTTTTGCTTTAGTTGGACCCTAAGGGATTATTCATAACAAGGAGCTACTTTATATTGAAATACATGTTAGAATGGCAATCCAGCCTACCAATTATTGTCATATTTGATACATCTAGGTAATGTCTAATATTTAAAAGTAAACACAGGTATCTACAAGCTATGACTTTATTTATTTAATTATTTAATTATTTATTTTCTTCTATTTCCATTAGCTCAGTTAATATTCTTGTACACCACAGATTTGATACTGCTTGTACTTATTTGATTTTCTACTGCTCAGAGACTGTTATGATGTTCTTGTTTCTGCTGTTGCCCCTTCCCGGAGGGCCTTGGGGTTGGATTGGGCATGGGGAAAAATGATATAAAAGGCAATGTATAATGAATGCACTGTAATTCTGCTCCTTTGTATGTACTGTTATATTGTTCATAAAAAGATTAAAAAAAAAAAAAAAAAAAATGGCAATCCATTAAAGTTCGCTCTCTGATGGGACATTACTGTGTTTTGACCCTAAAACAAACCTTTTTCAAGAATATTATCAGAGAGGGGTTGGGTGTTTAGGATAATATGTGGTGAATTAATGTTCAGTCTCATGACAAAAGTGCCTTTCATCGAGCTGCGTTAACTGAGGGTGTAAGAGAATATCAGTTCCACATAGAGCTGCACAATATATCATTTGAGCATCGTCATCGCAATGAACACGTGTGCAATAGTCACATCACAGGTCCTGCAATGTAGGAGGCAAATGAACTCGACGTATTCTCATGTAATACAGCGATCCTCCAATCACAATCGTTCTTAATCAGTTTGCCGAAGCAGACCACGCCCCCGCACATGGAGTGAGTCGCTGGTAACAGCATTGAAAAATGAGCAACGAATAAGAGAAAATCACCAAAAACGAAGACTTGGTGCCAAAAAGAAAAGCAACATCAGTTATCTGGAGTTATTTCGGCTACAAGAAGGATGAAACTGACACGTGTTCTGTGTCGACAGTGCCTTCCACCTGTTGCCACGAGAGGAAACAAAACTAATTTGTTTGAGCATTTACATCAGCACCACACAGCTATTATATCCTCCTGAGTAGTTTTTCATATCACAACATATATGGCAGGGTTAAAAAAAATGGCAATGTCAGTTTTTTCCAATATTGTGCAGCCCTAATTTGACAATATATTGCGATATTTCACTTCACGATAGTGTATTGATATTAAAAAGTACTGTGTCGATTTTTTTTATAGTTTTGTTTTTGGGAATCCTGCAAGCTCTTTTATTTATATATTTACATGAGTATTTTAGCTCTGTGTGTTTACTAAAAAAAGTAGTAGTGTGATACTGCAGGTCATGGATGTAGTTTTTTTTTAAATTGATAACAAAGCAAAGGAAGTGGAATTGATTTAATTATCAATTTGTAAAAAGGGGGTGGGAGTTTGTTAAGTTATACTTCTTCCCACTCCTTTTCGAGTGCCGAAAAATTTTATTTGACCATGTTGTATGGTTCTTTGTTATCTGATGATTCTATGTGCTCGAAATAAAACTACACTAACTAACTAAAAAAATAACACTGTTTTATTAAATAATGTTATTTAATGGCTTATTATTATTATTAGTTCAAGCATCAGGGAATGGACAATATGGATTCTTTTCACTACAAATAGAATAGGAACATTTGAGCCGGATCTTAAACTGTAATGTCTGTAAAACATTAATTTTAGTTTTTTTTTTTTTTTTGTGTATGTTTTATACTAATGTTAAAACTTTATTTATATGCAAATCCAGATAAACAAAGCTGAGATGTTCACTGAAGTCATTACGCAGTATATTTTTAAACTTCATTTTAATTTTTTAATTACTGGGTTGGATCTTCCACTTCACATATTGATTTTTGGATAATAATTCAATCAGTGGATTTAATTTTCAATCTTTCACCTTAATCACAGCCTTTTATCCCCGTTCATCTTCATCCTGTCTGTTTCATTCAAAGCACTTGGTTAATATGTTTTGTTAATTCGTTAAGCACTTTCAAAAGCTATTCTTGTGTGAAAGGTGCAACAAAAATAACGTTCGTTATAATTACAATCACGCAACGTTCCATTTGCTGATGAATGCTTTTCAATCTTTAATCAGAAAGAGCTGGAATGTTCTTTTGTCCTCAGGGTGTGAGGTTCTGCTGGTGATGCTGACCTGTACACACCAATGCTTTTAGTTTATTAAAATTACAATCAATTAAAAAAAAAAAAAAAAAAAAAAAAAAAAAAAAAATCAATCAATCTTATATCATGTATGTAAAGAGTGGTTTTAGGTTTTTTATTTGTCACTTTAACAACATAAAATCCTCTTGATGCAGCATTGGAAAACACTAGTCGCTTTTCCACTGACCCTCAAATTGCGCATATATAACTTGCGCATAAAAGTTTACCTAATGGCAAAATGACAATTTTGCCAATACTGTCATTTTTTGATTAAAGTTTTTGCGCTGGCAAGCGGGGGTTTTTCGGGCATAGCGCAACTGGTATATCACGCAAAACTGCAATGGAAAGACCTTTTTCCACAACTCTTTTTCTTTGTGAACACAATTGCATTGTCCACTTTTTTAACCTGCCTTTTATTTTTTACTCTGCTTTATTGCTTATTTTATACTCTCCTGTTTTTCTGTTTTACTGTACGGTGTCCTTGAGTGCCAAGAAAGGCGCCTATAAATATAAAAATATAATATATATAATATATATAATAAATATAAAATGTATCATTATTATTATTAATATTATTAGAGTCATTTGAATGAAAAAAAAAACAAAAACGGATGTTAACGGATGTTACAACAAGCGAAGAAGAGTTAGAAGAAACATGGTGCGGTACGTGTAGACACACCAGGAAACTGAATAAATTTTTAATTTAACTAGCGGCATTGTACCCATGGTGCCATTGTACGGTAGCGCCTTCCTGTGGTGCAACAGCAGCATTGCATCCGTATGCCCTCCCGTGCCGCAACATCGGGACACGCGTTGGACAACGGGACACGCGCCGAGGGGTAATATATAATAATAATGAATATATCTGTAAATCAACACGATATTTACTTTCGTCGCCATGTTTATGGAATGACTTCTCGTGTCATCTCGAGGTAATAAATAAACAAATCATCGCATTTGTGATTCAATGGAAAAACTGACATAACGCACTTCTGTTTTTTTTTTTTTTTTTTTTACATTTAGTAAATATCGGTAAAGTTTTGTGCTTATGTTCAGTGGAAAAGCGACTTATGGGAACGATCCAAAAAGGCTGAATGGTTTCTTTTTAAATTTTTTTTTTCTTTTCCTAATATTGCACACTTTCTAATACCACATGTCTTGCAGTTTCACCGTCACCTCTCGGAATGGCTGCCAATACCATGAAATTACAGTTTACCGTCTGCCCTGCAGCCTCTAACAATGTGCTATTTCACATCCAAATTAACGGCAACACAGAGTTCACTCAACAACACTCTAGTTCAACTGTTGTTTGTGTACAGAAAACCTAAAAAAAAACAAAACAAAACACTGTACTTGGACAAACATCTCAGCGGAGGAACATTCCTTTCACCGCTGAGATGCTGACATATAGTGGATCTTAAACTCTCTACCCCTGTTAAAATATTCAAATACACTAAGAAGTGGCTTTTAGACTGTGGGTTTAACGTAGGAGGCGTGGGGGGGGGGACCAGCAGTGACTCTGGAAAACAGCCGCTGTGTGTGACCTCCAAGCTTTAGCCACGAGGTCAGCTCCCCAGAGTGGAAGAGGGACTGTGCCTCTCCACTCCAGTGCCCATCAGTGTTCCTGGCTGTCAGGGCTCTGACAGGGTGCCTTCACCCCAGAGGCGCAGCCCCACCGGCAGACGTGCACTTGAATGAGCACAACCATCTGCAAAAAGAAATGCCCCCCCCCCCCCCCCCACAGGGTTCAAGATCCACACACCTACACTAGAACATGTCGCTGTCACGTTGATTAACCCTCATTAGGTGTAAGCACTTGGACAAAATCTAACAGGGCCTGGCAGAAAACGAAAAAAAAAAAAAAAAAAAAAATCATGATACACTGCAAGCTGTGTGTTACTACAGAAAATATTAACCCATAAAAACCCAAACAGCCACCAGCGACGAAAGCATCTACTGATTTAAACTGTTTAATACAGGGGTGTCAAAGTCATTTTAGTTCAGGGGCCACATTAACCCTTTCATGCATGAATTATGAGAACCCCAACTGAGATTTTTTTTTTTTTTTTTCCCCCCCGAGTGTTTTTATTCCTCTTTAGGCATGAAAAAAAAAAAAAAAAATGCGATTGAAATTGTTTTTTATGAACCTATTTTTAATGGAGTTGCAAAAATGTCTACTCAGCTGGACACCATGTGTTTAATTATGAAGCAGTGAAACATGTATTTACTGATACACTGTCTGAAAACTATGAAATCATTAAAATATTGTTAATCTGATGTTTTGTCACTTTTTAACAAACTCTAATACTAGTTATTACTCACTTTATGGCGATTATATGCAAAAAAAATAAATAAATAATAATAATAATGTTAATGATAGTCTAACAACAATAAGTACCACTTGATTTACACTCAAACATGTTAGTGCAGATCAGCTTTACCAAGAACAGCAAAGTTACAATAATGGTATGAATTACAGTGTGTGGGATGATGCTTAAGCGTCCACTGTGTTGACTGATACGGAACTAAAATAATAAAATCCTTGAATATACAAGAGAATAGCTGTAGAATAACTGTCCACTGTAGTGACCACTATGCATGAAAGGGTTAAAGTTTTAAGACACAACATATCTTTTCTGACATGAATCGGTAACATTATGTAGATCTCTCCTGAGCATAAACCCCCAGAATCACAAGCCCTCCCCATAGTTTTCACACAATTTATCAGTAAATACATGTTTCTGTGCGTCAAAAATTAAACGTGTGGTGTCCAGCTGAGTGGACATTTTTGCAACTTCATGAAAAATAGGTTTATAAGAATTTTTTTTTGTGTGTGTGTATTTTTTTTTAAATTTTGTAAAATATTTTTTTATTATTTTTTTATTATTATTTATTTTTCAGAAGAAAATTTTCAATTGCATTGTTTTTTTCATGCCTAAAAACACTCAGAAAAAATTTTTTGATTAAGGTTCTCATAATTCGTGCATGAAAGGGTTAATAAAGCTATGTATAAAAAAAAAAAAAACAACAACAACGACGAAAAGAACAACAAAATCCATGAATATACAAGAAAACAGCTGTAGAATAGCTGTCCACTGTAGTGACCAGTATACATGAAAGGGTTAAAATCTAAATTATATGAGTGTTTCAATTGTATTTTACGGTCGATGTGATGTAAAAAAAAAATTTTAAATCAGCCTTAAATATCGCCGTCAAAAATCACCCTAAAAAAAAAAAAAATCAGCTGTAGATATCAGCCACCAGCTGACGAAATTTTAAAAAAAATCAGCATGGGCTTTACAAAAACCTGTATCAGTCAACCTCTTCTTTGAATGTATAAAAATATCAACAAGATCTAAAATAAAATGAAAGATTTCTCCTGTATAATGTAATCCTCAAATGGAATAATTATTATTTTAATGTTATTAGCCTTGATGACATCCAATTATTATGATTACACTGGTCAACAACAAATTTATTGTTTAAGTTTTTTGAGCTGATTTAGGATCATTTTGGTGTGCTGAATCCAAAAATCACTTTAATTTTGCTCAATCAGGTCAACTTTCTGAACTATGCTACATATTGGCTTTTTAACATTTTTGCTTACATTTATGGGCATTTTCACATCATATGATACAAAATTATTTCATATTTCTTGCAATAAACGAGTTCTGAAGATTTTACTTTTGCCAATTTATGATTAATGTTTGGTTTTTTTTTTAATATTACAAGTGAATGAAATGGCTTCGACTAGAAGATCTTGCAAAAATAAGCCTGACGTATTCTGCTACATCTGCGGTGAATACACCATTGTACCTAACAGGAATCAAGGCACAGGTTTCATAAAGTGTGCTTACCAATCTTATTTTGGTATTAAACTTGGTGACCCAGATAAAGTTTACAAAAATGAAATCAAGTTTGTGAGAAGATCAAATTTTTCAAAATCAAATGAGCAAAAAAACCTGACCTGATTGACAAAAACAGATGTCATTTTTGGATTTAGCGGTGCAAAATGGTCCTAATTCAGGTGAAAAAACCTAGACAACTTGCAAAAAAAAATTTTTTTGCAACCCAGTGTAATCTCATTTATATTGCTGCATTAAAATCTAATTATATGAGTGTTTCAACTGTATTTTACAGTCAATGTGCTTTAAAAAAAAAAAAAAAAAAAATTAAATCAGCCTTAAATATTAGTGTCAAAAATCACCCAAAAAAACCCCCAAAAAAACCAAACAATCAGCTGTAGATATCAGCCACCAGCTGACAAAATTTTTAAAAAATCAGCATGGGCTTTACAAAAACCTGTATCGGTCAACCTCTTCTTTGAATGTATAAAAATATCAACAAGATCTAAAATAAAATGAAAGATTTCTCCTGTATAATGTAATCTCCAAATGGAATATTTATTATTTTAATGTTATTAGCCTTGATGACATCCAATTATTATGATTACACTGGGTTCCAAAAAAACGTTTTTTGAAAGTTGTCTAGGTTTTTTCAACTGAATTAGGACCATTTTGCACCGCTAAATCCAAAAATGACATCTGTTTTTCTCAATCAGGTCAGGTTTTTTTGGCTAATTTGATTTTGAAAAATTTGATCTTCTCACAAAATATAATAATTAATACCAAAATAAGATTGGTAAGCACACTTTATGAAACTTGTGACTTGATTCCTGTTAGGTACAATGGTGTATTCACTGCAGATGTAGCAGAATACGTCAAGCTTATTTTTGCAAGATATTCTAGTCGAAGCCATTTCATTCACCTGTAATATTAAAAAAAAACATTAATCATAAATTCGCAAAAGTCAAATCTTCAGAACTCGTTTATTGCAAGAAATATGACAGAATTTTGTATCATATGATGTGAAAATGCCCATAAATGTAAGCAAAAATGTTAAAAAGCCAATATATAGCATAGTTCAGAAAGTTGACCTGATTGAGCAAAATTAAAGTGATTTTTGGATTCAGCACACCGAAATTATCCTAAATCAGCTCAAAAAACTTAAACAATAAATTTGTCGTTGACCAGTGTTATTATTGTTTCTTTCTCTCATTAATGAATTTAACCAGGTGTGGAAAAGGAACATTAGTGCGTAATTTTCATCGTACAAGTATGTGATTGTTATTAAAACTATAAATGTGCATCTGCTGTTTTTTGGAAGAGTATTTGAAATAAAAACTCAACAGGAAAAGTAAAATAGGTATTGAAAAAAAATGGAAACACCATCAGAACAAAAGGTGGTTGGGAGTATTTTAAACAGCACCGGTCCTATGTGTGAGCACCTGTGCAGAAATAGCCTCCTGAAAATTAACTTCCTTCACGGACTCTAAAAGAAGCAGCAGCCACTTAGTCCTTTCTACAGTCTCTGCTCATCTGACCTCTTTTTTGATAGATGTGTGTTCCCTTTAGGGGACGCAACCACTCCCCTCTGCCCATCATTAGGCTCTGCCCTTCAGCGAGTAGGTCTAGCACCAGCTTTAGGGCACGGAGGGAAGGGGGGGGGGGGGGGGGGGGGGTTCAAGGGTCGTGATGCAATGTAACGACACAGACCTCCCTGGGTATCACTAAAGCCAAAAAGGTATGGTTATTACAAATAAGATGAGAGAGGTATCTTTAACCCTTTCATGCATTAATTCCACTGGTCTATAAGGAAAATGCTTCCAGAATAAAAGTAATGAAATTTTACCACATGAGAGTCACTGATAAAGAAAAGTCAAGTCAAAAATGTTGGTTTGGCTCAAGTTTCCAAGATTCAGCCTTGGGTCAAAATGTAAAATTCAAGAAGGAACGAGAGACTGAGTTTGACTCAAAAGAAATATTTGTCTCAGAGCGACAAGATCTACTTCAAAACACTGTCTGCACATTTGAATACATTCACTTTACAGGTTCTATTTAGTGGAAGATTTATAAAACTATTATATAAATGTACGTAAACCAATATATACAGGGTGGGGAAGCAAAATTTACAATGAACATTTAGTTGTTTTTTTCTCAGCAGGCACTACATCAATTGTTTTGAAACCAAACATATATTGATGTCATAATCATACCTAACACTATTATCCATACCTTTTCAGAAACTTTTGCCCATATGAGTAATCAGGAAAGCAAACGTCAAAGAGTGTGTGATTTGCTGAATGCACTCGTCACACCAAAGGAGATTTCAACAATAGTTGGAGTGTCCATAAAGACTGTTTATAATGGAAAGAAGAGAATGACTATGAGCAAAACTATTACCAGAAAGTCTGGAAGTGGAGGAAGCAACAAAAAATGTACCAAAGCTTTTATTAAAACTCTCAAATCCAAAATCCTAAAGGATCCAACCAAATCCATGAGAAAAACGGCAATTGAACTTGAGGTAGACAACAAGACCGTTAGAAATGCAGTAAAATATGATTTGAAGATTTAAATTCTCATGACTTTCAATAAACTAATTGGTCAAACACTGTCTTTCAATCCCTGCCTCAAAATATTGTAAATTTTGCTTCCCCACCCTGTATATATATATTTATATTTAATTTCTTCATGCCTCACCTCGAGCATTATGTTTTCTCCATGCCATGTTCTGTTCGATGTGTATATGGTATTATGTAAATAAAGTATGAAAACAAAAGTATCACTAAAGTCTTAACAAAATAGAAACCTGAGACAATTCCAAAGCAGTCACAGGTGTGGCTCCACTATCACACGAAGGTTTGTTGACATTCCATCAGTAGGTGTCTCAAACTCTGAAACAAGGCAACGATTACACAAGCCAAGGCCAATAAGAACCACAATAAACAGTTCATCTGATTGGATTATGCAGCAACTGGAGCCGGAATCATCCGTCTGTAGCACCCACCTTTAGTCAAACTGATGCAATCAAGTCAGTGTTTTATTCAACAGTTGTTGCTAGGTTGATTAACTGGATAAAAGTCCACTGTTTCCACTGAGGGTTCCTGTTTTTGGTTGGTTTCATTTGGTTTTGGGGGCTGCTGTTTACACAAACTGCTGTTTACCTCCAGATGCTCCTGTTTTTAAGTAGATGTCTTTGTTTTTAGTTCATCTTTATTACTTTTACTTTCTGGTACTTCTGATATGATATTGTATGGTTGTAATATTTCGTGTTTTAAATCCTTAATTCCATCTTATTTTACCTCCAGCTGCTCCTGTTTTTCAGTCAACTTCTCCGTTTTTAATTTGTCTTTGTCACTTTTACACTGCAAAAATCTACACCTTACCAAGTGTATTTTTCTCATTTCTAGTCCAAATATCTCATCACACTTAAAATAAGACAGAATCACCTAAAGAGGAACTTTTCAGTGAGATATAAGAACTGAGTTTTAAACAATAGATGTTGAAAATCTTGTTTCAAGAAATCTTACCAAAAGAATTTTCACTTGTTCCATGGGCAGATTTTTTTTTTTTTTTTGCTTGAAATAAGCAGAAAAATAAAATCTTGAATTAAGCCAAATAAATAAATAAATAAATAAATCTTGAATTAAGCAAAACAAATCTTGAATTAAGAAAAAAAAATCTTGAATTCAGCAAAAAAAAAAATCTTGAAGCAAAAAAAAAAAATCTTGAATTAAGAAAAAAATGTTGAATCATGAAAAAAAAGTCTTGAATTAAGCAAAAAACAAATAAATCTTGAATTAAGCAAAAAAAAAAAAAAAAAATCTTAAATTGAGCAAAAGAATCTGCCAATGGAACAAGTGAAAATTATCTTGGTAAGATTTCTTGAAATTACATTTTCAAGATCTGTTGCCTAAAAATCCGTTCTTATATCTCACTGAAAACTTCCTCTTTAGGTGATTATGTCTTATTTTAAGTGTGATGAGATATTTTGACTAGAAATGAGAAAAATACACTTGGTAAGATTTAGATTTTTGCAGTTCAAGGCCAATAAGAACCACAATAAACAGTTCATCTGATTGGATTATGCAGCAACTGGAGCCGGAATCATCCGTCTGTTGCACCCACCTTTAGTCAAACTGATGCAATCAAGTCAGTGTTTCTTCAACAGTTGTTGCTAGGTTGATTAACTGGATAAAAGTCCACTGTTTCCACTGAGGGTTCCTGTTTTTGGTTGGTTTCATTTGGTTTTGGGGGCTGCACTGCAAAAAATCTAAATCATACCAAATGTATTTTTCTCATTTCTAGTCCAAATATCTCATCACACTTAAAATAAGACAGAATCACCTAAAGAGGAACTTTTCAGTGAGATATAAGAACTAATTTTTAGACAATAGATTTGGAAAATGTTAGTTTCTTACCAAGATAATTTTCACTTGTTCCACTGGCAGATTTTTTTTTTTTGCTTAACTCAAGATTTTATTTATTTATTTTTTTTTTTTGCTTAATTCCAGCAAAAAAAAATCTGCCGATCAAACAAGCGAAACTTATCTTGAATTAAGAAAAAAAAAAAAATTTAAAAATTAATTAAGCAAAAAAAAAAAAAAAATCTTGAATTAAGCAAAAACAAAAAAATCTTGACTTGTTCCATTGGCAGATTTTTTTTTGCTTGAAATAAACAACAAAAAGCATCTCGAATTAAGCAAAAAAACTGAAATTAAGACAAAATAAATCATGAATTAATCAAAAAAATCTTGAATTAAACAAGAAAAATCTTGAATTAAGCAACAAAATCTTGAATTAAGCAAAAAAAAAAATCAGCAACTCTTGAATTAAGCAAAAACAATCTTGAATTAAGCAAAAAATACTTTGACAAGCAAAAAAAAAAAAAAAAATCTTGAATTAAGCAACAAAATCTTGAATTAAACAAAAAATACTTTGAATTAAGCAAAAAAAAAAAAAAAAAACCTCTTGAGTTAAGCAAAAAATAAATAAATCTTGAATTAATCAAAAATCTTGAATTAAGCAAAACACAAAACAAAACAAAAAACTTGAATTTAGCAACAAAAAATTAAAAAATCTGCCAAAGGAACAAGTGAAAATTCTTTTGGTAAGATTTCTTGAAATAAGATTTTCCAGCTCTATTGTCTAAAAATCAGTTCTTATATTTCACTGAAAACTTCCTCTTTAGCTGATTCTGTCTTATTTTTAGTGTGATGAGATAATTTGACGAGAAATTACCAAAATACACTTGGTAAGATTTAGATTTGTGCAGTGCATGGATCACAGATGAATCCATAAAATAATGTAAAAATACAGAAAGTCATTCTTCTTTGGTTCAGTATGAAAACACAGGAATGCATGCAAAGTTCACCCAGTTTTTTTTTTGTTTTTTGCAGTAGAACTGGTTTGATTGCCCAAATCCCTGCAGGGCAAATGTTTACTTGTTGCAACAGAGAAGCCCAGCCTTTACTGCCAGTCAAACATTGACTTCAGGAATGCAATATAGATCCTGGTATAGGAAAGAAAAACTCCAGTCCATCATCAGTGCATCAGTCTGCAGTATTTACAGAGCAGAAGGTGTTTGTAGAAATACACAGCATATTAAAAAAAAAAAAAAAAAAAAAAAAAAAAAAAACATGGGAAATTATATGATTGAACAAATAAGGTGGTTTGGTTCAGACATGCTGCAGTATACATATATTAAACTGGGAGTGGAAAATGTTCTGCAGAGGTGGAAGAAACCCCACAGACAGCATTTGATCATTTGTCAAAAACAATCAGCTACCGCCCAAAGAGTGTCGAAGAAAGAAAGAACACCAGACCGTAAACGCACCACGACTAATACACAGTAAAGTCTGTTCTTAAATGTGTCTCATATTTCCGCCTCCGTCCTCAAACCGTCTGATCACATTCATTTCCAAACTTTATTCATTAGTTGGAGTTGAAGCCTTTCTTACCTTATAGACGTTTTCCGTCAGACGGTGAACCTCGTCGGTGCGAGACATGGTGAGATCTTCAGCCAGGACCATAAACGGTATTTTCCGTGGAGCGTGTATCCGTGGAAAAGGGAGGAAAGCTTCTAATACACGAGTGGGATCAAACAATTAAGGGAGGCAGTGCGACTGTGAGAGTCTGACGATGCTGCGCGTTCGAAACCCCACACCAACTGAACGCACCTTCCCTCTGCACAGCTGACAGTGCGGTGATGCCTTTACGGACGCGGTGAAAGCTCGGGTTTTCTGCAATCTCGTCGAATACAAGGTAGTTCATTGGAAAAATGTAGGTGTTTTGACTTAAGCAAAAAAAAAATAAATAAATAAAAATCTTGAATTAGGCAAAAAAAAAATTAAAAAAAATCTTGAATTAAGCCAAAAAAAAAAAAAGGAGTTTTCCGCAATCTCATTGAATACATGGTACTTATAATAATAATAATAATAATAATAATAATAATAAATAATAATAGTAAAATTATTATTAATAATAATACATCGGTTTTGTATAGCGCTTTTCTAAGTACTCAAAGACGCTTCATTGGAAGCTCATTGGAAAAATGAACCTAGATTTTTCCAATGAAAAATCTAGGTGTGTTGATTTAAGCTAAATAAATAAATAAATAAATAAATAAATAACTTGGGTTAAGCAAAAAAAAAAAAAAAAAGGGTTTTCCACTATCTCACCAAATACAAGGTAGTTCATTGGAAAAATCTAGGTGTGTTGACTTAAGCAAAAAAATAATAATAATAATAATCTTGAATTAAGCAAAAAAAAAAAAAAAAAAAAACTCTGCCAATAGAACAAATGAAACTTACCCTGGTAGGATTTCTTGAAATAAGATTTTCAAGATATATTGTCAAAAATCAGTTCTTATATCTCACTGAAAAGTTACTTTTTGGGTGATTATGTCTTATTTTAAGTGTGATGACATATTTGGACTAGAAATGAGAAAAATACACTTGGTAAGATACAGATTTTTCCCAGTGTGTGTATAAAAGCAAGGAATGGATGAAATGTTGAATTCCGAAAAAAAAAAAAAAAAAGTATATATATATAAATTTTCTTGAATTAAACAAAAGAAAAAATCTTGAATTAAGCAAAAAAACAATCTTGAATTAAGCAAAAAATAATAATCTTGAATTAAGCAAAAATAAAATATCTTCAATTAAGCAAAAACAAAAAAATTCTTGAATTAAGCAAAAAAAAAAAAAAAAAAAAATCTTTAATTAAGCAAAAAAAAAAATCAGCCAATGGAACAAGTGAAACTTATCTTGGTAAGATTTCTTGAAACAAGATTTTCCAGATCTATTGTCTAAAAATCAGTTCTTATATCTCACTGAAAAGTTACTCTTTCGATGATTATGTCTTATTTTAAGTGTGATGAGATATTTTGATGAAAAATGACAAAAATACACTTGGTTAGATTTTTCATTTTGCAGTGTACTGTGTCTGCAGGATTCAAGCATCATGAACTAGCTGAGGAGGTGATTTTTTATTAATTAATTAATTTATTTTATTTGTTTATTCGTCTCAAATTCTGAAGTAAAAAAAAAGAACTAAAGAACAATAATGAATACATCAGTTTTTAAAAATCTTGTCTTCACCTAGTCCATGGCACTTGAAACCTACAGATGCAGAATTTCCCACAGCAATTTAACGCAGCACCATCTTGTCAAAGTAGCCTCCAGATTTGGTGCCCGCCCCACTTTATTTCTGCACCAGCTGATTTTTAACAAACCTACAACATTCAGCATATATCTGTGTAAAACAATGATGATAGTAGTAATAATAGAAATACGTTCCGTCATCAAAAATCAATCAATCAATAATGTTGGTGCCTTTTTATATTTAACTTCCTGAGACCCAGGAAAGTAAAAGTTTTTTGTTTTTTTTTTAATTAATTAACTGCCTATATTGGAAACTACGGAAGATTAGGGCCACTGGAGAAAAAAAATTAAGGTCCAACATATTTTTAAAAAAATTGTGAGGAAAAAAAGTCAGAATTCTGTGATTAAAGTCAGAAATCTGAGAATAATGTGTGACTTTTTTCTCAGAATTCTGACTTTTTTCTCAGAATTCTGACATTTTTTTTTCTCAGATATCTGTCATTTTTCCTGAGAATTTTATTTATTTATTTTTATTTTGCACAACAACAAATCAGACATTAGGACAACCAAAGAAACAAATTGCGCAGGTGAGATCAGAAAACCCCGTGGGGCTTATAAAATTAATCTCACCTCATTACAGCATTAGTTTAAAGAAAGACAATAAGAATAAAACAATAATATACAAAGTACAACAAAAACAGAAACAGAGAATTCTGACTTGAACCATTTCATGCATACTGGTCACTCCAGTGGACAGTTCTTCTACAGCTGTTCTCTTGTATATTCATGGGTTTTGTTGTTTTACTTGCATTTCAGCCAACACAGTGGACACTTCTACATCATCCCATACACTGACATTCATACTATTACTGTAACTTTACTGTTTTAGATAAACGTGATCTGCAGTAACATGTTTGAGTATTTTTATTTATTCATTTATTTATTTATTTAATCTCCATGAAGTGAGTAATAGCTAGAATTAGAGTATGACCCCTAAGGGTGAAAATGAGAGAATACATCAGATTAGCTGCATTAAAAATATTTTTATTTCATAGATTTCACACAGTATATCACTTTCTGATATTGCGTTTTAAATACATGTTTCTTTGCTTCAAAAATTAAACATATGGTGGACATTTTTGTAACTCTATGAAAAATAGGTTTGTTAAAAAAATTTTTCAATCATATTGTTTGTTTTTTTGTTTTTTCTCAGGCCTAAAGAGGAATAAAAACACTCAGGAAAAAAAAAATGTGACTAAGGTTCTCAAAATTTGTGCATGAAAGGGTTAATTTCAGAATTCTGACTTCAAACTCAGATATATGATATTCTCAGAATTCTGACTTTTTTCTCAGAATAATAATAATTTTAAAAAATATATTGGACCTCAATTTTTTTTTTTCCAGTGGCCCTAATCCTCTTCTATAGGAAACATCATGATGCATCAGTTTTTTCAGACGCTTTTTTTTTTTTTTTTTGTATAAAGCTGTGAAACTCTTGTCCACAACACATACATCTACCCTTGAAATCCATCAATAAAAACCAGACAAAAACATTATTTCTTTCAGGATGTGTCTGTGCCTTTTGTAAACACCAGACCAGACTAAACTTGTTATTTATGTTCCCTGGTGTAACATTTGGACTGAGAAATGGCTGCTCTAAATAGAATACCATCCGGGCAAACTGTCAAAACAAACTGATTTACAGACCTTTTGTGTATAATCTTGGTCTTCAGTGTCGCTTCTCTGTCCCTGCACGTTTAAATCTTCAGTTATAATAGAAGCAGTGTCCTGTAAATCAGATCTTGATTATATAAACCACTAAGTTTCCTTTCTTTGTGCTTGTATAATTTCATGAATAATTGCATAACGGACACAGTGTGGTCAGCCCACCTTGACTGACAACACTATAGGTGATGTTTTTCTCACAGTAAATTATTTGTGTTAACTATACATGCAAATTAGTCTAAGTGCCCAGTGAGTGCAGGACTGTAAACACTACATTAGCTTTCCTCTGTAAACACATCCTACACATCAGCAGAGTTTTCTACTTGTCAGTAACTGGATATAAGACACCTGTACACTGAGGAGGCAAAAACTAGCAAACAGTGCCCCCTTCTGGACAAACTGTCAAACAGAAAGCTATATTGTAAATAAATGCAGCAATTTACTGCAGCGATTCCTAACCTTTGTTGGCTTGTGACCATTTTTTTTAATTTTTTTTTTTTAACCCGCCACCACCCCCACTCTTCGGAGAACAACTCTATTCTTAATTACAGCTTGTGTTTAACCCTTTCATGCATAGTGGTCACTACAGTGGACAGTTACTCTACAGTTTTAATCTTGTGTATTCATGGGTTTTGTAGTTTTAGTTCCATATCAACCAACACAGTGGACACTTATGCATCATCTCATAAACTGCAATTCATACCATTACTGTAACTTTGCTGTTCCTGATTGGTTCTTGAGTGGAAATCAATTAATATTTATTTTTTGCATATTATCTCCATGAAGTGAGTAATAACTCATATTAGAATATGTTCAAATGTGAGAAAACGTCAGATTAGCTGCATTAAACATGGTTTCATTTCACTGTTTTCATATCACTGTATGATATTGGGTTTTAAATACATGTTTCTTTGCTTCAAGAATAAAATTCATGGTGTAGCTGAGTGGACATTTTTGTAACTCCATGAAAAACAGGTTGATTTAAAAAAAATAAATAAATAAAAAAATTCAATCACATTGTTTTTTTTTTCATGCCTAAAGAGGGATAAAAAGACTCAGGAAAAAAAATCTTGATTAAGGTTCTCATAATTCATACATGAAAGGGTTAAGTAACAATCTCAAACTTTATATTCACATGTTCATCCATTCCTTGCTTGTATATACACTGGAAAAATCTAGATCTTACCAAGTGTAGTTTTGTTTTTTCTAGTTGAAATATCTCATCACGCTTAAAACAAGACATCATCACCTGAAGAGTAACTTTTCAGAGAGATATAAGAACTTATTTTTAGACAATAGATCTGGAAAATCTTATTTCAAGAAGTCTTACTAAGATAATTTTCACTTGTTCCATTGGCAGAGTTTCTTTTTTTTTTTTTTTGCTTAATTCAAGATATATATACTTTCTTTTTGCTTAATTCAAGATTTTTTATTTATTTTTTTTGTTCAAGATTTTTTTTTGCTCAATTCAAGATTTTATTTTGCTTAATTCAAGATTTTTTTTTTTGGCTTAAACCAAGATTTTTTTTGCTTAATTCAAGATTTTTTTTTTGCTTAATTCAATTTTTTTTTTTTTTTTTGCTGAGTTGAACTTTTTTTTTTTCGCTTAATTCAAGATTTTTTTTTTTTTTTTTTTTTTTTGCTCAATTCAAGATTTTTTTTTGCTCAAGATTTTTTTTTGCTTAATTCAAGATTTTTTTTTTGACTTAATCCAAGATTTTTTTTCTTAATTCAAGATTTTTTTTTTTGCTTAATTCAAAAAAATTTTTTTTTTTTTTGCTTGCTTAAAGATTTCTTTCTTTGCTTAATTCAAGATTTATTTTTTTTTATTCAAGCATTTCTTGCTTAATTCTAGCAAAAATCTGCCAATGAAAGAAGTAAAAATTATCTTGGTATGATTTTTTGAAATAGGATTTTCCAGATCTATTGTCTAAAAATCAGTTCTTATATCTCACTGAAAAGTTACTCTTTAGGTGATTATGTCTTATTTTAAGTGTGATGAGATATTTGTACTAGAAATGAGAAAAATACACTTGGTAAGATTTTGTTTTTTTCCAGTGAAGACATCTTCTTATTTTTAAATTGCAAAACAAACAAACAAAACATAAACATAACGTGATTCAAAAGGCAGGGAAACGTATTGTTGCCACAGCTCTATTTAATATGTAAAACAACTGAATTATGTGTGTAAAACATCTAAAAATCCGTCCTGTCAGTCAGTTCCACCAGAACCAGAGCAGTTACAATGTGACATTGCTTTTGTTAATTCAAGTCAGACACAGAGGAACAGAATGAGTTACTTCATTTAAGCCATTAGTCCAGAAGACGGACGAGTCAAAGTACAGACAGAGCGCTGGTCCAGGTTCACAGAGTCGATAAAAATACCCGAGACAAAGACAGTCTGCAGGTCCCAGCTTCACCCAGGAACAACTGAGAATCAAATAGTGGAAATAACAGAATATCCATCTGTACAGAGACAGCTTACTACAAGTACTGGGAACTCAGCGTCAGGATATCAAGCACAAATCCAGTCTGTTAAGCTGCCAGCATTTCTCTGTCTGGCTTGTTCTTCGCTTTTCTTCTCTCTAGAAACACAAACATCAGAACAAAAACAATAAATACTATCAGTTCAATCACATATAAGTACGTTTACTGCGTGGAAAAGGGAAAACCAATACCTGGTTCAGCCTCAGCTGCCTCCGGGACTTCTGGGAGTGGTTCAGTTGGGACCTCTGGAAGTGCTACATCTTCTCCCTTTAAAAAGAAAAAAAGAAAAAAAAAAAAAAAAAGTCAGCTGACCAGTGAAGGAAACTTGGAAAACATCCTGTAATTCTCTACCTGGGAGACAAATGGATTTCCAAACGATAACACAGTCCAAAACACCTTCAGGGTGAAGTTAAAGGAAGGTTAACATCTGGTCCAAAAAAGTGAATTACTATAATCTACACCAAACTGATATTTTTGGGGAAGGTAATTACTTATATTTTCAGGAAAATGTATTTTGAAATGAGAAAAAAATTGTGAAAGATTGTGAATGTTTGGAAAGTGACAGTTTTCTGCCATCACTCTAGGTTCATTTTATAAAATCTAATAACTAATAATAATAATGGATTAGATTTCTGTAGCATTATTGATCATTATTCATTCGCTCTCACGTTCACACTCTGGTGGTGGTAAACTGTCCGCAGCTGCCCAGGACTGACGGAAACGTGGCTGACAATTTGCCCCAAACGGCCCCTCCGATCACCTCCAAACATTCATAAGCATTCATACACCAGTGTGAGTGACATTAGAGGTGAAGTGGGTGAAGAGTCCAAGGATACAACGGCACATGACCGGGACTGAGTGGGATTCGAACTGTCAGTCCTCCAGTTATCGGACAACCCGCTTTACCTTCTGAGCCATGGCCACCCCTTAACCCTCCGGTATCCTGTCCAGCAAGGCCCTTACTAAGCACCAAGTGTGCCTTTTTGGCACACTTGTGGAATAATGTCAAAAAAAATTTCATACAGTTTGATTTTAATTCTTTTACACTTTTTTTCTATTTCATCAACTGGAGCCGTAAATAAAAATACCAAATACTCAATAATTGTCACATTTTTTAACCCTTTAAATGCTGTGTTTGTAATGTAAACAAACCAATTTTTTGGATGCAAAAAGCACAAAAAAATTTTTTTTCAATATACTGCATAAAAAGTGGATCACATATTATTTGATTTTTGCAGCCTGGCATATGCCAGTGATTAACAGCAACATTGGTTAATTTGCATTATTATTTTTGGCGCATTATCTATGCAAAATACATCTGAATATAATGGTAATATTATTTGTATACTCTAAATATTGTAAAAACACTCATATGATATTGATAATTGAAATAAAAAACGTCTAATTTCATATTTACTTTTGTCGTCCATCTGTGACGCTGCCATTTGTCAAAACTCTTTCTGTTTAGGTATGATAACATTTTTTTCCTCTAACCAATTATTAGGTTGTAAAATAGAGGGTTTATAAGGTATAAACTGAATACATTTGAGGATGAAAATGTCAGAGGAGCTTCACTTTTGAGAACTTTGTAATTCTTGCAAAAAATAGACATTAATTTTTTTGTCCATCTGTGATGCAGTAGTTTTTGATATTATTCATTTAAAAATATTTGATTTTTTTTTTTCTTTTTCCTGTTTGGCGTGCTATATATACTTGTGTGCTCTCTAATAATATTAATAACACCACATGTCCATAACTCGTGTGTAGGATGTAATTATGAATAAGCAGATTTGTCTATTAGGCTATTTTTTTCCCCCCTTTCTTTGCTTTTATTATTGTATTCTCTATTTTTCTTTCTTATTTTATTAAGGTAAGGTAAGGTAAGGTAAGGTAAGGTAAGGTAAGGTAAGGTAAGGTAAGGTAAGGTAAGGTAAGGTAAGGTAAGATAAGATAAGATAAGATAAGATAAGATAAGATAAGATAAGATAAGATAAGATAAGATAAGATAAGATAAGATAAGATAAGATAAGATAAGATAAGATAAGATAAGATATTCCTTTATTGATCCCACAATGGGTGTTGTTACAGTGTTGTTAGCAGCAAAATATACACATAAATATACCATACACGTAAAACAAAAACAGTCATATAAATCTGAGTAAAAAAGTGTTTAAAAGGAGAGTGCAAATATGGTTTGTTATGAATGTATGCAATGGTTATAAATATAAAAAATACATTGTGGGGAAGCAAAATTTACAATGAACATTTAGTTGTTTTTTCTCAGCAGGCACTACGTCGATTGTTTTGAAACCAAACATATATTGATGTCATAATCATACCTAACACTATTATCCATACCTTTTCAGAAACTTTTGCCCATATGAGTAATCAGGAAAGCAAACGTCAAAGAGTGTGTGATTTGCTGAATGCACTCGTCACACCAAAGGAGATTTCAAAAATAGTTGGAGTGTCCATAAAGACTGTTTATAATGGAAAGAAGAGAATGACTATGAGCAAAACTATTACCAGAAAGTCTGGAAGATACTATTAAAGAAGAATGGGAGAAGTTGTCACCCGAATATTTGAGGAACACTTGCGCAAGTTTCAGGAAGTGTGTGAAGGCAGTTATTGAGAAAGAAGGAGGACACATAGAATAAAAACATTTTCTATTATGTACATTTTCTTGTGGCAAATAAGTTCTCATGACTTTCAATAAACTAATTGGTCATACACTGTCTTTTAATCCCTGCCTCAAAATATTGTAAATTTTGCTTCCCCACCCTGTATATAAATAAATATGGATTTGAATATATACAGATTTGGACAGGTGCGGTTTAAGATATATAAATATGGTGACAACATAAATGGAACGGAGGGAGGGTTGTTCTTACACCACATATGTAGACCATATATGTGGTGATCTACTGGGAGCAGGACTGATTGTGGAGTCTGACAGCAGAGGGAAGGAAGGACCTGCGGTATCGCTCCTTCGTTCGTATTATTTTTTATTATCATTTTATTCTTTTTTTAATTTAACTTTTGTTTGTTCTATGAGTACTTTTTTTATTACTATCATCAAGTATGTCATGTAGGACCAAATCTGTACCAAAAAATAAGCAAATGTTGAAAAAAAATATTTGAAACTAAATTTTGCCCTTTGAGTATGTTTCAGGTGGCGTTTACATTTATGCATTTGGCAGACGCTTTTTTCCAAAGCAACTTATAGGAGAAAAGCCAAAATACAAGAATAAAATACAAGAATAAAGACACAAAACAGCTGTACAATTAAAAAATAGTGTCGTACAGAAGAATAAAAAAGAAAAATGATAGACTAAAATATAAGAATAGATTAAAAAGACATAAAAACTGCTGTACAATTAAAAACAGTGAAATAAAAATACCAAGTAAAACCACAGAAAAAAACATTTAGACCTTTCTAATTATATGTAATATTTGTCTTAAACTCATTTGGTTCAAAAGTTATGAATCAGAAAGTAGTGGGATGTGTTCCAGTTTTCTATTTCTACTCTGAAATGTAGAATGTATACGTTACTGATTACAGATTAAGATGACGGCCCCTCCCAAACACTTAGAGAAACACTTTTGTGCATTTGCGAACTACTGGAAATGATGATTATTCCATTTGGATCCTCCGCACACTTTTCCTCTGATAGCTTATTGGACTGCAAAATAATTATTCACAGTGAAATACAATTGATTTATTTTACTTGTATAATTGGATCAAACTCAACTTTAGAATTAGTTTCTCTGTTCAAGTGTGAAATGTGATAATTTATGTAATTTGATTGGCTTGAGAGTGTGCGTCATTTGGAATAATCAGTCAATTACAAAAGACGGAGAATCTGCAGAGTTTTTAATTATAATGAATCAACCAAAGTCAAATCTACAACTGTTTCAATTACACCCTGTTATTACATTAAAATTACAGTGTGACTTTCCTCAAAATGGTCCTAATTTTGCCCCCATTTGAGAGGCAGATATTGTAGTATCAGTATCAAATTCACTATGAGGTGAGAAGACATAAATGTAGTTTTTATATTCAATTCCCACTTCAATTACAGCTTTAACTGCAGTATCGATCGTAGGGAAGTGCGAGGTGGTGCACAGCCTTGTAAGTATAAATGTGAAGAAGTTTGTTGAAAAAAGTCCACTCAGCAGACGGTGTGTTTAACCTGTGTTTATGCCCTAACACCCACCTGAGTGATAGCCTCCAGTTCTGCTAAAACATCATCCTCATCCTCCTGGGTCAGAGCTCCGGCCAACATTTCATCTATTTGCTGCAGGGAAAAAGCATGAGCATTATCCATGAAGCAATGACACGTTTTTATGCATTTTTAATTTGACATTTTTTATTATAATAACAATAACAAATACTATCAAAACAACAGCTTCTTCCCTGCTGCAGTGAGGCTCCTGGCCAACGCAAAATAAACTGGACTTAGTGCAATATAATGTATGTGTATATGTGTACATGCATGTTTGTATATGTGTGTATATGCATTAGAGCTCGACCGATATGGGATTTTTGGGGCCGATGCTGATACTGGGGGCTAAAAAAAGCCGATATCCAATATATCGGCTGATATCCGATATTGGCCGATAACCAATATATTGGCTGAAAAATGGAATAAGAACATTAATCTACGCAGGATATAATAAACTTAATTGTGGACAGGACACAGCGGGGGGGATTAGCGGTCCATCCTTGTCAGGGGTGGGGGTGGGGTGGGGGGGTAACAGCGTGATTGTCCGAGCGGAAGTGAAAGTGAAACTGACATGCTTTACTGTACTATTGTTTACTGTATATATATATATATATATGTGTGTGTGTGTGTGTGTGTGTGTGTGTGTGTGTATATATATATATATATATATATATAGCTGCACATGACCTTTTTAACAGAATTATGTGTTTTTTCTAGTATCTTTTATCTGACTCCTTGAACGACCACACTGAAGTTCTTATGTGTATATGTATACACAAATGGTAAATAAAATTCTTTAATCTTTGAAAAAGTGGTTCCAGGCACAACAAACCCCGCCCCTCACACATATTGTAGCATATTTTGACATTGATCCAGCTGATGTCATCATGTCTATGCATGTGCTGATGTCAGCATAACAATTGCCTCTATATATGTGCCAAGTTTGAAGTAAATTGAAACAAAATTGACGTTTTTATAGATATGAAATTTTGCCCATTATAACGGGAGATTTATTTTTTATTTTTTAAATTCCTAAAAAATTGAAACTTTGACCTACTTTTCCCAAAATGTAATGACATCTATTCTGCATCACTGGCAATATATAAACCCAATTTGGTATGAATTCAACCAATAGTTTTGCTGCTAGAGTGTTAACAAAGAAATAAACAAGCAAACAAACGGAACCAAAAACCACACCCCTTGCCTCCCCTTCAGGGGGCAGGGTAATAAAGATAATTTTGGTAATTCGTTTGTCATGAATTCCGCCATTTATACATTTCAACAACATTACAATCATTCAAATGTCACCAATTTGAATGATTAATTAATGTCTGCTTTGATTAACAATTACAGGAAAAACTATCTTGGTCAGCCGTACTACACTAACATCAGGAATACATTTACCCTTTGATATTCAATGGATTCCTGTGTCTCATCCAATATTCTCTCCACATCTTCTATTGACATTATCTGTTGGAAAGAAGAAGAAGAAGAAAATGTTAGAAAAGTGTTGCAAATAAAATAAAAAAAATCTTCCCATATTCTGGCCTGCTTTTGAAATTCCTGAGAAAGATCTGTATGCTGTATCCAAGGATGTGCAGCAGTCACACCGCTGTAGTCAAGGCTTTACTTCTTAATCCTTTAATCTTCAGACAATGTGCACCAGCTATGCTAACACAAACCACAATCTGTCTGTGTTGCCCAATTCTCACCCAAGGATCACATTAGAGAAAGTATCAGTGGAAAATTTGACATTGTTAAAGTATCCCCCCACATAACACAAGCTTAACGGGGTATTATTATGACAGGAGGGCATAATTCTAAACACACAATGCAGAAAAAAATGCATAGAAATAGACCTACCTCATGCATACGCTTCAGACAATCATTGCCAACCTTAAGCCCTTCGATGACTTTCATCTCAATTTGCATGAACTCAATATCTTGGACCTGTTGATAAATATTTATGGTATAAAAAACAAAATACACACTTCCTTACATGTATGACCAACAAACAAAAACAACATAGCTGCACCTAGATATAGACATACACTTTAAGCTGCCTTTATTTCATACCAGAGTAACTTGGTAAAGGTTTATAGCACCAATAAGTTACTGATATTACGTGCCACCGTAGAGATTTCCTGCACCTTATCACATTTTTGCAGCTCAGATCTACCATGGAATTTACAGATAATTTGCTTAATATAATTATCACACAAAAGGAGATTACTTATCAAAACAGGTGGATATCAAAAATTGAATTAGCTGTTCCACGTTTATTGTCATGAGTAAAATACAACAGTAAATCTTGATTGCATTTCTTAAAAAAAAAAAAAAAAAAAAAAAAGAAAAAAAAGGAAGAAGAAGAAGTAATGACATTAAACACAACACGTTACCATGCGCTCCAAGTTGGAAATCTGATTTTCAGTCTTGTCTAGTAGCTGATCCTGATATCGCTTCTTCTTAAGAAGCAGCAGTGCCTTTCTGAAATGAAAAGAGGTCAAGTAAAGGATTATTTAACTTTGTTATGTATAGACACATGCAGTTAGATCTGACACTTTAAATACAATGAGTGAAACTGTTTAATGCAACTTCTGGACTATGTGCATTTGCTTACATGGCAATGTCTGCCTTCATGTTTTTGTTGAATAAGCTATATTAGCTATTCAGCATTCAGTTTTTAATACTTACTCTTTTTTCCCATCTTTTAACAGCTGCTTTGCCAGGAGTCTCTCCTTCTCCAGCTGTAGTGTGATTCTCTTTTGGTACTGCTTTAATTTATCTCTCTGCTGTTTCAATTGCTAGAAAATAAGACCAAGCCTTATGTTATCAAGCAATATATAAATATCTTACAGTGACAAGGTAAATATAGTACAATGAATCAAAAACACACGTATTATTGTGCTAGACACCATACAAGACACAATTAATATCATAAAAAAACCAAGATTCCCAAAAACTACTAATGCTATGACTACATTGAACGCATCACAGTGTTTTGGTGGTTTTGTATTTTTCCGTTCATTAATTAAAGTTGATCAAATAACCAGCAACAGAAACAGTTGCGTTACTTTACAACGTAAGAAATCACGTTCCAGATATTAGTTATGATAAAAATTCGAGGGTGTTGCTGTTGCTAACTATGGGCCACAGCAGTGTGCGGCAGGAAAGCTAATGCTAGCACTGCATTCACATAACGGGACTAAGCTGACAGCCGCTCACCAAAACAGCTTTGTCCTGTTCCGTTACACGCGAGGGTCGACCCTTTCTCCCAAAAACGTTTCCCATTATTTAGCCACATCCCCACTGCATCCTCGCCATCAAGAGAAAAAATACGACTTTAAACCAAACATATCCCCATAGTAATACAAAGCCCAAAACGGCTAGTAAGCTAACATGCTAACATCATGTTCATGGCTTTTCCGTGTTTTCTACGGCAAGCGCAGCAGGACAAACATCATATCCATTTTTGACTTCCGTTCAGTGTAAGGACGTGTATTAATATTCGTGTTAAATGAGCTTTAAATGCATAATGCTGCTTCTTCCACTATTACTGGTGTAGGCATTGAAGTTTAGTGGTATCCAACTTTAACTACTGCTAGTTTAATGACATGTTAAGGCAAAAAGAGGCAACAACAAACAAGAAGTGTAATGATCATCAGTCTGAATTTTATAGATAGTGACACAGTGGTCAAACATATTCTGACTGAATTACATAGAAGAAGAACATTAGAAAGATTACAGACACTCCCACGGAATATTATAGATTTCTAAGCCTTTATCTCATTTAAAAAAAAAAAAAAAAAAAAAAAGTGTTTGAATGTATTATTTTTACTTTTATGGTATTGGTTTATTGTTCTTATTTGTTGTTGTTTTAACTGTACAGCTTTCATGTTTTTAATCTATTCTTGTATTTAATTCTTTTATTTAGGTTTTATCTATTCTTCTGTATTTTATTTATTTATTTATTTATTTATTTAAAATCTATTCTTGTATTTTACTCTGTTATTTTGGTTTTTATGTATTTTTCTATACAGCACTTTGGTCCACAGTGGTTGTTTTAAAGTACTTTATAAATAAAGTTGGATTGGACTGGAATGGATTGTGAACATGAGCAATTAATTGTATGAATATGTGTACGGTTAAGTACAGATTGGTATATTTATGTGGGCTGGGTTTAAGGCAAGTGTTTTGTCATACTTTGTAAATCATCAATTAAATAAAGGTCTAAAAAAAAAAAAAAAAGAAAAAAGAGGCATGGAAATCAGATCTTTTATTAACTCATAAAAAGCCAAAGCCACCAACGAACAAAATCATCAACTGTCTAAACTGTTTAATAACTTCTGAAACATAAAATTTACTAATATGTTGAAATAATTGGTGTAAAATACAGTTCGTCATCTTTTCATGGTCATCAGATATGACCCATTTGGATGTTCAGAGGCTCCGTAGTTACCATGGAAACACTGTCATCTTCTACAGTAAAACCTACAGAGTGTGGAATTATGGAATGGACCTCATGATGCATTTAAGTTATTCACTCCTTTGGCGAAGTTTAAAAAAACAAAAGTACTTTAGGTTTAAATTATTCAGAAATATTGAATTGAGATGGTAGATGTGTTTTTGTTGATGACTTTTTTTTTTTTTTTTAAATTTTTTATTTGTTATTATTATGGTGTAAATGCTCGATGCTGTACACATTTAAGTTGACAGAAGGCAGCGTATTAGTTGAAAAGGATAGGCAAAAAATAAGCTTTTGCTTCTAGCCTATTCCTTTTTTGGTTTTTATGTTTATTACAATTGATGTACTGAGTGCAATGACTGATGTAAAACCAAAAATAAATTTATTCACTCATTCATTCATTCATACGGCGTTTAATCAATGACAGTGGATGGAGACACTTGTTTTCTTTGCTGCAAAAGTCAATTTTCTTGAGTTTCCTCTGTTTCTAATGTAATAACTTTCAACTTTAATCTGATCTTTAACCCTTTCATGCACGAATTATGAGAACCTTAATCAAAATTTTTTCCTGAGTGTTTTTATTCCTCTTTAGGCATGAAAAAAACAATGTGATCGAAAAAATTCTTCTGAAAATAAATAAATAAATAAATAAATATATATATATATATATATATATACACACACACACACACATATATATATATATATACACATACACACACACACACACACACACATATATATATATATATATATATATATATATATAGTGATGAAAAAATTTTTTCTTATGAACCTATTTTTCATTGAGTTGCAAAAATGTGCACTCAGCTGGACACCACACGTTTAATTTTTGATGCACAGAAACATGAATTTACTGATAAACTGTATGAAAACTATGGGGAGGGCTTGTGATTCTGGGGGTTTATGCTCAGAAGAGATCTACATAATGTTACCAATTCATGTCAGAAAAGATATGTAGTGTCCTTAAACTTAAAGATATGTGTAAAAAAACCAAAAAAACAAAAACAAAACAACGAAAAGAACAACAAAATCCATGAATATACAAGAGAACAGCTGTAGAATAGCTGTCCACTGTAGTGACCAGTATACATGAAAGGGTTAATGAACGTCCACATGACCAGTGAATTAAATGCAAAAATGCAAAATACAGAGGATAATATTTAATAAACAGAGATAAACCACTTAAATAAAGGTTAAATAAAGAGAAAAAATTAATTGGGGTACTGACACAATAGTAGCACTGGGTGTTTATGGGTTAAAATCAGCAGAGCTTTTCTCAGTTTAAAACTAAACGTTAAAGCCATGAGTTTTAATCTGAGAGAAAGTTTGGTTTTTGTTTTTGTTATTTGGCAAGAAAAAACCTAATATCCGCACCTTTCATACCTCTGTTGACATACGGTGTCTGCTCTGTTCATAAATGCACCTAAACAGCACACAGAGAAATTGGATTGGGTTTGCCACTGTGCTCTGCGTTTTATTTCTGGCTGAGGAAATGGTGTTCATCATTGCACTCTGCTATAGCTAAGTCTGCTTCTTTGATTGTTTACCAACTCCCATTTTACTTCCCATTTGACATTTACCTATAAATCTCTCCCAGGCTGCTTTGATGTGTACAATCCAAAAGCAATATAGTCTGTGTTCTTGAACAGAGCTAGCCCCTTCTTCATCAAATGTGTTAACGTCTTCCCACTCTTTTTCAGATGCGTAAATAACACTTTCATTGTATGAAGTATTTCTTTTGTATAGCTGTATTTTTGTTTTGTTTTTCGGGTAATCATTTGCTTCAGACATTTGCTTTTATTGTTGTATTGTGTTTTTTAACGTCCAAATTGCAACATGCATTCATTCATTTACAGAGGAAACTGTCAGAACTTATTTCTGTCGGGGGCATGAAGTCTATTTTAAAGGGCTGAGGAATTATTTCTCTTGATGCAACTGACTCTAAATTTGCACTGAAATCATTCTTGAACTGAAAAATAAAGATAAGATATTCCTTTATTAGTCTCACAAGGAGAAATGTAAAAAAAAAAAAAAAAAAGAAAAGAAAAATTAAGGCAAATATTGTTGCACCTGCACTTTGAAGGAAGGATATTGAGAGTTTCAAAGTGCATAGGAAGTGCTTTTACTTTGAAAGAGCAATGGCTTCATTACTACAGCATATAGCATTACACTGGTCAACAACAAATTTATTGTTTAAGTTTTTTGAGCTGATTTAGGATAATTTTGGTGTGCTGAATCCAAAAATCACATTAATTTTACTCAATCAGGTCAGCTTTCTGAACTATGCTACATATTGGCTTTTTAACATTTTTGCTTACATTTATGGGCATTTTCACATCATGTGATACAAAATTCTTTCCTATTTCTTGCAATAAACGAGTTCTTAAGATTTTACTTTTGCCAATTTATGATTTACCCTTTCTTGCATGAATTATGAGAACCTTAATCATGATTTTTCTCCCCTGTTTTTATTCCTCTTTAGGCATGAAAAAAATGCAGTTGATAGCTTTTTATGAACCTATTTTTCATGGAGCTGCAAAAATGTTCACTCAAATGGATACGATGCATTTAATTTTTGAAGCAAAGAAACATGTATTTACTGATATATAGTGAAAACTATGAAATGTAAACACTTTTAATGCTGCTAATCTGATGTTTTCTCATATTTAAACATACTCTAATACTACTTCTTACTAATATACAAAAAAAACATTTTGTTAAAGAAAAAATGATAATTACAGTCTGATAACAATTGATTTACACTCAGACATATTACTACACATCAGGTTTATCAAGAACAGCAAAGTTACATATGCATAAGTGTCCACTGTGTTGGCTGATATGGAACTAAAACAAAACCCATGAATATACAAGAGAACAGCTGGAGAAGAACTGTCCACTGTAGTGACCAGTATGCATGAAAGGGTTCATGTTTTTTTTAATATTACAGGTGAATGAAATGGCTTTGACGAGAAGATCTTGCAAAAATAAGCCTGACGTATTCTGCTACATCTGCGGTGAATACACCATTGTACCTAACAGGAATCAAGTCACAAGTTTCATAAAGTGTGCTTACCAATCTTATTTTGGTATTAATTATTATATTCTGTGAGAAGATCAAATTTTTCAAAATCAAATTAGCAAAAAAACCTGACCTGATTGAGAAAAACAGATGTCATTTTTGGATTTAGCGGTGCAAAATGGTCCTAATTCAGGTGAAAAAACCTAGACAACTTGCAAAAAACATTTTTTTGTAACCCAGTGTTATATATAACCAGATGTAGTGTTTTAACAGGTGTCTTGATTTTAATCTTTTTAATTTTTTTTTAACTATGTGCTGCTGTTTTGCCTAGGTCACTTTTGGAAAAGAGATTTTTAATCCCTGTTGAGCCGCATTATGTAATAAATTCCCGTTATGTAATAAAAGTTCAAAATGTAATAAAAATGTCACGCCATCTTGTAATAAAACCGCTTTACGTAATAAACTGACGCATTTTGTAATAAACTACATCAACGCATTATGTCGTAAATTTTTTCACATTATGTAGTAAGTTATTACAATTTGAGAAATTTATTACAAAATGCACTTGACACATTTTTATTTAAAAAAATGTAATAACATGGTTCATTATGTAATAACAATCCAAATTAATATAATTTCAGAGCAATTTAGAAGACATTAGTCACAGGAGCTACAGGTAATGGAATCAGAACTTTAACCACACAGTTTAAAGATTAATTTAGCACATTTAGCACAGCTCTTGTGACTAATTTCTTCTAAATTGCTCTGAAACTATATTAATTTGGATTGTTATTACATAATGAACCATGTTATTACATTTTTTTTAAGAAAAAAGTGTCAAGTGCATTTTGTAATAAATTTCTCAAATTGTAATAACGTACTACATAATGTGAAAAAATTTACTACATAATGCACTGAGGTAGTTTATTACAAATGTGTTGGTTTATTACATAACGCAGCTTTATTACAAGATGACGTGACATTCTTATTACATTTTGAACTTTTATTACATAATGGGAATTTATTACATAATGCGGCTCAACAATCCCTCTGAAGATTTCACCTGGTTAAATAAGGGATATATACTGTACAGTCGCGAAAAAAAATTCTTAGACTATCAAAAGTCATCAAAAACAATGGTTATGCAATCCAGTACTAACTCCTGTGTGTATCATGTGACTAAAACAGACAGAAAAGAAAACATGGAATGTCTAAAAGCACTGTTTTTGTCAGTACAATGCCATAGATATTGATGTAAGAACTGAAGTGATTTTGGTTATTATCAAGAAAATGTGGAAAATGGATAGATATCAGCTCTGAAATTAAACTACTATGAGCTATTTTTGTTGTTATTATTATATTTGTCCAAATAAATGTACCTTTAGTTGTACCAGGCATTAAAATGAACAAGAAACTGAAGAAAACAAGGGGTGGTCTCATTATTTTTTTTAACGCAGCTGTATATAGAAACAAAACTGAGATTCATCTGAATGTTAAAGACATGCATCGAAGAAATGGGAACAGACGCCACCAGGAGAACACCAACTGGGCTCCAACATCTTCTACTGCATGTGATGAGACATAAAATGCTGAATAATATTCAGCTGAGAGCACTAGAGCTGGTTTGTGATGGAGTAATTTAGAGAGGCTCAAATATTTGTGACAGTTTTTCATTCTTTCTGGCCAAAAATGGATCTTTAGTTAATATAAAAACTGCCAACTCCTGTCATATACCACAGGTTGATCTGTAGATATTCATTAATATGGGAATGATCAAAGTCAGTGCCAAAACACAACGCTTCCCACAGCTTGTCTGAATTCCCCAACTGGAAATTAGAACCGTTTTCTGTCCAAAAACCTGAAATAATCAAAACATGAATCCACTCAATCAAAAGTACGAGTGGAAAAACACAAGAGAAGAATAAGGCAACACACAATCATGAACACACTTTTATTCCCAAAGCATTTGTGCAGTTGGATGCATTATCCAGTTTATGAAAACAGCAGAGAATTTATGAGTGAAGATAAGTTCATACCTTCAATCGTATGGAATGATGGGAGAGAAACGACTGTTCTATTTAACCCTTTCATGCAGGACTTATGAGAACCTGAGGCAAGATTTTTTTTCTTGAGTGTTTTCATTCCCCCTTAGGCATGAAAAAAACAATGTGATTTTTTTTTTTTTCCCATGGAGTTACAAAAATGTCCATGCATTTAATTTTTGAAGTAAAGAAACGTGTGTTTAAAACCCAATATCAGAAAGTACGGAAGAGAATTAGAGCCACTGGAAAAAAATACAATAAACTAAGGTCCAATATGTATTTCTTATTATTATTATGAGAAAAAAAGTCAGAATTCTGAGATTAAAGTCAGAATTCTGAGAAAAACTAGAAAAGCACTTGGAGAGCGCAGACCTCCGCCAAGCGCAAAAATTCCCCACATAATCGGTGATACAAATCCTACATTTATTTTTTTAAATAAAATCCACCTTCTGGATCAGAGCCGGATCAGCCTTTGAAATGTGATAGAGGACCCCATTGTCAATTCCTGAGTTAAATTTCATGAGTTTTGGTCAATAATTAAGTGAGATATTGGGAAACGAAAATTTTGGCCCCATTTACCACAATGTTAACGAAAATTTCAAAGTGATCCAGAATCCAGGATTTCTTCCGGATCACCCCCAAAAGTTAATCATTTCTTCCTTATCCCATTTCCAACAAACCCTGAAAATTTCATCAAAATCTGTCCATAACTTTTTGAGTTATGTTGCACACTAACGGACGGACAGACAAACAAACAGACAGACAAACAAACCCTGGCAAAAACATAACCTCCTTGGCGGAGGTAAAAATCAGAATTCGGAGAAAAAAGTCAGAATTCTGGAAAAAAAAAAAAAAAAAAAGTAAGAATTCGGAGTTTTAAGTCAGAATTCTGACTTTTTTCTCAGAATAATAATAAAAAATATATATTACACCTTTTTTATTTTCCAGTGGCCCTCATCCTCTTCCATAAGTAAGTGATATGAAAACAATGAAATGAAAACATTTTTCTCACATTTTGACATATTCTTATGCTAGTTATTACTCATTTCATGGCGATAACATGCAAAGAAACATGAGAAGAATAAGGCAACACACAATCATGAACACACTTTTATTCCCAAAACATTTGTGTAGTTGGATGCATTATCCAGTTTATGAAAACAGCAGAGAATTTATGAGTGACTGAAGGTAAGTTCATACCTTCAATAGTATGGAATGATGGGAGAGAAACAACTGTTCTATTTAGCCCTTTCATGCATGACTTATGAAAACCTTAGGCAAGATTTTATTTTTCTTGAGTGTTTTCATTCCCCCTTAGGCATGAAAAAAACAATGTGATTGATTTTTTTTTTCATGGAGTTACAAAAATGTCCATGCATTTAATTTTTGAAGTAAAGAAACGTGTGCTTAAAACCCAATATCAGAAAGTACGGAAGAGAATTAGAGGCACCGGGAAAAAAAATACAATAAACTAAGGTCCGATATGTATTTCTTCTTCTTATTATTATGAGAAAAAAAAGTTAGAATTCTGAGAAAAAAGTCAGAATTCTGAGAAAAAAGTCAAAATTCTGAGTTTAAAGTCAGAATTCGGAAAAATTTAGCGCCACTGGAAAAAAATACAATAAACTAAGGTCCAATATGTATTTTTTATTATTACTATGAGAAAAAAAAAGTCAGAATTCTGAGAAAAAAGTCAGAATTCGGAGAAAAAAGTTAGAATTCTGAGATTAATGTCAAAATTCTGAGTTTAAAGTCAGAATTCTGAAAAAAAGTAAGCACTATGAGATTAAAGTCAGAATTCTGGAAAAAAAAAAAAAAGTCAGAATTTGGAGTTTTAAGTCAGACCTCTGACTTTTTTCTCAGAATAATAATAAAAAATATATATTACACATTTTTTTATTTTCCAGTGGCCCTAATCCTCTTCCGTAAGAAAGTGATATGAAAACAATGAAATAAAAACATTTTTAATGCTGCTAATCTGATATTTTCTCACATTTTAACATATTCTTATGCTAGTTATTACTCATTTCATGGAGATAACATGCAAGAAAAACCTTTGTGTCTAACAAAAACAAGTGGTTTACACTCAAACACGTTAGTGCAGATCAGTTTTATCAAGAACAGCAAAGTGACAGTAATGGTCTGAATGTCAGTGTATTATGGGATGATGCATAAGTGTCCACTGTGTTGGCTGATATGGAACTAAACCAAGAAAACACCATGAATATACAAGAGAACAGCTGGAGAGCTGGAGTGACCAGTATGCATGAAAGGGTTAATATTTTACCATCTGCCAACGAGTACTGGCGCTGGTTCTCTGGAGGTTCTGAGTACATCTGAGAATGGAAATGCTTTACAACGCAGGAATAATTAAAATACAGTTCTGTACACGCTGAAAGTTCTGTTTTAATTGTCTTAATTGGTGCAAATGTAGCACAGCACTTACAAAGGCCTGGATGTGAATGTAATGAAGGTCTTTGCTTAAATAGTGTCTCATGTGCAACTGCAGTTTAGGTTTTAATGTGATTAAACAACATCCACCTCCTCCAGTATGTGAGTATTATACAAGCAGGTCATACAATGCAATACAGTGTTACAAAACGAAAGGGGAGGGGCTTCAACCTGTGGCACGTACACATCTAGAAATGACAGAATTTCAACGAATACCAACTATCTTTAGCATACAATAGTATATTGAATTTAACCCATAAAGACCCAAACACCCACCAGCGACCAAAATTATTTACTCATATAAAAAGGTAAATCACTGTTGATGCGTTAATCCTATCACTACATGTAAATAATTGATGTAAAATACAGTTTGTCGTCTTTTCATGGTCTTTAAATATGACCCATTTGGACATCCAGTAGCTCTGTAGTTACCATGGAAACACCATCATCTTCTACAACACTGATTCACCAGTAAAACCCATGGAGTTGGATCAGTGACAGTGGTCGTAGATAGTTGTTTTTACGTTCAGTTGTTGACAACTTGTTTTATTTGGTATTGGTTTATTGTTCTTATTTGTTGTTTTTAAATTGTACAGCTTTTTATGTTTGTATTTTATTCTTTTATTTGGGTTTTATCTATTCTTCTGTATTTTTATTTATTTATTTTTAATCTATTCTTGTATTTACTCTGTTATTTTTGTTTTTTATTTATTTTTCTGTACAGCACTTTGGTCCACTGTGGTTACTTTACAAAAAAAGTTGGTTTGGATTGGACATCTTTCCTGAAAAAGTCACTTTTTCTTCAGTTTTCTCTAATTCTGATATAATAATCCTCAACTTTAATCTGAACTTTTATGGACATTTACATAATCGGCAAATTAAATATTGGAAAACACACGATTTTCATTGAAAAAATGCAAAACACAGGATAATATTATAATAAATGGTGTTGGATCAATGACAGTGGATGGACACACTTAGTTTATGTTCATTAAATGATATATTTTACTGAAAAAAGTCACTTTTTCTTAAATATCCTATGTTTATAGTATAATAACCTTCAAATGTAATATCTGTATGATGTTTAAAGTACATGATCAGTAAATTAAATATTGGAAAATACCCGATTTTCATTGAAAAAATGCAAAACACAGGATAATATTATAATAAATGGTGTTGGATCAATGACAGTGGATGGACACACTTAGTTTATGTTCATTAAATGATATATTTTACTGAAAAAAGTCACTTTTTCTTAAATATCCTATGTTTATAGTTTAATAACCTTCAAATGTAATATCTGTATGATGTTTAAAGTACATGATCAGTAAATTAAATATTGGAAAATACCCGATTTTCATTGAAAAAATGCAAAACACAGGATAATATTATAATAAATGGTGTTGGATCAATGACAGTGGATGGACACACTTAGTTTATGTTCATTAAATGATATATTTTACTGAAAAAAGTCACTTTTTCTTAAATATCCTATGTTTATAGTTTAATAACCTTCAAATGTAATATCTGTATGATGTTTAAAGTACATGATCAGTAAATTAAATATTGGAAAATAACTGATTTTCATTGAAAAAAGGCAAAATGGAGAGGATAATATTACAGTTGCAGAAAAAAAAAATTCTTAGACCATCAAAAGTCATCAAAAATAATGGTTATGCAATCAAGTACTAACTCCTGTGTGTATCATGTGACTAAAACAGACAGAAAAGAAAACATGGGATGTCTAAAAGCACTGTTTTTGTCAGTACAATGCCATAGATATTGATGTAAGAAGTGAAGTGATTTTGGTTATTATCAAGAAAACATGGAAAATGGATAGATATCAGCTCTGAAATTAAATTACTATGAGCTATTTTTGCTGTTATCATTATATTTGTCCAAACAAATGTACCTTTAGTTGTACCAGGCATTAAAATGAACAAGAAATTGAAGAAAACAAGTGGTGGTCTAATGATTTTTTCTACGACTATATGTTAAATGGAAATAAATAACTTAAAAAAGGTTAAATGTAGAGAAAAATTCATTTGGGAGTTGTCACAAAAGTAGCACTGGGTGTTTATGGGTTAAAATGAAATTGTCATTTTTAAAGTGGTGTCGCTACTGTTTTACAAAGTTGAAAAAAATCTGTTTTATTCCATTAAAAATTACACAAAGACCTCAAATATCAAGCAATTGAGTTACTGCCAAATAGTGAGTCCTTTACAAATGTCTTTTGGTCATTTCACTAAACATATACTGAGCAAAAATATAAACGCACCATCAGGGTGTCCAAAAAATGTATACACACTTTAAATAATTGTAAAGTAGGTGTTAATATAAAGAATTTGTACTACATTTTATAGATTTGTCACCGCCTGTTCTCAAAGTGACATCCGTTCTGGTCCAGACTCTGCTGACAACGCCAAGCACTAGAATCGCACACATCACAAAAGAATTCCCTTAGTATTTGCATGCATTCACGTTCAATGGCTGCTGTCAATTCAGCGACTATCTCACTTTCTGATATTGGGTTTTAAACACGTTTCTTTACTTCAAAAATTAAACGCATGGACATTTTTGTAACTTCATTAAAAAAAACTCAATTGCTTTTTTTTTCATGCCTAAGGGGGGATAAAAACAAGAAGAAAGAAACAAATACAACAATTATGGTTGTCATAATTTGTGCATGAAAGGGTTAAAGTGTGTATACATTTTTTGGGACACCCTGTATATATTGTGCAACACCTACTGCTACTACATGGTGCGTTCACAGGGTGGGGAAGCAAAATTTACAATGAACATTTAGTTGTTTTTTCTCAGCAGGCACTACGTCAATTGTTTTGAAACCAAACATATATTGATGTCATAATCATACCTAACACTATTATCCATACCTTTTCAGAAACTTTTGCCCATATGAGTAATCAGGAAAGCAAACGTCAAAGAGTGTGTGATTTGCTGAATGCACTCGTCACACCAAAGGAGATTTCAAAAATAGTTGGAGTGTCCATGAAGACTGTTTATAATGGAAAGAAGAGAATGACTATGAGCAAAACTATTATGAGAAAGTCTGGAAGATACTATTAAAGAAGAATGGGAGAAGTTGTCACCCCAATATTTGAGGAACACTTGCGCAAGTTTCAGGAAGCGTGTGAAGGCAGTTATTGAGAAAGAAGGAGGACACATAGAATAAAAACATTTTCTATAATGTACATTTTGGTAACACTTTACTTGAAGGTCTAGTTTATAATGCATTAAGCGCACATTCATAAGACATTATAATGCATTATAAAAGTCATTACAACAGTTTATGATCATGTAAAACAACTTATACCAAGGTTAAGAAAGTATTATAAGTGTAGGCATAATGTATTATAAATGCAGCTTTCATAATGTTTTATACGACCATACCAAAGCAGCATGAAGGAAATTATTTTTTTTAGGTGGGGAACTTTTGTTCGGTTTTGTCACTGGTCCCTATAGCCATCTATTTTAAGGATTTCATATTTATTAAAAAAAAAAAAAACAAAAAAAAAAGTATGTGTTTGAATTAACAAAGATTTAGAGCTGCCACATTTTTAATTTATGTATAAAGCAACATGTAACACTTCTATTTACTGTCTCTGTTCTTTTAATGTTTTGTTTTTGCAAAATAAAGAGTTATTAAGAACACTTTGATGTATAATTTTTGACTTACATTTTACTTAGATCCAGCAGATACAGCTCATACGTCATCATACTTGTGTTATAATATCATCAGTCATCCTTTAACTTATTACTGATGTTTCTAAGGCATTATTCAGTTTCAGAAACTACATGTCAGAGCAGTTCTCTGTGTCTCTGTGTGGTTCGAGTCATGATGGTTAGAATGTGTTCTGTAACCCAGGACCTGAGATTCTTCCTACAAACACTGTTGTCACTTTGGTATGGATGTAGAAAACATTATGAAAGCTGAATTTATAACACATTATGCCTACACTTATAACACCTTATTAACATTGGTATAAGTTGTTGTACATGATCATAAACTGTTGTAATGACTTTTATAATGCATTATAAATGCATTATAATGTCTTATGAATGTGTGCTTAATGCATTATAAACTACACCTTCAAGTAAAGTGTTACCTAAATTTCCTTGCGGCAAATAAATTCTCATGACTTTCAATAAACTAATTGGTCATACACTGTCTTTCAATCCCTGCCTCAAAATATTGTAAATTTTGCTTCCCCACCCTGTATATTTTTGCTCATTATACAAATACTGTCCTTCATGATCATCATGTCCATGCAAAGCCACTCAAAAGCAAAAAGCAAAACTCCAATCAGTTCAAAGGTTCTTAGTTTTTGGCTAATAGTAACGTTCATATGTTGTAACGATAACAGTAACACCAGCTCCCTCTGTTCAATACTGTACCCAGGGCTCCGGTAGCACAACAGTGGAGTGGTACTGAGGTAATTGCCTCATTTTATATCTCAGATGAGGACGGTGGGCTACAGCTCCTGTAAACAGGATTATGCCGTGAAGACATCCTCCTTGGTATGAGTTCAGAGTTTCAGATTGTGCTTCTCTGAAAAGTATTCAATGATTCAGTAGATTTCAGGCTACACCTGGAAGTCAGTCCCAAAGTGCCTGATCTGAGCTTCAGTCATAGATAGATAGGTGGTCCTCATACTGGGCGAGTACTGCAAGGAAAAGAGGAGAGTCAGTCATTACCTTCAAATACAATGAGATAAAAAATTAAAATGTGCGATAAGTTAAAAGGAACTGTTCCGATCATGAGCTGCATTAAATGAGGATGTGTTATCAGACAAAGGGGTTGAAGAAAAAGTAGGGAATTAAGAGTTAGACGGACAGAGGTCATGGGTCTGGGGGGTCGCACGATAATTACACTCACATGTAACACAGAGCCAGAAGGTCAAAGGTCACACAGCTGAGGTACAGAGGTTTCACGGGGGTTTGTGCAGTTTGGGTTATTGGATCAAATATTCAATAGAGTTCGGTTTATTAGGAAAACCCACAGGCTGTTTCAAGGAGTGGGATGAAAATGAAATCAAACAAATCAAAAAGCAGTTAAGCCACAGAAAACTTACGGTTTTTAAAAGTCTGAGTACGAGAATGAAAGTAAAACAAGGTTAGTGAAAGAACACGGGTTAATATTGTTTAAGGCAACGTAAAAAGCACAATGATGTTTAACCCATAAAGATCCAAAACACCCACTGGAAACCAAAAGCATCTACTGATAGAAAAGGTTTAATAACTTCTGAACCACTAAACCTATCAATACATGTAAATAATTGGTGTAAAATACAGTTTGTGGTCATCAGATACGACCCATTCGGACATTCAGAGGCTCTGTAGTTACCATGGAAACACCACCATCTTCTACAACATTGATTCACCAGTAAAACCCATGGAGTTAAATCAATGACAGTGGTTGTAGATACTTGTTTTTACATACAGTTGTTGATATCTTTCCTGAAAAAGTCACTTTTTCTTAATTTTTCTCTGTTTCTGATATAATAATCCTCAACTTTAACCGGAACTTTTATGGAATTCTACATGATCAGCGAATTAAGCACCTGACTGTCATAGAAAAAATGCCAAACACAGAGAATAATATTATAATAAATGGTGATAAATCACTTAAGAAAGGTTAAATAGAGAGTAAAATGACAAAAGTAGTGCTGAGTCTTTATGGGTTAAGAAATAATAACAATAAACAGATAATGCATAGATTTTTTTTTTAAATGTCACTTCTTACGACTGAATGAGAAAGATGTCCGCTCAAAATTGGTCTCACAGCGGCGGTGTAAAATTGTAAATAAATCTCTCTCTGTCTCCCTCCCTCCCTCCCTCTCTCTCTCCCTCCCCCCTTTTCTTTGTCTTTCTGTTTTTTTTCCCAATCCTTCAAAGATGTTTCAAGTCTATGCCATGCTGTGAATGCAGTTCAAGCCCTGAGTGAGGCAAGCAAACAAAAAACTTAACAGAAAAAAAGAAACTTCACCTGAAATAAACCTGAACTGCAGTTTTTTCCAGTTGCTATCTATTATTTAGCTCCGGCTATGACGACACAACAAACGCCTATACGGGCTTGTCGATTAAAACCAAGATATGAGGTGTGAGGACGAGTAGATAGATGGTATTTGTTTGTAAAATGCATGATACGTAACAGCTTCATATGGACTAAACCAGGGGTGTCAAACATGCGGCCCTGGGGCCAAATGCAGCCTGCCAAAGGTTCCAATCAGGAAGCAGGATGAATTTGTGAAAATGCAAAAATTACACTGAAGATGATCACAGAAAATTGTGGTTCAGGTTCCACATACAGACCGGGAAAAATATGATCATAATAACCTATAAATTCTTAAAACTCCAATTTTTTCTTTTTGTAAATGTCAATATTTTCATGTAATTTTCCTGTATTTACACTAAAATAAACTCTATAATTTCACAGAAAACGTAAATATTCTGAACAAATATGAAAAAACCTGAAATGTCTGAAGAACTAGAAAAGCACTGGGAGAGCGCAGACCTCCGCCAAGCGCAAAAATTCCCCACATAATCGGTGATACAAATCCTACATTTATTTTTTTAAATAAAATCCGCCTTCTGGATCAGATCCGGATCAGCCTTTGAAATGTGATAGAGGACCCCATTGTCAATTCCTGAGTTAAATTTCATGAGTTTTGGTCAATAATTAAGCGAGATATTGGGAAACGAAAATTTTGGCCCCATTTACCACAATGTTAACGAAAATTTCAAAGTGATCCAGAATCCAGGATTTCTTCCGGATCACCCCCAAAAGTTAATCATTTCTTCCTTATCCCATTTCCAACAAACCCTGAAAATTTCATCAAAATCTGTCCATAACTTTTTGAGTTATGTTGCACACTAACGGACAGACAAACAAACCCTGGCAAAAACATAACCTCCTTGGCGGAGGTAAATATAAGTGTACTTTTAATAATATTCTGTCTGTTACTGAATATTTAGTGTATTTGTAGATCCACTGTGATCTGTAAGTTGTAATGAACATGACGTCAATGATAAACTGAGACTGAATATTGTTCAAATTGCACTGATTTTTCTTCAGTTGTAGGTTGTCAATGTTATTCACATTGTTTTAAAGGGCAGTTTGTAGATGTAAACTTTTTCATCATGTAAGGAAAGTTTGGAGTTGACATTATTTCGATAGAATTCTGTTATTATTCTACTAGTCCGGCCCACTGCAGACCAAATTTGGCTGAATTTGGCCTCTGAACTAAAATGAGTTTGACACCCATGGACTAAACTGTTGCTTTATAATGGCCACAAATCCAGTTCAAGGCAACAGTTAAAACGCACATTAGCATACACTTAGATCCTGATGTTTGTATCTGCGTTGAAACATTACCAGGCTAAAAACAAAAGGAGTGTATTTCATTCAACGGCCAGAAGAGGGCAGTGTTCCATCGCCTGGAAGTCACAGATACTATCTCCCTTCACTGGGTGTTGACAGTTAGAGTAGAGGGCACATGCATTGTTAGGTACATAGAGCTGAAGTGCATGCTTCATGTTAGCGCTGTAGCACTTTGAGGTCAGCAGTGCCACCACCACCATTATACCAGAGACACCAGACCCTCATAGGTCCAACGCACCGAGGGCGGCGGGGATCCTCCCCCTATCAGTGGTACGTTCTCATACCGAGGACTGCCTCCGAACAGCATGGCCTGATTCCTGTGACACAGCAAGAAAAAAAGGTGGTAAAGGTTGAAGATAGAAATGCAAATATACAGTCATTATATATCCATCTTACATGTATTCAGGGGGCGGCATAACATTAGAAGCGTATTGCGGAGGTGGATGAAGGCTGGTCTGGCTGCCGAGGCTACTGGTATAGCTACAGAAACTGTGGATGTTAGACCTTCTGGAGTTGTATGAAATCCGCCGCGCTTGAGGGTTGAAGGGATCCTCCTCGTCTATGTCGTCATATTCCTTATCCCTGGATGAAAGTTGAAACAGGAGTACATTGCGCACAGACAAGAGATGGAGAGAGTGCATGAGTTAACACTTGAGACGAGTGCACAGCGAGCAGTGTGAGTAATGGCATAAGGGGGTCGCTCGGTGCTGACCTGCTGCCCATTATAGTCCACAGTCTGAGAACCGTGCACAGCATGGCAGAGAGTGCACAGGCGGCCAGCAGAGAGAACAAAGACAGGTAGAGGAGCCCTTCCACCCCATCATAACACACACCGATTAGGGCATCCAGGTAGTTCTGAGGATGGATACAGGAAGTCAATTATTGGCAGCATCAGCTCAGAATAATAGCATGAACAAAAAAAACAGTCCTGCTTTGAGGTAGAAATCGTAGTGAATGACTTATTTTATTTCTAAGCCCAGAGATGGCATCTATAAAGTGGAATTACACCCTAAAACGTCATTGGAGTAATAGAAGATACAGTTAAACATGACATGGGCTGATGTGCAACTCAGATAATTTTGCAATACAGTCATGGAAAAAATTATTAGACCATCAGTAGTCATCAAAAACTAGAAAAGCACTGCGCAGACCTCCGTCAATGCAGATCACCCCCCCCCCCAGATCACCACCTAAATTTAATAATTTGTTCCTTGTGTCAGTATCAACATTTCCTGAAAATTTCATCAAAATCTGTCAATAACTTTTTGAGTTATCTTGCTAACAGACAAACAAACAACACGCCCCCCCCCCGATCACCACCAAAATGTAATCATATGTTCCTTGTGCCACTATCTACATTTCACCAAAATTCGTCGCCCCCACCCCATCATAACACACACCTATTAGGGCATCCAGGTAGTTCTGAGGATGGATACAGGAAGTCAATTATTGGCAGCATCAGCTCAGAATAATAGCATGAACAAAAAAAAAAAAAAAAAAAAACAGTCCTGCTTTGAGGTAGAAATCGTAGTGAATGACTTTATCTTGTTTCTAAGCCCAGAGATGGCATCTATAAAGTGGAATTACACCCTAAAACATCATTGGAGTAATAGAAGATACAGTTAAACATGACATGGGCTGATGTGCAACTCAGATAATTTTGCAATACAGTCGTGGAAAAAATTATTAGACCATCAGTAGTCATCAAAAACTAGAAAAGCACTGCGCAGACCTCCGTCAATGCAGATCACCCCCCCCCCCCAGATCACCACCAAAATTTAATAATTTGTTCCTTGTGTCAGTATCAACATTTCCTGAAAATTTCATCAAAATCTGTCAATAACTTTTTGAGTTTTCTTGCTAACAGACAAACAAACAACACGCCCCCCCCCCCCGATCACCACCAAAATGTAATCATATGTTCCTTGTGCCACTATCTACATTTCACCAAAATTCGTCGTCCCCACCCCATCATAACACACACACACCTATTAGGGCATCCAGGTAGTTCTGAGGATGGATACAGGAAGTCAATTATTGGCAGCATCAGCTCAGAATAATAGCATGAACAAAAAAACAGTCCTGCTTTGAGGTAGAAATCGTAGTGAATGACTTATTTTATTTCTAAGCCCAGAGATGGCATCTATAAAGTGGAATTACACCCTAAAACAGGGGTGTATGATCGGAAGTGGGCCGGACCAGTGAATTAATCACATAATAATATATAAATAATGCCAACTCCAAACATTTCCATGTGTGTTATAGTAAAAAACACACAATTACATTATGGAAACGTTTACATCTATAAACTGTGAATAACATGAACAATCATGAAAAAACTGACATTTATTAAGAAAAATAGGTACAGTTTTAACTCTATTTTGCCTCTGCTTATCATTTGTATATGTGCATTAGAACTTACAGATCACAATGGATCTGCAAATTTATAAAATATTTTAGTAACGGGCAGAATATTAGTAGAATTGCACTTACTTCTCTTAACACATTTCTAGTTTTTCATATTTTTGTGAAAGGCTAGTTTGTAAATTTACACATTTTCATGTAATTTCACTTTTTTTTTTTTTTTACACTAAGACAGAGGAAACATTTAGAATTGGGGGATGGAAACAGGAAGTCAATTACTGGCAGCATCAGCTCAGAATAATAGCATGAACAAAAAAAAAAAAAAACAGTCCTGCTTTGAGGTAGAAATCGTAGTGAATGACTTTATCTTGTTTCTAAGCCCAGAGATGGCATCTATAAAGTGGAATTACACCCTAAAATGTCATTGGAGTAATAGAGGATACAGTTAAACATGACATGGGCTGATGTACAACTCAGAATATTTTGCAATACAGTCGTGGAAAAAATTATTAGACCATCAGTAGTCATCAAAAACTAGAAAAGCACTGCGCAGACCTCCGTCAATGCAGATCACCCCCCCCCCCCAGATCACCACCTAAATTTAATAATTTGTTCCTTGTGTCAGTATCAACATTTCCTGAAAATTTCATCAAAATCTGTCAATAACTTTTTGAGTTATCTTGCTAACAGACAAACAAACAACACGCCCCCCCCCCGATCACCACCAAAATGTAATCATATGTTCCTTGTGCCACTATCTACATTTCACCAAAATTCGTCGCCCCCACCCCATCATAACACACACCTATTAGGGCATCCAGGTAGTTCTGAGGATGGATACAGGAAGTCAATTATTGGCAGCATCAGCTCAGAATTAGCATGAACAAAAAAAAAAAACAGTCCTGCTTTGAGGTACAAATTGTAGTGAATGACTTTATCTTGTTTCTAAGCCCAGAGATGGCATCTATAAAGTGGAATTACACCCTAAAACATCATTGGAGTAATAGAAGATACAGTTAAACATGACATGGGCTGATGTGCAACTCAGATAATTTTGCAATACAGTCGTGGAAAAAATTATTAGACCATCAGTAGTCATCAAAAACTAGAAAAGCACTGCGCAGACCTCCGTCAATGCAGATCTGCCCCCCCCCAGATCACCACCAAAATTTAATAATTTGTTCCTTGTGTCAGTATCAACATTTCCTGAAAATTTCATCAAAATCTGTCAATAACTTTTTGAGTTTTCTTGCTAACAGACAAACAAACAACACGCCCCCCCCCCCGATCACCACCAAAATGTAATCATATGTTCCTTGTGCCACTATCTACATTTCACCAAAATTCGTCGTCCCCACCCCATCATAACACACACACACCTATTAGGGCATCCAGGTAGTTCTGAGGCTGGATACAGGAAGTCAATTATTGGCAGCATCAGCTCAGAATAATAGCATGAACAAAAAAACAGTCCTGCTTTGAGGTAGAAATCGTAGTGAATGACTTATTTTATTTCTAAGCCCAGAGATGGCATCTATAAAGTGGAATTACACCCTAAAACAGGGGTGTATGATCGGAAGTGGGCCGGACCAGTGAATTAATCACATAATAATATATAAATAATGCCAACTCCAAACATTTCCATGTGTGTTATAGTAAAAAACACACAATTACATTATGGAAACGTTTACATCTATAAACTGTGAATAACATGAACAATCATGAAAAAACTGACATTTATTAAGAAAAATAGGTACAGTTTTAACTCTATTTTGCCTCTGCTTATCATTTGTATATGTGCATTAGAACTTACAGATCACAATGGATCTGCAAATTTATAAAATATTTTAGTAACGGGCAGAATATTAGTAGAATTGCACTTACTTCTCTTAACACATTTCTAGTTTTTCATATTTTTGTGAAAGGCTAGTTTGTAAATTTACACATTTTCATGTAATTTCACTTTTTTTTTTTTTTTACACTAAGACAGAGGAAACATTTAGAATTGGGGGATGGAAACAGGAAGTCAATTACTGGCAGCATCAGCTCAGAATAATAGCATGAACAAAAAAAAAAAAAAAACAGTCCTGCTTTGAGGTAGAAATCGTAGTGAATGACTTTATCTTGTTTCTAAGCCCAGAGATGGCATCTATAAAGTGGAATTACACCCTAAAATGTCATTGGAGTAATAGAGGATACAGTTAAACATGACATGGGCTGATGTACAACTCAGAATATTTTGCAATACAGTCGTGGAAAAAATTATTAGACCATCAGTAGTCATCAAAAACTAGAAAAGCACTGCGCAGACCTCCGTCAATGCAGATCTGCCCCCCCCCCCCCCCAGATCACCACCTAAATTTAATCATTAGTTCCTTGTGTCAGTATCAACATTTCCTGAAAATTTCATCAAAATCCTTCCAATAGTTTTTGAGTTATCTTGCTAACAGACAAACATACAAACAAACACCCCCCCAATCACCACCAAAATGTAATCATACGTTCCTTGTGCCACTATCAACCTTTCCTGAAAATTTCATCAAAATTCGTCACCCCCACCCCATCATAACACACACCGATAAGGGCATCCGGGTAGTTCTGAGGATGGATACAGGAAGTCAATTATTGGAAGCATTAACTCAGAATTACACCACAAACAAAAAAACAGTCCTGCTTTGAGGTAGAATCGTAGTGAATGACTTTATCTTGTTTCAAAGCCCAGAGATGGCATCTATAAAGTGGAATTACACCCTAAAACTTAACTGGAGTAATAGAGGATACAGGTAAACATGACATGGGCTGATGTGCTACTCAGATAATTTTGTTCATACAGTTGTGGAAAAAATTATTAGACCATCAAAAATCATCAAAAACTAGAAAAGCACTCTGAGATGTCTGCCAAGGCAGATCTGCCCCCCCCAGATCACCACCAAAATTTAATAATTTGTTCCTTGTGTCAGTATCAACATTTACTGAAAATTTCATCAAAATCCTTCCAATAGTTTTTGAGTTTTCTTGCTAACAGACAAACAAACAAACAACCCCCCAACCCCCCGATCACCACCAAAATGTAATCATATGTTCCTTGTGCCACTATCAACATTTCATCAAAATTCGTCGCCCCCACCCCATCATAACACACACCTATTAGGGCATCCAGGTAGTTCTGAGGATGGATACAGGAAGTCAATTATTGGCAGCATCAGCTCAGAATAATAGCATGAACAAAAAAACAGTCCTGCTTTGAGGTAGAAATTGTAGTGAATGACTTATTTTATTTCTAAGCCCAGAGATGGCATCTATAAATTCTCTTTATAATGACTTGAAGGACTGTAAAAACATATTCCAACTGAAAAAAAGTGTATAAAGAAAGAACAATGAGATTATATGAACAGTTATAAGTCTTACATCTGGCTTCGTATTTGTTTTGTATTTTGTGACATATTTATTTTCTTGCTTTGGACTGGTAAAATGTTTTTGCATCATTTCATCAGGTTTATATTTACCTATGTTTTGTACTTTCTGGATATGTAGTTTTGCACTTGGTTTTGTTTTCATTTGGTACTATCTTTGGATGTATTTAGTTGGTTTGTCTGACTTTATACAGTATGATTTTAAAGCTAGTTGTGTATGACTAACCATTAAGGTTATTATTATTTAGAAGGGGGGGGGGGGGGGGGGGGGGGCAGGAAATATAAGATTTTCTTCATCCAGCTCCTTTTTGAGCATAGTTGTGTACAAGTTTGTTTACTTGATGATTACTGAATGTTACTGATGAAATCCACAACCATGAACTAACTAACTAACTAAATAAATAAATATAAAGTGGAATTACACCCTAAAACTTAACTGGAGTAATAGAGAATACAGGTAAACATGACACGGGCTGATGTGCTATTCAGATTATTTTGTTCATACAGTCACGTACAAAATAATTAGACCATCAAAAGTAATAAAAAAAACTAGAAAAGAACTCGGAGAGCGCAGACCTCTGCCAAGGCAGATCTGCCCCCCCACCCAATAATCACCTAAATTTAATCATTAGTTTCTTGTGTCAGTATCAATATTTCCTGAAAATTTCATCAAAATCCATCAACAACTTTTTGAGTTATCTTGCTAACAGACAAACAAACACCCCCCCCCAGGCCCTCACGATCACCACCAAAATGTAATCATAGTTCTGGTAGTTCTGAGGATGGATACAGGAAGTCAATTATTGGCAGCATCAGCTCAGAATAATAGCATGAACAAAAAAACTGCGCTGCTTTGAGGTAGAAATTGTAGTGAATGACTTGTCTTGTTTCTAAGCCCAGAGATGGCATCTATAAAGTGGAATTACACCCTAAAACAGGGGTGTCAAACTCATTTCAGTTCAGGGGCCACATCCTCCCAATATGATCGGAAGTGGGCCAGACCAGTGAATTAATCACATAATAATATATAAATTATGCCAACTCCAAACATTTCAGTGTGTGTTATAGTAAAAAAAAGTAAAATTACATTATGGAAATGTTTACATCTATAAACTGTCCTTTTAAAAACGTGAATAACATGAACAATCATGAAAAAACTGACATTTATTAAGAAAAATAAGTGCAGTTTTAACCCTATTTTGCCTCTGCTTATCATTTTTACATGTGCATTACAACTTACAGATCACAATGGATCTGCAAATTCACAAAATATTTTAGTAACGGGCAGAATATTAGTAGAATTGCACTTGCTTCTCTTAACACATTTCTAGTTTTTCATATTTTTTTGTGAAAGGCTAGTTTGTAAATTTACACGTTTTCATGTAATTTCACTTTTTTTTTTTTTACACTAAGACAGAGGAAAAATTTGGAATTGTCGTTATTTGTAGGTTTTTATGGTAGTATTTTACTGATCTGACCCACTTGAGACTAAAGTAGGGCTTTTTATGGCCCCTAAAGTAAAACCATTGATTGTTAATATCTTGAGTGTAATTTTTGCATTTAACAAATTCATCCTACTTGGACATTCATCCTAATTGGACCCTTTGGCAGGCTGGATATGGCCCCTGGGCCACATGTTTGACACCTGTGCCCTAAAACTTCGCTGGAGTAATGGAGGATACAGTTAAACATGACATGGGCTGATGTGCTACTCAGATAATTTTATTCATATAGTCATGGAAAAAATTATTAGACCATCAAAAATCATCAAAAACTAGAAAAGCACACTGAGATATCTGCCAAGGCAGATCTGCCCCCCCCCCCCCCCCCCCCCCGATCACCACCAAAATTTCATAATTTTTTCCTTGTGTCAGTATCAACATTTCTTGAAAATTTCATCAAAATTCGTCACTAACTTTTTGAGTTATCTTGCTAACAGACAAACAAACACACACACAAACTAGAAAAGCACTCAGAGAGCACAGACCTCCACCAACGCAGATCAACCCCCCCACCCCCACATCACCACCAAAATGTAATAAATTGTTGATTGTGTCAGTATCAACATTTCCTGAAAATTTCAACAAAATCCTTCCATAACTTTTTGAGTTACCTAGCTAACAAACAAAAAAACAAACAAACAACACCCCCCCGATCACCACCAAAATTTAATCATTTCTTCCTTGTGCCAGTATCAACATTTCCTGAAAATTTCAACAAAATCCATCCATAACTTTGTGGGTTATCTTGTTAACAGACAAACAAACAGACAAACCCTGATAAAAACACATCTCCCCTGTTCTTTGGCAGAGGTAAAAATGGTTATATTTAACAGGAAGCAACACATCCAGTAAGGACAAAATATTTGATTAAAATCCTCTTGGTAGCGTCTAAAAAAGCCATCACACGAAAATGGTGTAAAGAGAACCCCCCCTCTACCCTAAATAATTGGAGAGACATTGTGGAAGAAATTCACAACATGGACAACACACTTACTTATATCATAAGACGACAACAAACAACATGCAAAGATCGATGGGAAAAAAGGACATATTGATGTAAGAATTTAAGTGATTACGGTTATTATCAAGAAAACCATGGAAAATGAATAGATATCAGCTCTGAAATATAAACTACTACGAGCTATTTTTGTTATTATCATTGTATTTGTCCAAACAAATGCACCTTTAGTTGGACCATAAGAAAACAAGGGGTGGTCTAATAATTTTTTCCGCAACTGCATGTCTTTTGGGGATCTTAAAATGTATTTCTTTAATTTTCTGTTTTATATAAAGTTGGAATGACTTTGTTTTCATGCACATTCCTCTTTATATTCCTATCTTTACACATCAGTAATCACCTTTGACCAGCTGCAATGATTGCATACCGAGCCCCAGTTACAGCTTATGTATCAAGAATAAATAATAGTGCCACAGTCATTTCACAGATAGTTTTGAAAACACACATACGCTTGGCTGCTTTGTCCACAGATTGTGATTCAAATGAAGCATTCAGACTTTTCCTTCTAAGTGTGTGTTTTCTCTCTACATGCTTAGACATTCATGTTACCATGATGACGTGCATGTTATTGATGCATTCTTTGTTCGTTTTGCTTTTGAAACCAGATTAATGACTTAGAGAAGCATACTGACCGTGGCATTCGCACCGCTACTGAACGTCATTTGTCGCACACAAACACATGTGAGTATTATAATGTTACAGTTGGCATGGTGACTGTCTCTCACTGAAATACCATCTGGCAAACATCTGCAACAAACCCCAATACCTCGTCTATATGCACTCATACAGGTATGATAAAGCTGTAGACTAGGGATGGGAATCGAGAAAGTTTTTCTGCCTGCTTAACAATTCTGCTTATCGATTTCGCATTTGCTGTGCATGCGTGGTGACGTCACGTACGCTGCATTGTTTTGGGTTAGAATGTAGCCAACATGGCGTCAAGGCAGAAATATAGCCAAAGTATGGCTATATTTCACGCAAAAAAAAAGACGACACCAGGGCTACTTTTAACACTTGTAAACCATTTATTTCTTCAAAGGCGGGAAATACGTCCATTATGTTCAAACATTTGTGCACACAGCGTGTAATTCTTTTGCAGGAATGTCACATGTTTGATAAGCTACTTAGATAAGGTAAGGTAAGGTAAGGTAAGGTAAAATAAGATAAGATAAGATAAGATAAGTTAAGATAAGAAGAAAGGTAAGGTAAGGTAAGGTAAGGTAAGGAAAGATAAGATAAGATAAGATAAGATAAGACAAGATAAGATAAGATAAGATAAGATAAGATAAGATAAGGTAATGAAGGTACAGATAAGAAAAGAAAAGAAAAGGTAAGTTAAGGTAAGGTAAGATAAGGTAAGGTAAGATAAGAAAAGAAAAAAGTAAAGTATAGTAAGGTTAGGTAAGATAAGGTAAGATAGAGTAAGATAAGATAAGATAATGAAGGTACAGATAAGAAAAGATAAGGTAGGATAAGATAAGATAAGATAATGAAGGTACAGATAAGATAAGTAAAGGTAAGGTAAGGTAAGTTAAGATAAGATAAGATGATGAAGGTGCAGATAAGAAAAGATAAGATAAGATAAGATAAGATAATGAAGGTACAGATAAGATAAGTAAAGGTAAGGTAAGGTAAGTTAAGATAAGATAAGATAAGATAAGATGAGATAAGATAAGATAAGATAAGATAAGATAAGATAAGATAAGATAAGATAATGAAGGTACAGATAAGATAAGTAAAGGTAAGGTAAGGTAAGTTAAGATAAGATAAGATAAGATAAGATAAGACTTTATTGATCCCACCATGGGAAAATTTCACAGTTGACAGCAGTAACATACAATACACTAATGCAAAAAACAGGTAGAAAAAAAAAACCACAAGTGAGAGTGAAATAAAAAGAAAAACGAAAAAATCTGTTATTTATATAAATAGAGAATTTAGAATTAAATGTTCTAAAAATTGAAATGGTATTTACATATTTACATTGTGGTTGCACATGTACGCGGTGGGGGTGGGGGTGTTAGCGATGCTTGTGAATCTAGTGGCAGAGCAAACACCAGGGTGTCATCTGGGCCTGGTTTGTGTGTGTGTGTGGGGGGGGTGCAAATGTCCTGCCCCCTCAAATAAAAGTTTCCGAAGATAGGGAAAAGAAAAATGAGATACATAACAGCATGAGACATAGAGGAATTAGTAAAGCAAGTTTGACTTTCACTTTGTACGGTCATATCCTCCTGAGACCCAGCTATGCATTTTTGTCCTCTGTAGTGAACAAGAGTTTCACAACTTTACTTAAAAAAAGAAGTCCACTGAAAAGAATACTATATACATTTAAAAAAAAAAAAAAAAAGTATCTGACAGAACTGTTGCATCATGCTGTTTCCAGTCAAGGCAATTATTTAATCCTTTCATGCATAGTCCATTCCAGTGGAAAAGTTCTTCTCCAGCTGTTCTCTTGTATATTCATGGGTTTCGTTGTTTTAGTTCCATATCAGCCGACACAGTGAACACTTACGCACCATCCCATACACTGACATTCAGACCATTACTGTAACTTTGCTGTTCTTGATAAACCTGATCTGCGCTAACATGTTTAGGTGTAAATCAATTGTTATTTGTTAGACAAGAATTTATTTTTTTCGCATATTATCTCCATGAAGTGAGTAATTACTAGCATTAGAATATGTTAAAATGTGAGAAGACGTCAGATTAGCAGCATTAAAAATGTTTTTATTTCATTGTTTTCATATCACTTTCTTATACTGGGTTTTAAACATATGCTTCTTTACTTCAAAAATTAAATGCATGGATATTTTTGTAACTCCGTAGGAAAAAAAAACTCGATCGCATTGTTTTTTTCATGCCTAAGGAGGAATAAAAACACTGAAGGAAAAAATCTTGACTAAGGTTCTCACAATTACAGTTACAGTCATTACTGTAACTTTGCTGTTCTTGATAAACCTGATCTGCACTAACATGTTTAAGTGTAAATCAATTGTTATTTGTTAGACAAGAATTTATTTTTTTCGCATATTATCTCCATGAAGTGAGTAATTACTAGCATTAGAATATGTTAAAATGTGAGAAGACGTCAGATTAGCAGCATTAAAAATGTTTTTATTTCATTGTTTTCATATCACTTTCTTATATTGGGTTTTAAACATATGCTTCTTTACTTCAAAAATTAAATGCATGGATATTTTTGTAACTCCGTAGGAAAAAAAAAAACTTGATCGCATGGTTTTTTTAATGCCTAAGGAGGAATAAAAACACTGAAGTAAAAAATCTTGACGAAGGTTCTCACAATTCATGCATGAAAGGGTTAATGTAAAATGACGAAAATGTTTACTTACTGGGTCTCGGGAGAATATAAGTGTGACCCCCACCCCCCACCCCCACCCCTGAACCAGGCCCAGCGTCATCTGTTATTATTATTTGTGTATACTGCATATGTTATATTTTCTGTGCATTTGTACTCTTTTATTCCCTCACCAAATGAGAATCGATAAGTGAATCGATAAGGAATCAGATCGATAAGAAAAATCCATAATGGAACCGTAATGGTTAAATTCTTATCAATTCCCATCCCTACTGTACACTGTAAATTGCTTTGCTGGTTCAAAAGATGTCTCATTCCTTCCTCAAGATAGAACTTTAAAGGCTGCAAAAGTAAAGTTAAACTTTTAACTTAGAAAAACTGCAGCTGTTGAAGAGCCGTCAAGAAGATACAGAGTGTACTTCCAATTGCAATGATTTATATAAACGGTCAAAGGGAAGTACATAGAGATAAGTTTGAGAATCAGAGGAGTCGGTCCTCTAAGTGGCTTTGAGCTATGCTACAAAGCGGCCCCATTAAAAAATGTCCTAGCTGAAATCTGACCTTACCTTATGTAGCCCGCGGCAGTCAAGGAAGGCTGTTAGCTGGTGTAGACTGAACTCAGTGGAGTTCAACATTTGCTGGATCCCCAAAAGGTCTTTCTGTATAACAAGGTATAAAAAAAAAGGAGAGAGTGATACACACCTTTCAACAGTCTGGTGTAATATTCTGTCAGACAGTCACTGCTTACCTCAGCAGTAGGAAACACGGGCACCGAAAACTGCAGCAAACCCTGGATCTGAATTTGCATGGTGGTCACAGAGCGTTGGCAGATCGTCAGAGACTGTGAAAAGGTAATCAGCCAGCAAACATCACAGCCCAAAAAAACAAGGAGAGGATCACATTAACCAGAGCATTGTTTGAGAGCAGCATGTCAACAAGTAATTTGGTGTTAAGTAAGGCTTTCTAATGCGCTTTAGAGAGGACACACTTCCATCCAGACAGACATTATCCTCAGACCCCCTCTGTCTTACCCACCAAAAAACCCTCCTCCCATTTCCAGCAGAAACAAAAGAGCCATATTTATATCAACTAGGCCATCGGATAAAGGATTTTCTTTACCTACTTAACAAGCACCCATTTAATCCCTAAATGGCTACAGCAGTGATAACTAAGCATGTGGGTTTAAATAATTATTGGTCCTGGATTTAGTCTGCACGAAACTGTTCAAGATTACGCCAACACTGGAAGTAAAGTACGGATGGTGACAAAAATTGAACACATTCAATATTAGAACTACATACAAAAGTGCAGGGTCAGACTACATAAAATAAAATAAAATAAAATAAAATAACATAACATAACATAACATAACATAACATAACATAACATAACATAACATAACATAACATAACAAACATAACATAATTTACGAATATAAAAAGTTTAATCCCTGTTCATCTATTAATCCTATCAATTCATGTCAATAATTGGTGTAAAATGCAGTTTTTCATCTTTTCGTGGTCATCAGATATGACCCATTTGGATGTTCAGAGGCTCCGTAGTTGCCGTGGAAACACCGTCATCTTCTACAACATTGATTCGCCAGTAAAAGCTATGAAGTTTAATAAATGACAGTGGATGGAAACACTAGGTTTGTGTTCAGTTAATGATAAATTTTACTGAAAAAGTCATTTTTTCTTCATTTTCTGTTTTTGGTACATTTACCATCAACTTTAATGTGAGCTTTTATGAACATCTACATCACAGGTGTCAAACATGCGGCCCGGGGGCCAAAACCGGCCAGCCAAAAAATCCAATCCGGCCCGCGAGATGAATTAGTGAAATGCAAAAATTACACTGAAGATATTAACAATCAAAGATGTTAAAATAATTTAAGGTTAATTTCATCTAAAGTGGATCAGACCAGTAAAATACGATCATAATAAACTATAAATAATGAAAACTACAAATTTTTCTCTTTGTTTTAGTGTAAAAACAAAACAAAAAAAAAAAGTAAAATTAGACAAATGTTAACATTTACAGACTAGCCTTTTACAAACAATGTGAAAAACCTGAACAAATATGAACAACCTGAAATGTCTTAAGAGAATTAAATGTAATTGTACCAATATTCTGTCTGTTATTAAATGTTTTGTGTATTTGTAGATCCACTGTGATCTGTACGTTGTAATGAACATGTGATAATGAGAAGCTGAGGCCAAATAATGGCATAAATTGTTAAAAATTGCACTTTTTTTCTTAATAAATTTAATTTTGGTCATGGTTGTTCATGTTTTTCCACATTTTTTTAAAGGATAGTTTGTAGGTGTCAACATTTTGATAGTATACAGTAATTTTACTTTTTCACTCTAAAACATAGAAATTAGACATACAAATTTTGGAATTGATATTATTTATGTATTATTATGTGATTATTTTAATCATCACCGGCCCACTGCAGGTCATATTGGGCTGTATGTGGCCCCTGAACTAACATGAGTTTGACACCCCTGATCTAACACATTCAATATTAGAACTACATACAAAAGTGCAGGGTCAGACTATCAGATTAACCCGTGAAGACCCAAACATCCACTGGCAACCAACATAATTCACGAATATAAAAAGTTGAATCCCTGTTCATCCATTAATCCTATCAATTCATGTAAATAATTGGTGTAAAATGCAGTTTTTCATCTTTTCGTGGTCATCAGATATGACCCATTTGGATGTTCAGAGGCTCCGTAGTTGCCGTGGAAACATCGTCATCTTCTACAACATTGATTGGCCAGTAAAAGCTATGAAGTTTAAGAAATGACAATGGATGGAAACACTGGGTTTGTGTTCAGTTAATGATTAATTTTACTGAGAAAGTCCTTTTTTCTTCATTTTTCTGTTTTTGGTACATTTACCATCAACTTTAATGTGAGCTTTTATGAACATCTACATCACAGGTGTCAAACATGCGGCCCGGGGGCCAAAACCAGCCCGCCAGAAAAACCAATACGGCCCACGAGATGAATTAGTGAAATGCAAAAATTACACTGAAGATATTAACAATCAAGGATGTTAAAATAATTTAAGGTTAATTTCATCTAAAGTGGATCAGACCAGTAAAATACGATCATAATAAACTATAAATAATGAAAACTACAAATTTTTTTCTTTGTTTTAGTGTAAAAAAAAAAAAAAAAAAAGTAAAATTACACAAATGTTAACATCTACAGACTAGCCTTTTACAAACAATGTGAAAAACCTGAACAAATATGAACAACCTGAAATGTCTTAAGAGAATTAAGTGTAATTGTACCAATATTCTGTCTGTTATTAAATGTTTTGTGTATTTGTAGATCCACTGTGATCTGTACGTTGTAATGAACATGTGAAAATGAGAAGCTGAGGCCAAATAATGGCATAAATTGTTAAAAATTGCACTTTTTTTCTTAATAAATTTAATTTTGGTCATGGTTGTTCATGTTTTTCCACATTTTTTTAAAGGATAGTTTGTAGGTGTCAACATTTTGATAGTATACAGTAATTTTACTTTTTCACTCTAAAACATAGAAATTAGACATACAAATTTTGGAATTGATATTATTTATGTATTATTATGTGATTATTTTAATCATCATCGGCCCACTGCAGGTCATATTGGGCTGTATGTGGCCCCTGAACTAACATGAGTTTGACACCCCTGATCTAACACATTCAATATTAGAACTACATACAAAAGTGCAGGGTCAGACTATCAGATTAACCCGTGAAGACCCAAACATCCACTGGCAACCAACATAATTCACGAATATAAAAAGTTGAATCCCTGTTCATCCATTAATCCTATCAATTCATGTAAATAATTGGTGTAAAATGCAGTTTTTCATCTTTTCGTGGTCATTAGATATGACCTATTTGGATGTTCAGAGGCTCCGTAGTTGCCGTGGAAACACCGTCATCTTCTACAACATTGATTGGCCAGTAAAAGCTATGAAGTTTAAGAAATGACAATGGATGGAAACACTGGGTTTGTGTTCAGTTAATGATTAATTTTACTGAGAAAGTCCTTTTTTCTTCATTTTTCTGTTTTTGGTACATTTACCATCAACTTTAATGTGAGCTTTTATGAACGTCTACATCACAGGTGTCAAACATGCGGCCCGGGGGCCAAAGCCAGCCCGCCAGAAAAACCAATACGGCCCATGAGATGAATTAGTGAAATGCAAAAATTACACTGAAGATATTAACAATCAAGGATGTTAAAATAATTTAAGGTTAATTTCATCTAAAGTGGATCAGACCAGTAAAATACGATCATAATAAACTATAAATAATGAAAACTACAAATTTTTTTCTTTGTTTTAGTGTAAAAAAAAAAAAAAAAAAAAGTAAAATTACACAAATGTTAACATCTACAGACTAGCCTTTTACAAACAATGTGAAAAACCTGAACAAATATGAACAACCTGAAATGTCTTAAGAGAATTAAGTGTAATTGTACCAATATTCTGTCTGTTATTAAATGTTTTGTGTATTTGTAGATCCACTGTGATCTGTACGTTGTAATGAACATGTGATAATGAGAAGCTGAGGCCAAATAATGGCATAAATTGTTAAAAATTGCACTTTTTTTCTTAATAAATTTAATTTTGGTCATGGTTGTTCATGTTTTTCCACATTTTTTTAAAGGATAGTTTGTAGGTGTCAACATTTTGATAGTATACAGTAATTTTACTTTTTCACTCTAAAACATAGAAATTAGACATACAAATTTTGGAATTGATATTATTTATGTATTATTATGTGATTATTTTAATCATCACCGGCCCACTGCAGGTCATATTGGGCTGTATGTGGCCCCTGAACTAACATGAGTTTGACACCCCTGATCTAACACATTCAATATTAGAACTACATACAAAAGTGCAGGGTCAGACTATCAGATTAACCCGTGAAGACCCAAACATCCACTGGCAACCAACATAATTCACGAATATAAAAAGTTGAATCCCTGTTCATCCATTAATCCTATCAATTCATGTAAATAATTGGTGTAAAATGCAGTTTTTCATCTTTTCGTGGTCATCAGATATGACCCATTTGGATGTTCAGAGGCTCCGTAGTTGCCGTGGAAACACCGTCATCTTCTACAACATTGATTGGCCAGTAAAAGCTATGAAGTTTAAGAAATGACAATGGATGGAAACACTGGGTTTGTGTTCAGTTAATGATTAATTTTACTGAGAAAGTCCTTTTTTCTTCATTTTTCTGTTTTTGGTACATTTACCATCAACTTTAATGTGAGCTTTTATGAACATCTACATCACAGGTGTCAAACATGCGGCCCGGGGGCCAAAACCAGCCCGCCAGAAAAACCAATACGGCCCATGAGATGAATTAGTGAAATGCAAAAATTACACTGAAGATATTAACAATCAAGGATGTTAAAATAATTTTAGGTCAATTTCATCTAAAGTGGGTCAGACCAGTAAAATACTATCATAATAAACTATAAATAATTAAAACTACAAATTTTTCTCTTTGCTTTAGTGTAAAAACAAAAGTAAAATTACACAAATGTTAACATTTACATTGTTTTACAAACAATGTGAAAAACCTGAACAAATATGAACAATCTGAAATGTCTTAAGAGATGCTTACTACTGATAAATTGTGTGAAAACTATAACTATTACACTCAGGGAAGATATACACAATGTTCCCAATTCATGTCGGAAAAGATATGTAATGTCTTAAAATTTTAATAAAGATATGTGCAAAAAAAGCAAAACAACAAAATCCATGAATATACCAGAGAACAGCTGTAGAATAGCTGTCCACTGTAGTGACCACTGTGCATAAAAGGGTTAATATAGAAATCCAAACTGTTTGTATGTATATATCATGTTTTGTTCAATGGACGAATAATTTACTACTTCTACTATTAATTACAGTGTATGGGACGGTGCATAAGCGTCCACTGTGTTGGCTGGTATGGAACTAAAACAACAAAATCCATGAATATATAAGAGAACAGCTGTAGAATAGATGTCCACTGTAGTGACCAGTATGCATGAAAGGGTTAATTTGAGCTTTTATGTACAATTACGTGTAGGAAAACACCTAATTTTCACTTAAGAACGTAAAATACTAAGCATAATATTAGAATAAATGGTGATAAATCATTTAAGAAAAGTTAAAAATAGAGAAAAAAATCATTTGGGAACTGCCACAAAAGTACAACTGGGTCTTTATGGGTTAAGGAGAGAAAGAATTTGAAAAAACACTCAGATGTTAAATAAAAAAGAGAAAAAATATGAATAATCCAAAAAATAGAAAACATATAAGGAAAAGCACCTCAGACATTCTTCTTAGCTGCAAGGTTAAATGTCTAAAGGCTTTGAAAATAAATGGCTTTTTAATGGGAGATGTGAAGTCTATGGTGTTCACAATATAGTATTGTTGAGCTCAGGTGAGTAACCTGTCATTTTTGTGGTTTTTAATTAAGGGACGATTTAATGGAGCTGCAATTCAAGCACAGGATTTTACCTGAAAAATGGTAAAATGAAAGAAGCAATGGGAATTCTGAATATTGTCACATATGAATTAGAATATATTCTTCTGGGGTGATGTTTTATGTGTCTTTTATACTTCTAGTAACACTCTTTTTTTATGCTGCTTTTTTTTTTTTTTTTTTTAGACATTTATGCCATTAGGGTTTTTCTTTTATATTTTAATTTTTATACTCTCTTATATACATTATTTATACTTTTTTTTTTAATGGCACCTAGGACGATTGCACTTTATTAATTTCGTTGTACCTGTACAATGACAATAAAGACATTCTATTCTATTCTATTCTATTCTATTCTATTCTATTCTATTCTATTCTATTCTGATGTAGCCTATATTTAATCAGTGAGTACAAGATGTTAGAAGTGAAAATACCCTGGATATAATTTACACAGACAAAATAATACAGATAATTTGTGGGAACGCATGAAAAAGTTGCTTATTTAGTTATTTAAGTTATTTAATTATTTTTCCACATTATTTTATTGGTATTCAAGTTTTATAATGAAAGGTAAACGAAGTAAACAATAATATACACAACATGAATCAAAACAACACACACACCCATTCACACCAGGAAAACATGCAACAAATCACACACACACACATATATATATATATATATATATATATATATATATATATATATATATATATATATATATATATATATATATATTCTTATGACCATGTATACATAAAACTACAGCAGTCATAATATAACAAAATATAATAATAATAATAATAATAATAATAATAATAATAATAATAATAATAATAATAATAATAAAAACTGCAATAATTTGGATGTCATGTCCTTATTTTCCAGATACTATAATGTTCATATAAGGTTCCCATAATTGTACTTTTATTTTTTTATGAACTGGAGATTGACAGTTACGTAGCTGCCTGACATCTAACATGAAGAGATATCATTTTAACACTGCAATACAATCCCAGAGCGTGATTTTCAGTAAACAACTACATGTGTGAGTAGACATGTCATGCCTTTGGACGTTTTGTCAATACCTGCTGGAAGGGGTTTGGTAGATTTGGACTGCAGAACAAATAATAGTGTGCAACATCTGTAAGGCAGGAAAAATAATACAGGATGAAGTCGAGGCAGTGGTGTTTTTTATGTATTTATGAAAACATGCCTAAATGTAGAGGTTCTTGTCAAGGATAAATTACCTGCAGTGAGGAAATCCTGGGTTCGATTCACAATGAACTTGTCTGGAGAAACGCAGAAGTCACTGGTGCCCTGCAGGACAATAACAATCTATAATCTTCCAAGTATGCAAGACCGAGGGGAAAAAACATGTAGCGCTCTATTTATTCAGCATGAACTAGATCCAATTTCTCGGGCTGTTACTGAATAAAACTGATTTTACACTGGACAGTTATTGACAATCAGTCAGCCACACAAACTGTTGGTCTTACAGCATTTTTTATGACCTCTTTACTCCAGGTTGGGCGAGAAAGTGTGGATGTGTTCACACAAAACAACATGCGCAACACAGAGATACACACATATACATATAAACATCTGAAAAACAAGCGGTGACAGGCACAACAAACCCCGCCCCTTGCACGTATTGTAGTTTATTTTGGCATCGATCCAGCTGATGTCATCATGTCTACATGTGTGGTGATGTCCGATCAATTGCCTCTATATATGTGCCAAGTTTGAAGTAAATTGAAACAAAATTGATGTTTTTATAGACCTTTGAAATTTTGCCCATTATAAGTGAATGGGAGAAGAAAAAAACTGTGAAAATGTGAACTTTGACCTACCTTTCCCAAAATGTAACCACATCTATTCTGGATCACTGGCATTCTATAAACTAAATTTGGTATGAATTCAACCAAGAGTTTTGCTGCTAGAGACATTTGAAATTGCCCATTATAAGTAAATGGGAGAAGAAAAATAATTTAAAAGTTCATAAAAAATGTGAACTTTGACCTACTTTTCCCAAAATGTAGTCACATCTATTTTGGGTCACTGGCAATCTATAAACCAAATTTGGTATGAATTCAACCAACAGTTTTTCTGCTACAGACATTTGAAATTTTGTCAAATATAAGTAAATGGAGGAAAAAAAAGATTTTAAAAATTCATAAAAAATTTAAACTTTGACCTACTGTTCCCAAAATGTAATGACATCTATGCTGGGTCACTGGCAATCTATAAACCAAATTTGGTATGAATTCAACCAATAGTTTTGCTGCTGCAGATATTTGAAATTTTGCCCAATATAAGTAAAGGAGAATTTTTTAAAACATTTTTAATTCATAAAAAATGTGAACTGTGATCTACTGTTCCCAAAATATAACCACATCTATTCTGGGTCACTGGCAATCTATAAACCAAATTTGGTACGAATTCAACCAATAGTTTTGCTGCTACAGACATTTGAAATTTCACCCATCACAAGAAAATGGGAAAAAAAAAAAGATTTAAGAAATTCATAAAAAATTTGAACTTTGACCTACATTTCCCAAAATGTAACCACTACTATTTTGGGTCACTGGCCATCTCTAAACCCAACTTGATATGAATTCAATCAACAGTTTTGCTGCTACAGACATTTGAATTTTCGCCCATTATAACTAAATGGGATAAGAAATAAGAATTTAAAAAATCATAAAAAAAAATTTGGAACTTTAACCTACTCTTCCCACAATGTAATGAGATCTATTCTGGGTCACTAGCAAGCTATAAACCCAAGTTAGTATGAATTCAACCAATACTTTTGCTGCTACAGACATTTGAAATTTCACCTATTATAAGTAAATGGGGAAAAAAAAGAATTGAAAAATTGATTAAAAATTTGAACTTTGACCTACTTTTCAAAAAAATGTAATGACACCTATTCTGGGCCACTGGCAATCTATAAACCAAATTTGGTATGAATTCAACCAATAGTTTTGCTGTTACAGGCATTTGAAATTTCGCCCATTATAAGTAAATGGGGAAAAAAAAGAAGATTTAAAAAATTTATAAAAAATTTTAACTTTGACCTGCTTTTCCCAAAATGCAATGACATCTGTTCTGGGTCACTGGCAATCTATAAACCCAATTTAGTATGAATTTAACCAATAGCTTTGCTGCTAGAGTGTTAACAATCAAACAAACAAAGAAACAAACCGAACCAAAAACAATACCCCTTGTCTCCCCTTCGGGGGGTGGGGTAAAAACAAAAAAAAAAACAGTCTGTTATATATGAAGAAGCCTCAAACTTTATCAAACATTTAAAGGATGTTGTGCTTTGCTGTCCACGGATGAAATCTACAAAATATTTTCATGAGGTCTGCTAATATGCATGCATAAACAATTACTGGACAGGGTCGCAGAGTTTAAAAAACAAAACAAAACAAAACAAAAAAAAAACACCCCGAACAACTTTGACAGAATCATTTCGTGGATGCATGTATAATTCACAGCAGGTGCAAATTTAACAAGCTGCCATTTGAACTGATCGGGCGCAGAAAGATCATAAAACGCGCTACGGTGCAGAATCAAACACCAAAGCCTTGTGTAGTTTATTACTATTAACGTCTCTTGTCCACCGCTTTTCAAGTCAGTCCCTGTTAAAATTAATGTTTGAACAGAATTCCTTTGTAAACCTGTGCCTTGAAGGATTTTGCTGACAGGATCTGAGGCAGAATTTAACCGAACAAAGCAATTATCAAACGCGCGACATCCTACGACTACGAGCTGCAACAAAACAAACACGGACACAAGGCCAGAGTGGACTGACACAGCTGAGTTACTTTTATTTCCACTTCTATGGGTAGATTCTGACTTTTTCCTCCTTACTTTCTTATTAGCAACAAATTCTTTTACTCAACCACAACCATATTGCATTTGTTTTCAGTACAAAAAAAAAAAACTGCACAGCCACACATTGGACACTGTGGATGTTACCCTTCATCTCTATCTCATTATACTAACAGGGACATTTTGTTTATGCTGCGTCTCATCAAATATGTATAAATGTATGAGAATTTTCTAGGACACCAGCATCGACTACCTTCCTTTCAACTTGCACCGTGTTTTTTTGCAGCGTTCAGCTTTAGGATAATGATGAACAGGTGCAACAGGTTTTCTTTTTCTGCATATCGTCCCATATTTACAGTCCTTCACTAAGGCCTGTGTTCTTCAATAATCCACCTCTTTGTGCAAAACTGGATGCAGTGGGTATCTACTTAGGGATAGTTTTTGAGCATATTTGCATGAGCTTATTGGTAACAAAGAGTCTGACAGCGAGTAAGCGAAACAACAGACGAGCTATACTTGACTATTTTGGATAAGCTCCACAGAAAGGTCAGAGATTTAACCCATAAAGGCCCAATGCTACTTTTGTGGCAGTTCCAAAAATATTTTTTTTCTCTATATTTAGCTTTTCTGAAGTAATTTATCACCATTTATTATGATATTATCCTCTGTATTTTGCATTTTTTCAGTGAACAATGTGGATGTTCATAAAAACTCAGATTAAAGTTGGAGTTATTGTATTAAAAACAGGGAAAACTAAAGAAAAAGTGACTTTTTCCAGCAAAATACATCTGGGTGCTTCTGTGAAACTGGGTTTATTTCAGTGCCAGCTTTTTAGACCCAATACACTCCTGTTCAAGCAGGCTTTTTAACCCTTTCATGCATAGTGGTCACTACAGTGGACAGTTACTCTACAGCTTTAACCCTTTCATGCATGAATTATGAGAACCTTAGTCAATATTTTTTTCTTGAGTGTTTTTATTCCTCTTTAGGCATGAAAAAAACAACGCAATCGAAAAAAAATTTTATGAACCTATTTTTCATGGAGTTACAAAAATGTCCACTCAACTGGACACCATGCGTTTAATTTTTGAAGCAAATAAACACGTATTTAAAACTCATCATCAGAAAGTGATATACTGTGTGAAAACTATGAAATAAAAACATTTTTAATGCTGCTAATTGCTAAATTGCTAATGTTTTCTCACATTTTTATCATACTCTAATATTAGTTATTACTCATTTCATGGAGATAATATCCTCCTGAGACCCAGGAATTTGACAGTTTTAGCTTTTTTACATTAAAAAATTGTCTTGTTTGGAAACTGCATAATGTAACAATTTTTTCAGATACATTTTTAAATTATTTTTATTGACTGATTGATTTTTTTAATGGAATGTCCTTTGCAATGCAAAGCATTTTTTAAGTTAAACTGTCAAACTTCTGTCCCCATTAGAAGACAAAATGCATTGCAGGGTTTCAGGTGGATATGCAAAAAAAAAAAAAAACACAAACAAAAAAACCCCCAAAACTTTTTGTTCCAGAAAACTGTTTATTACATTCTAATAACAATTAGCAATTGATTTACACTCAAACATGTTAGTGCAGATCGGGTTTATCAAGAGCAGCAAAGTTACAGTAATTGTATGAATGTCAGTGTATGGGATGGTGCATAAGAGTCCATTGTGTTGGCTGATATGGAACTAAAACAACCAAATCCATGAATATATAAGAGAACAGCTGGAGAAGAACTGTCCACTGGAGTGACCCCTGTGCATGAAAGGGTTAACCTTGTATATTCATAGGTTTTGTTGTTTTAGTTAAATATCAACCAACACAGTGGACACTTATGCATCATCTCATAAACTGCAATTCATACCATTATTGTAACTTTGCTGTTCTTGATTGGTTCTTGAGTGGAAATCAATTGTTAATATTTATTTTTTGCATATTATCTCCATGAGGTGAGTAATAACTAGTATTAGAATATGTTCAAATGAGAGAAAACATCAGATTAGCTGCATTAAACATGGTTTCATTTCACTGTTTTCATATCACTGTATGATATTGGGTTTTAAATACATGTTTCTTTGCTTCAAGAATAAAATTCATGGTGTAGCTGAGTGGACATTTTTGTAACTCCATGAAAAACAGGTTGATTAAAAAAAAAAATTCAATCACATTGTTTTTTTTTCATGCCTAAAGAGGAATAAAAACACTCAGGAAAAAAAGAACCTTGATTAAGGTTTTCATAATTCATGCATGAAAGGGTTAATATCCTAACTGACCCAGGCCTGCTGCAAACTGATTGCACTTTATGTATTTATTATATTTTAATTGTTTTTTAATTGTATTTTATTGTATTTTTAGTGGTATTTTAATTGTATTTTATCTGTATTTCGCACTGTAAAGCACTATCAATAAAATTTACTTACTAACTTAATAATGAAAGAGAAATGTAGACATATTTCCCCCCAGGATATACCCAATGATGACCTCAGATAAATGCAAAAAAAATTATTCTCTTGCTCTGTGCCATCCCAAAATAATGAATTTTTATTCAAATATTGGGGCCAAAAATAGAACCAAAATTGGGACAGGAAAAACTACCTGTGTCAGTGCATTTGATCTGAAAACATGGTTGTAAATGATCTTACATAGACTATAAATAAAGACACTGTGTTAAATTTGTCGATCCTAGTGGTTTTTCTAATCCAGACATGTGGGTTTGTCATGAATCTCAGTCTCATTGCAGGTTTTGTGTGTAACCCATCGTGTCCACTTGTGTTACATACAGAACCTGCCTAGTTAAACACATACAAATCGCGAGTGATTTTGCAACAGTGGTCATTTTTGTGAAACACTCAGGAGTAGTTTGATTCCCAAAATGTACCTGTGAGAGAATAAAGAGATATTCGGAAAAAATAGTAGCGCATAATTTGACTGTGTGGCAAGCAAATTTTTGTATAAAACTAATATAAAAATGTGTATTTATTTGAAAAACTGTTTCTCTTTTATCTCAGTAAGTATTTACATTTAAAATAGACCCAAAGTGCTTCCAAACTTGCTTCACAACATTAGTCTACATGTGGTTTGACTTTTTAGCCCCTCTGTCCTGTTTTTTGGACCAGTTTCATTGAAGCATCCATCATTAACTGAACATAAACCCAGTGTGTCCATCCACTGTCATTGATCCAACTCTATGGGTTTTACTGACGAATCAATGTTATAGAAGATGACGGTGTTTCCATGGTAACTACGGAGCCTCTGAACGTCCAGATGGGTCATATCTGATGACCATGAAAAGATGACAAACTGTATTTTACACCAATTATTTACATGTATTGATAGGATTAGTGGATCAACAGGTATTAAAAAGTTTATATCAGTAGATGGTTTTGTTCGCCAGTGGCTGTTTAGGTCTTTATTAGGGATGTCCGATATTGGCTTTTTTGCCAAAAACTGATATGCCGATATTGTCCAACGCTTAATTTCCGATTCCGATATCTACCGATACTGCTGCTGATATATGTAGGATATTAAACTAATTTTAGGTAACATCACATATCTCCTGTCATGGAATTAACACATCATGCCTAATTTTATTGTGTTGCCCCATTGGATGCATTCTCAAATGCAACAAGGCTTTCAAAATGTAAACACTGTCTGTGCAAAGAATACATACTTCAACTTAAGTTGTGGAAAAAATGCCATATTTATTTATTTTCTCTCCCTCCCTCCATGAGTCTATTACAGTGTGGCAACTCTACTGTACAATTTTGAAAACTGCACATTTCTTTCAGCTACAAACAATGCTTCATTTATGCGTCGGTAAATGCCGGTGAAATCAAGGCATTATTTTATCGGTTTTAATGATAGGCAAAAAAACTGATAACGATATTCACCGATATTACATTTTTATGCCAATGTCGGGCCGATAATATCAGACATCCCTAGTCTTTATGGGTTAAAGAGAGATCTGACAATTCAACTGCATTTCTTTGTCTGCAAATATATTGTCACACGTACGTCATAGATATAAACTTTTGCCCATAAAGTTGGCAAAATAATTTTTTTACCTCTTGAAATGACTGTGACAATATGATTTATTCTTGATGGATAAAGTGCAACTGGAACTGAGGATGTCATCACTGAACCTGGTCAAAGATCATTAACTGATGTGTATAAACAGGAGTGGATCAGCAGGTATTAAACCAGTGTTTTTCAACCTTGGCTGGAATTCAAATGGGGTTGCCTGAAATTTCTCGTAATTGCTAACAAAAAAAAAAAAAAATACCAATAAAAAATATTTTTAATGATTCAATATATATTTCATTACAATTAAAATACCACACACTTTTCCTAATAAAAATCAAGTTCAAGTAAAATGCAGGATATAATATCTGAGAGGGCATATCTTGATTGATCTGATCATGTGACTTTCAAATGTTCATTGTGGTCAGTTTAAGACGCTGCAGCTCTTTCATAATTCATAGTTTGAGTTATTGTTTGGGTAACGCTTTATTATAAGTACAGACTATGAAGAATTAGTTAAGCATTAACAAAATACTGAATTTATCATTTATAAAGCATATTTCTGGCATGAATAATCATTAGTATATGGTTTATAAGCACAGTTATAAATGTTTTACTAATCATTCATAAGCACATTAGTTATGGATTAAAAAATACTGAATTAATCGTTTATAAAGCATATTTCTGACATGAATAATCATTAGTATATGGTTTATAAGCACAGTTATAAATATTGTAAAAATCATTTATAAGCACATTAGTTATGGATTAACAAATACTGAATTAATTGTTTATAAAGCATATTTCTGGCATGAATAATCAATTAGTATATGGTTTATGAGCACAGTTATAAATGTTTTACTAATCATTCGCAAGCACATTAGTTATGGATTAACAAATACTGAATTAATCGTTTATAAAGCATATTTCTGACATGAATAATCATTAGTATATGGTTTATAAGCACAGCTATAGATGTTTTACTAATCATTTGTAAGCACATTAGTTATGGATTAACAAATACTGAATTAATCGCTTATAAATCATATTTCTGGCATGAATAATCATTAGTATATGGTTTATAAGCACAGTTATAAACGCTTTACGAATCATTCACAAGCACATTAGTTATGGATAAACAAATACTGAATTAATTGTTTATAAAGCATATTTCTGGCATGAATAATCATTGGTATATAGTTTATAAGAACAGTTATAAATGTTTTACTGATCATTCATAAGCACATTAGTTATGGATTAACAAATACTGAATTAATTGTTTACAAAGCATATTTCTGGCATGAATAATCATTAGTATATGGTTTATAAGCAGTTATAAATGTTTTATGAATCATTCATAAGCACATTAATTATGGATTAACAAATACTGAATTTATCATTTATAAAGCATATTTCTGACATGAATACTTACTGGTAGGTAGTTTACAAATAGTTATGAATGTTTCTTAATTAATAAGCTCATGTACAACGCCTTAATGACTGTATTTTCATAAATTATGGATTCAGTATTGGGTTCTGTATTAATTGTCAGCCTTGTAAATCCATACTGGACTGACTGTACATATCCTGACCAAGGAAAATCAAATTCTCACTTT
>NC_043964.1:9229581-9284581 GCF_902148855.1 Sphaeramia orbicularis
TAAAAGTGTGGTAATCAAACACGGTTATCAAGATAATTAGAATTTAAACGGTAATACTAACCGTCTGCAATTTTACCGCGGTTTATCGTTATACCGGTAATCGTTACATCCCTAGTTTTGACGAAGAGTTACATATGTGGTTATGTGTGTGTGAATGTTTATTTTAGTTTATTTTGTGTTTTTTTTTTTTTTTTTTTTTTTTAAATTATGTACGTATGTAAAGTTGTTAGTGTTGTTATATTGAAAAACCTTAAATAAAATTATATATACAGTCACGGAAAGAAATTATTAGACCACCCCTTGTTTTCTTCAATTTCTTGTTCATTTTAATGCCTGGTACGACTAAAGGTACATTTGTTTGGACAAATATAAAGATAACAACAAAAATATCTCATAAGAGTTTAATTTCAGAGCTGATATCTATCCATGTTACATGTTTTCTTGATAAAAACCAAAATCACTTCAGTTCTTCCATCGATATCTATGGCATTGTACTGACAAAAACAGTGCTTTTAGGCATTCCATGTTTTCTTTTCTGTCTGTTTTCGTCACATGATACACACAGGAGTTAGTACTAGAAATGCAGAATCATTGTTTTTGATGAGTTTTGACGGTCTAATAATTTTTTCCGCGACTGTATATATGTATATATGTCTTCCTGAGACCCAGCAATGCATTTTTGTCATATGTACAGGGTGGGGAAGCAAAATTTACAATGAACATTTAGTTGTTTTTTCTCAGCAGGCACTACGTCAATTGTTTTGAAACCAAACATATATTAATGTCATAATCATACCTAACACTATTATCCATACCTTTTCACAAACTTTTGCCCATATGAGTAATCAGGAAAGCAAACGTCAAAGAGTGTGTGATTTGCTGAATGCACTCGTCACACCAAAGGAGATTTCAAAAATAGTTGGAGTGTCCATAAAGACTGTTTATAATGGAAAGAAGAGAATGACTATGAGCAAAACTATTACCAGAAAGTCTGGAAGATACTATTAAAGAAGAATGGGAGAAGTTGTCACCTGAATATTTGAGGAACACTTGCGCAAGTTTCAGGAAGCGTGTGAAGGCAGTTATTGAGAAAGAAGGAGGACACATAGAATAAAAACATTTTCTATTATGTACATTTTCTTGTGGCAAATAAATTCTCTTGACTTTCAATAAACTAATTGGTCATACACTGTCTTTCAATCCCTGCCTCAAAATATTGTAAATTTTGCTTCTCCACCCTGTATAACTGTAAATACATGTTTCTTTGCTTCTAAAATTAAACACACGGTGTCCAGCTGCGTGAACATTTTTGTAACTCCATGAAAAATAGATTAATAAAAAAATCAATCGCACTGATGTTTTTTTCATGCCTAAAGAGGAATGAACTAGGAATACACTCCAGAAAAAAAAAAATCTTGATTAAAGTCCTCATAATTCATGCATGAAAGGGTTAAAGTAAAGCTGTGAAACTCTTGTCCACTACAGGGTGGGGAAGCAAAATTTACAATATTTTGAGGCAGGGGTTGAAAGACAGTGTATGACCAATTAGTTTATTGAAAGTCATGAGAATTTATTTGCCACAAGAAAATGTACATAATAGAAAATGTTTTTATTCTATGTGTCCTCCTTCTTTCTCAATAACTGCCTTCACACACTTCCTGAAACTTGTGCAAGTGTTCCTCAAATATTTGGGTGACAACTTCTCCCATTCTTCTTTAATAGTATCTTCCAGACTTTCTGGTAATAGTTTTGCTCATAGTCATTCTCTTCTTTCCATTATAAACAGTCTTTATGGACACTCCAACTATTTTTGAAATCTCCTTTGGTGTGACGAGTGCATTCAGCAAATCACACACTCTTTGACGTTTGCTTTCCTGATTACTCATATGGGCAAAAGTTTGTGAAAAGGTATGGATAATAGTGTTAGGTATGATTATGACATCAATATATGTTTGGTTTCAAAACAATTGACGTAGTGCCTGCTGAGAAAAAACAACTAAATGTTCATTGTAAATTTTGCTTCCCCACCCTGTACTACGTGAAAACTATTAAATAAAAACATTTTTAAAGCTCCTAACCTTATGTTTTCTCACATTTTAACATACCTGTATGCAGTGGCGCAGAAAGGGTCCCCAAAAATAAATAAATAAATAAATAAGTAAATATGTATGTATATATATATAAAAAAAAAAAAAAAAAAAAAAAAAATATATATATATATATATATATATATATATATATATATATATATATACACACACACACACAGGTGGGGGAGGGGCAATTTGGACTCAGGGGGCCCCTTCAGAGAATTTGAGACAGCTACTTGTTACTGCAACTTCTCACTGTCGCTATGTAGTGAACTTTCTTTTTCTTTCTTTCTTCAGACTGTTTGTGTCCAGTCTGTTGGTCCTTTGAGGGCCCCTGCTGGCTTAGGGGCCCCAAGCAGCTGCCTGCCTTGCCTAATGGCAAGCTGCACCACTGCCTGTATGCTGATAATATGCCAAAAAAACAAACAAACAAAAAAAAAAACAAGCAACTTTTGTTTTAAAAAACAAACAAAACAAAACTGTTTATTTCAGTCTAGTAACGATTATCAATTTTTTACCCTCAAACATGTTACTGCAGATCAGGTTTATCTAGAAGAGCAAAATTACAGTCATGGTATGGATTACAGTGTATGGGATGATGCACAAAATAACAAATCCATAAATATACAAGAAAACCCCTTTGATCAGCTGTCCACTGTAGTGACCACTATGCATGAAAGGGTTAAAAAAGAAAAAAAAATCCACTGAAAAGGACATTAAATTCTAATAAAAAATGTATCTGAAAAACTGTTGCAGTGTGCTGTTTTCAATTAGGGCAATTATTTAATCAGGGTTTCTCCAGGTATTAGCAAATTTAATGCTAATTTAATGCCACTTTAAACAAATTGAATGCCCATGTCCAACTGCAGATACAGTTTTATATATAATCTTATTTCAGTTTACCGTCGACAGGCTTTAACCAGGTTCTGAATAGTTCCTCCTCTAATCACTTGTGCTGAAACTTGCATTTTTCCAACATTTGCTAATATTCCCTCCGCTCTTTCGCCACAGCATGAACACGCTCACAGCACGTTGTATTCCAAGCATCTGGTGTTGTGACTTCATTTTCATCTCATTTTAATTTCACCTTTATTTAACCAGGAAGTCCCATTGAGATGAGGAATCTCTTTTGTATCGGCCATAAACAGTAGATAACACTGGTCAACAACAAATTTATTGTTTTAGTTTTTTGAGCTGATTTAGGATAATTTTGGTGTGCTGAATCCAAAAATCACATTACTTTTGCTCAATCGGGTCAACTTTCTGAACTATGCTACATATTGGCTTTTTAACATTTTTGCTTACATTTATGGGCATTTTCACATCATATGATACAAAATTCTTTCCTATTTCTTAAAATAAACGAGTTCTGAAGATTTGACTTTTGCCAATTTATGATTAATGTTTTTTTTTAATATTACAGGTGAATGAAATGGCTTCAACTAGATCTTGCAAAAATAAGCCTGACGTATTCTGCTACATCTGCGGTGAATACACCATTGTACCTAACAGGAATCCTGTTAGAAAATTATTTTTTTATCATTATAACCAATTAACTATAATAATATCTTATTTTATGCGTACTTCTGTGTTATAACTAGATTTTCATTTACTCAGATAATGTTCTATATTTTGATATTATAGTGGATTTATACATCCTTTTAAATGCACAAACTGAAAAAGACATTTTTAAGTTTTGCTCCAAATTATTCCACAGTTGTTCATGTTATTCCGATTTTTAGAGATTGTACTTTTTTCACTGATATTATTTCACTGGTCTGGCCCACTTCAGATCTTCTTTTTACCTCCGCTAGGAGGTATTGTGATTACTTTGCTTTGTGTGTTTGTTTGTTTGCGTGTTTGTTTGTTTATTTGTTAGCAACTTTACAAGAAAACTATTACAACCATTTTTACCAAATTTTACCCAAAGTTCAAGGTCACAGCCAGGTCACAAAATCTCAGATTTTCCTATCTCTCATTACACTGGTCAACAACAAATTTATTGTTTTAGTTTTTTTATATTGATTTAGGATAATTTTGGTGTGCTGAATCCAAAAATCACATTAATTTTGCTCAATCAGGTCAACTTTCTGAACTATGCTACATATTGGCTTTTTAACATTTTTGCTTACATTTATGGGCATTTTCACATCATATGATACAAAATTCTTTCCTATTTCTTGCAATAAGCGAGTTCTGAAGACTTTACTTTTGCCAATTTATGATTAATGTTTTTTTTTTTTAATATTACAGGTGAATGAAATGGCTTCGACTACAAGATCTTGCAAAAATAAGCCTGACGTATTCTGCTACATCTGCAGTGAATACACCATTGTACCTAACAGGAATCAAGTCACAAGTTTCATAAAGTGTGCTTACCAATCTTATTTTGGTATTAATTATTATATTTTGTGAGAAGATCAAATTTTTCAAAATCAAATGAGCAAAAAAACCTGACCTGATTGAGAAAAACAGATGTCATTTTTGGATTTAGCGGTGCAAAATGGTCCTAATTCAGTTGAAAAAACCTAGACAACTTGCAAAAAACATTTTTTTGTAACCCAGTGTAATTAAAGGGTTCCGCCTGTCAATCATCACACTGTACTTCAAATCAAAATTATTCAACGTTTACGTCACAGGTGTCAAACATGCGGCCCGGGGACCAAAACCGGCCCACCAAAGGGTCCAATCTGGCCTGTGGGATGAAATTGTAAAAATGCAAAAATTACACTGAAGATATTAACACTCAATGGTGTTAAAATCATTTTAGGTCAATTCAATCGAAAGTGGATATGACCAGTAGAATACTATCATAATAACCTATAAATAATGAAAACTGCAAATATTCCTCTTTGTTTTAGTGTAAAAAAAATTAAAATTACACATAAATGGGTACATTTACAGACTGGCCTTTTACAAAAATGTCTGAAATGTGGAATTTTAACAACATTCTGCCTGTTACTAATTTTTTTGTGTGTATTTGTAGATCCACTGTGATCTGTAAGTTGTGATGCACATGTATAAAAGATAAATTAAGGTGCAATATTATTAATATTGCACTTATTTTTTGTAAGACTTTCAGGTTGTTCATATTTGTTCATGTTATGCTCAAGTACAGTTCGCAGAAGTAAACATTCTCATTCCATAATTTCACTTTTTTCACTCAAAAACATACAGAAAACTTTGGAGTTGACATTATTTATAAGTTCTTATCCTATTATTTGTATTATTTTACTGGTGCAGCCCAGTTTGTATCATATTAGACTGTATATGACCCCTGAACTATAGTGAGTTTGACACCCCTGGTTTACATAATCAAAATAAACCGTAAACAACAATGCTTTTTTTCCCCCATCAAGTGTATTTAATTTTTTAATGCCTCTGGATATCAAATTTAATGCTTTTTAATGCAATTTAAGGCCTTAATTTTCCTCAAAATCTATTTAATGACTTTTAATGCTTTTCAATGACCCACAGAAACCCTGTTGATGTAAAATGGTGAAAATGTGTACTTACTGGGTCTCAGGAGGATATATTCATTTATAAAAGAAAGAGTTCTTCCCATTTTAGGAATCAACCCGAAGGAGAGATAACAGTTTTTTTTGTCCTCACCACAGCTGTAGCGGTGCTGGCTCCCAGTGAGGCCCAGCTGAGCATCATAGACAGCATCACAAAAGCCATGATCCTGAAGGAAAACAGCAAATGGGAGAAAGATAAAGGTTGACAGGGAGATACAGACAAAGAGCGTCACATGGGGGACAAGGAAATGAATCATCCTCAACTCTTTTATATTAACTTAATTTGAGTTCATCTGTTCAGTTTTTCCTTTGACCATTGTTCTTTTCTTTTTTTTTTTTGCTCGAATAAAAAGATCCAACTCGTGCTTTGTACGAGATTACAAGACGAAACTCAAATTGAATTTATTATATAAGGATATAAAGATAAATTAACTCATGACTCTTTGATGAATTCACTTGTGAGTTGAGGATTTCTTTACCCTTTATCGAGCAAATTACTATTTTTGGTTATTTCCGCACACATTAAAAGACAGTGACAGTAATAGTTACAGTGACTCAACAATCTCAGGTCCAATGTGGTCTACAGGGTCTATAAGGTCCGAACATTAAATTCTGAAAATATTTACATTTATAAACCATCAAAAGAAAAATAGATGTGACAAAGCTGAAAAAACTGACATTTCTCAAGAAAAATGAGTGTAATTTTAATAATATTATGCCTCATACATTTACATTAGGGATCTGTAAAGGCACAAAACTTCAAGGAACCGGCAGAATATTGTTAAAATTGCACTTAAGTTTCAGGTTATTCACATTTTATTCTTAAAGGATAGTTTATTCACGTAAATGTTTTGATAATTTCAGGGGCCACATTCACCCAAATCAATCTCAAGTGGGTTGGATCGATAAAATAACAGCATAATAACCTATAGATAATAACAACTCCGAGTTTTATCTTTGTTTTAGTGCAAAAAAAGAACATTAAATTCTGAAAATATTTACATTTATAAACCAAAAGAAAAAAGACGTGACTAAGCTGAAAAAAACTGACATTTCTCAAGAAAAATGAGTGTAATTTTAATAATGTTATGCCTCATACATTTACATTAGGGATCTGTAAAGGCACAAAACTTCAAGGAACCGGCAGAATATTGTTAAAATTGCACTTAAGTTTCAGGTTATTCACATTTTATTCTTAAAGGATAGTTTATTCACGTAAATGTTTTGATAATTTCAGGGGCCACATTCACCCAAAAACAATCTCAAGTGGGTTGGATCGATAAAATGATAACATAATAATCTATAGATAATAACAACTCTGAGTTTTATCTTTGTTTTAGTGCAAAAAAAGAACATTAAATTCTGAAAATATTTACATTTATAAACCATCAAAAGAAAAAAGACGCGACTAAGCTGAAAAAAACTGACATTTCTCAAGAAAAATATGTGCAATTTTAATAATATTATGCCTCATACATTTACATTAGGGATCTGTAAAGGCACAAAACTTCAAGGAACCGGCAGAATATTGTTAAAATTGCACTTAAGTTTCAGGTTATTCACATTTTATTCTTAAAGGATAGTTTATTCACGTAAATGTTTTGATAATTTCAGGGGCCACATTCACCCAAATCAATCTCAAGTGGGTTGGATCGATAAAATAACAGCATAATAATCTATAGATAATAACAACTCTGAGTTTTATCTTTGTTTTAGTGCAAAAAAAGAACATTAAATTCTGAAAATATTTACATTTATAAACCAAAAGAAAAAAGACGCGACTAAGCTGAAAAAAACTGACATTTCTCAAGAAAAATGAGTGTAATTTTAATAATGTTATGCCTCATACATTTACATTAGGGATCTGTAAAGGCACAAAACTTCAAGGAACCGGCAGAATATTGTTAAAATTGCACTTAAGTTTCAGGTTATTCACATTTTATTCTTAAAGGATAGTTTATTCACGTAAATGTTTTGATAATTTCAGGGGCCACATTCACCCAAAAACAATCTCAAGTGGGTTGGATCGATAAAATGATAACATAATAATCTATAGATAATAACAACTCTGAGTTTTATCTTTGTTTCAGTGCAAAAAAAGAACATTAAATTCTGAAAATATTTACATTTATAAACCATCAAAAGAAAAAAGACGCGACTAAGCTGAAAAAAACTGACATTTCTCAAGAAAAATATGTGCAATTTTAATAATATTATGCCTCATACATTTACATTAGGGATCTGTAAAGGCACAAAACTTCAAGGAACCGGCAGAATATTGTTAAAATTGCACTTAAGTTTCAGGTTATTCACATTTTATTCTTAAAGGATAGTTTATTCACGTAAATGTTTTGATAATTTCAGGGGCCACATTCACCCAAATCAATCTCAAGTGGGTTGGATCGATAAAATAATAACATAATAACCTATAGATAATAACAACTCTGAGTTTTATCTTTGTTTCAGTGCAAAAAAAGAACATTAAATTCTGAAAATATTTACATTTATAAACCATCAAAAGAAAAAAGACTCGACTAAGCTAAAAAAAACTGACATTTCTACAGGGTCTATAAGGTCCAATGTGGTCTACAGGGTCTATAAGGTCCAATGTGGTCTACAGGGTCTGTAAGGTCAAGTACCAGCTTGTACTTAAAAGGGTACAAATACTTGTCGCTGGGGGTGTACTTTTTTGAGAGACATTTCTGTACCCTTTCGAAATGGTCAATTTTTATACCTTAAGTACTTTGCATAGAAAGAAAACTCTTGCATAGTTGATAAAGCCATGATGTTTAAAGTTTGAACCGGTGGCCTAATTGAGAAAAAAAAAAAAAAAAAAAACGGCATAGGCAAGCTATGACATCAAAACATGGATGTGTGAATGAAAACTTGATAAAACAGAGATTATGGCGATAATCAGAGGTTCTAATAAGCTAAATAAATTATCAGCCCTTTCATGCGTACTGGTCACTACAGTGGACAGCTATTCAAAGGTATTCTTTTGTGTGTTCATGGATTTTATTGTTTTAGTTCCGTATCAGCCGACACAGTGGACGCTTATGCATCATCCCATACACTACAATTTATATTATTGCTGTTCTTGATCTGCAGTAACATGTTTGAGTGTAAATCAATTCCTTGATATTGCTATGAGACTGTAATTAACCCTTTCATGCACGAATTATGAGAACCTTAATCAAAATTTTTTTCCTGAGTGTTTTTATTCCTCTTTAGGCATGAAAAAAAACAATGCAATTGCAAATTTTCCTCTGAAAAATAATAATAAAAAAAAAAAAAAAAAAAAAATATATATTTTTTTAAATTAAAAAATATATTAAAAAAACATAACGAAAAAAAAAATCTTATGAACCTATATTTCATGAAGTTGCACAGAAACATGTATTTACTGATAAATTGTGTGAAAACTTTGGGGAGGGTTTGTGATTCTGGGGGTTTATGCTCTGGAGAGATCTACATAATGTTACCAATTCATGTCAGAAACGACATGTAGTGTCTTAAAACTTTAATAAAGATATGTGTAAAAAAAACAAAAACAAAAACAAAAAAAACAAAAAACGAAAAGAACAACAAAATCCATGAATATACAAGAGAACAGCTGTAGAATAGCTATTGACTATTGACTATTTGACTATTGACTATTAACTAATATTGATTCATGTATGAAAGAGTTAGGCTATCATTGAGCTAATTGGGCTATTAAATTAAAACACAAATTATTATTAACCCTTTCATGCATGAATTATGAGAACCTTAATCAAGATTTTTTTTCCTGAGTGTTTTTATTCCTCTTTAGGCATGAAAAAAAAAAACAATGTGATTGAATTTTTTTTTTTTTTTAATCAACCTGCTTTTCATGGAGTTACAAAAATGTCCACTCAGCTACACCATGAATTTTATTCTTGAAGCAAAGAAACATGTATTTAAAACCCAATATCATACAGTGATATGAAAACAGTGAAATGAAACCATGTTTAATGCAGCTAATCTGATGTTTTCTCACATTTTAACACATTCTAATACTAGTTATTACTCACCTCATGGAGATAATATGCAAAAAATAAATATTAACAATTGATTTCCACTCAAGAACCAATCAAGAACAGCAAAGTCACAGTAATGGCATGAATTGCAATTTATGAGATGATGCATAAGTGTCCACTGTGTTGGTTGATATGGAACTAAAACAACTAAACCCATGAATATACAAGAGAACAGCTGGAGAAGAACTGTCCACTGTAGTGACCACTATGCATGAAAGGGTTAAATATAATATAGCGCAATTACAGTACAATATATAATAAATAATGCGCTAAGCCTAATATTTGAACTATAATTATGCCTACTGTTCAGTTCTCCTAGCCTATAGCCTATCCTCATGGTCTACACACATTTTTTACTGCTGCAGGGTACCTTATAGTACAAATTTGTACTTTACATAACTTTGGACCCTTTTTCATAGTCTAAAGGTGCAATTCTGGCCTCCGTGTTGAGCCACATTATGTAATAAATTCCCATTATGTAATAAAAGTTCAAAATGTAATAAGAATGTCATGTCATCTTGTAATAAAGCCGCATTATGTAATAAACTGACGCATTTTGTAATAAACTACGTCAACGCATTATGTAGTAAATTTTTTCACATTATGTAGTAACTTATTACAATTTGAGAAATTTATTACAAAATGCACTTGACACATTTTTATTAAAAAAAAAAAAAGTAATAACATGGTTCATGATGTAATAACAATCCAAATTAATATAATTTCAGAGCAATTTAGGAGAAATTAGTCAAAGGAGCTACAGGTAATGGGATCAGAACTTTAACCACACAGTTTAAAGATTAATTTAGCACCTTACATTTTCCTGAAAATAAAAATGTGTCAAGTGCATTTTGTAATAAACTTCTCAAATTGTAATATTTTACTACATAATGCGAAAAAACTTACTACATAATGCACTGAGGTAGTTTATTACAAAATGCATCAGTTTATTACATAACGCGACTTTATTACAAGATGACGTGACATTCTTATTACATTTTGAACTTTGATTACATAATGGGAATTTATTACATAATATGGCTCAACAATGCCCAATACCCACTATGCAATGCGAAGATAAAAAAAGTGTGGTCATGACTAAAACTTAGTGATTTAATTCTATTCAACTTAAACTTTTTCGTACTTTCAACTATGTCTACAAATTAGTAGAATATACTGAACATTTTCTAGTAACATCATAAAACTTACATCATTTAAGTGCATTGTAATTAAAGCATTTTAGTAAATACAAATTCCGGGCTTACGGTGATGGTCTACACACATTTTTTACTGCTGCAGGGTACCTTATAGTACAAATTTGTACTTTACATAACTTTGGACCCTTTTTCATAGTCTAAAGGTGCAATTCTGGCCTCCGTGTTGAGCCACATTATGTAATAAATTCCCATTATGTAATAAAAGTTCAAAATGTAATAAGAATGTCATGTCATCTTGTAATAAAGCCGCATTATGTAATAAACTGACGCATTTTGTAATAAACTACGTCAACGCATTATGTAGTAAATTTTTTCACATTATGTAGTAACTTATTACAATTTGAGAAATTTATTACAAAATGCACTTGACACATTTTTATTAAAAAAAAAAAAAGTAATAACATGGTTCATTTTGTAATAACAATCCAAATTAATATAATTTCAGAGCAATTTAGAAGAAATTAGTCAAAGGAGCTACAGGTAATGGAATCAGAACTTTAACCACACAGTTTAAAGATTAATTTAGCACCTTACATTTTCCTGAAAATAAAAATGTGTCAAGTGCATTTTGTAATAAACTTCTCAAATTGTAATATTTTACTACATAATGCGAAAAAACTTACTACATAATGCACTGAGGTAGTTTATTACAAAATGCATCAGTTTATTACATAATGCGGCTTTATTACAAGATGATGTGACATTCTTATTACATTTTGAACTTTGATTACATAATGGGAATTTATTACATAATATGGCTCGACAATGCCCAATACCCACAATGCAATGCGAAGATAAAAAAAGTGTGGTCATGACTAAAACTTAGTGATTTAATTCTATTCAACTTAAACTTTTTCGTACTTTCAACTATGTCTACAAATTAGTAGAATATACTGAACATTTTCTAGTAACATCATAAAACTTACATCATTTAAGTGCATTGTAAATAAAGCATTTTAGTAAATACAAATTCCGGGCTTACAGTGATGGTCTACACACATTTTTTACTGCTGCAGGGTACCTTATAGTACAAATTTGTACTTTACATAACTTTGGACCCTTTTTCATAGTCTAAAGGTGCAGTTCTGGCCTCCTTGTTGTGCCGCATTATGTAATAAATTCCCATTATGTAATAAAAGTTCAAAATGTAATAAGAATGTCATGTCATCTTGTAATAAAGCCGCATTATGTAATAAACTGACGCATTTTGTAATAAACTACGTCAACGCATTATGTAGTAAATTTTTTCACATTATGTAGGAAGTTATTACAATTTGAGAAATTTATTACAAAATGCACTTGACACATTTTTATTAAAAAAATGTAATAACATGGTTCATGATGTAATAACAATCCAAATTAATATGATTTCAGTGCAATTTAGAAGAAATTAGCCACAGGAGCTACAGGTAATGGAATCAGAACTTTAACCACACAGTTTAAAGATTAATTTAGCACCTTACATTTTCCTGTAAATAAAAATGTGTCAAGTGCATTTTGTAATAAATTTCTCAAATTGTAATATTTTACTACATAATGCGAAAAAATTTACTACATAATGCACTGAGGTAGTTTATTACAAAATGCATCAGTTTATTACATAATGCGGCTTTATTACAAGATGACGTGACATTCTTATTACATTTTGAACTTTGATTACATAATGGGAATTTATTACTTACTTACTTAACAATGCCCAATAGCCACAATGCAATGCGAAGATAAAAAAGTGTGGTCATGACTAAAACTTAGTGATTTAATTCCATTCAACTAAAACTTTCAACTATGTCTACAAATTAGTAGAATATACTGAACATTTTCTAGTAACATCATAAAACTTACATCATTTAAGTGCATTGTAATTAAAGCATTTTAGTAAATACAAATTCCGGGCTTACAGTGATGGTCTACACACATTTTTTACTGCTGCAGGGTACCTTATAGTACAAATTTGTACTTTACATAACTTTGGACCCTTTTTCATAGTCTAAAGGTGCAGTTCTGGCCTCCAAAAGACCAATATTGTACTTTTGAGAGAACATTCTTAAAAAACGTACTTACAGGTACATAAATGCTCTGATCTCGTACCTCTATTTTTGAGAGTGTATTCACAACTGACATCCAACTGTACTGCGGTAGGCTCATAAGGCCACACCTAAAGACAAAGCTACTTAAAGTCTTGATACTTCCTCTGTTTTTTCCTACTCTGCTGGATGCCACTAGCGACATTTTAATGGCTGCACCGACTCCCACTTAGCTGCCAATCACCGCTCACTGCCACTGTCAATCACACCACCTTGCAAGCTTTAGCTGTCAACCTCTTGTTTTCTCTCGCCCTTTTCGTCTGGAAAAAAATGGAGTTTAACAAGGTCTTCAGTCGGTTCATGAAAAAAACATCAAAAAATCTCTGCAGGTTACCCTGACTTTCTTATAGTGGCCACTCACAGAAGTTAAAAAGGGTGCTGGGTGTAGGAGGCAGATAAAGTGAATAAAAAGAGAAAAAATGGCCCCTGATTAATGTTAAAAGGCTGTTAAGGGCTTCGCTTCCCAAATCACTACTTGGACCTTCTGGAGAGCTCCAATAAAGCAGCCTAAGAGCACTTAATAATTAGTTAAAGGAGCAGGCTCATCCTGCTCCGACGATCAATAGGCATTAGTGAGACCCATCAGAGAAGGACATGAGGAGCGATCCTGAGCATGATGGGCTAACACTGACACGTAGACCCGACTAAATTGGGCAAATGGGAGGGGAAGCCTGATCTGTGGATTTGCTTGTCAAACACCAATTAATTGAATCGAACATATCTCCTCTTCCTTTCCTCTTCCTATTTCTCTCTCGCTGGAATACAAACATCTTCTGTCTTTACAAAGGACGGCGTTTTAGAACCGAGATTAAATAATTAATCAGACTGATCAAACATAATGTTCCTTTAACTGTATGTAGAGAACATACAGGGTGGGGAAGCAAAATTTACAACGAACATTTAGTTGTTTTTTCTCAGCAGGCACTACGTCAATTGTTTTGAAACCAAACATATATTGATGTCATAATCATACCTAACACTATTATCCATACCTTTTCAGAAACTTTTGCCCATATGAGTAATCAGGAAAGCAAACGTCAAAGAGTGTGTGATTTGCTGAATGCACTCGTCACACCAAAGGAGTGGACATTTTAACATTAACATTTTAATATTAAAGGATGGTTTGTGAATGTAAATATTTTCATAATTTAATGACATTTTTTTGCACTTAAAACAAAAAAGAATTAGTCGGTTTTTCATTTCTAGTTGGTTCTGTTGCTCTACTTTGGATCTTTTTGGTCTGAATGTAGAACCTGGACTAAACCCCTAAAGACCCAGGCCTACTTTGGTGCAGTTTCAGAATGATTATTTTCTCTATATTTAACATTTCTTAAGTGATTTATCACCATTTATTATAAAATAATCTTTTGTATTTTGCATTATTCCTGTAAAAATCATGTATTTTCCAATATTTAACCCTTTCATGCATGAATTGTGAGAACCTTAGTCAAGATTTCTTTCTTCAGTGTTTTTATTCCTCCTTAGGCATGAAAAAAACAATGCAATCGAGTTTTTTTTTTCCTATGGAGTTACAAAAATATCCATGCATTTAATTTCTGAAGTCAAGAAACATATGTTTAAAACCCAATATCAGAAAGTGATATGAAAACAATGAAATAAAAACATTTTTAATGCTGCTAATCTGATGTCTTCTCACATTTTAACATATTCTAATGCCAGTAATTACTCATTTCATGGAGATAATATGCAAAAAAAAACTTCTTGTCTAACAAATAACAATTGATTTACAGGGTGGGGAAGCAAAATTTACAATGAATATTTAGTTGTTTTTTCTCAGCAGGCACAACATCAATTGTTTTGAAACCAAACATATATTGATGTCATAATCATACCTAACACTATTATCCATACCTTTGCAGAAACTTTTGCCCATATGAGTAATCAGGAAAGCAAACGTCAAAGAGTGTGTGATTTGCTGAATGCACTCGTCACACCGAAGCAGATTTCAAAAATAGTTGGAGTGTCCATAAAGACTGTTTATAATGGAAAGAAGAGAATGACTATGAGCAAAACTATTACCAGAAAGTCTGGAAGTGGAGGAAGCAACAAAAAACGTACCAAAGCTTTTATGAAAGCTCTCAAATCCAAAATCCTAAAGGATCCAACCAAATCCATGAGAAAAATGGCAATTGAACTTGAGGTATATATATATTGTGGTGGAAAAATTTACTTTTTATATTTTATACTCTTTTAATATGTTATACTGTTAAGTGCATGCTGAGTCATTGTTATGTGTGATGTTGACCACTCTGTAGCAACCCCGACTTAGGGACGAAGTTCTTACCTTGAGTTAAAACCCAAACACCTAAATGTCTGAATGTGTAGATAGAGGATGGCGCCTGTACTTCAGATAGGATCCAAGCAAGGTTAGAGTGAAGAGGTCATCATGACCTCTTCACGGAGCAGAGAAGGAGTAGTATGGGGTGGTACGATGTACGTAAGGAATGACATCATAGTTTGAGGGGGTTGGATTTGGTTCTATATAATCTTTAGTTTTCTCTTGTTTAATCAGACTTCACTTACAGAGCTTTGTCTGTGATTGATTTCTCAATAAATGCATTTATTATTTTAACTCTAACTTTCTCCCTTTTTCTTTGTGTGGGTTATCAGTTGAACGGTAAATTTCCACGACAATATACCTCAGGGGTCTCAAACATGTGGCCCGGGGGCCAAATGTGGCACGCCAAAGGTTCCAATCCGGCCCCTGGGATGATATTGCAAAAATCCCACAGTCAAGGCTGTCAAACTCATTTTACTTAAGCTTCCATATGCAGACCAATAGGACCTACAGTAAAATAATAGCAGAATAACCTACAAAAAAATAATGATTCCATATTTTTTCTGTTTAATGTGAAAAAAATATCACATTACGCCTATAAATAATGACTTCAAATTTTTTTGTCCTTGTTTTAGTGCAAAAAATAACATTAAATTCTGAAAATATTTACATTTACAAACTGTCCTGTAACAATAAAATGTGAATAAGCTGAACAAATATGAACAACCTGAACTGTCTAAAGAAAATCGAGCACAATTTTAACTATTTTCTGCCTGTTACTCAGTGTTTAGTGTCTTTGTAGATCCGATCCATAATGCACATGTAGAAACGATAAGTTGAGGCATAATATTGTTAAAATTACACTTATTTTTCTTAGGAAATTTCAGTTTTTTCAGGTTATTCACATCTTTTTTGTTTGGATAGTTTATAAAAGTAAGTATTTTCATAATTTAATGGAGGTTTTTTTTTTTTTTTTTTGCATTAAAGCAAAGACAAAAACATGGAGTTGTCATTATTTATCGGTTATTGTGTTATTATTTTTTGGTCCGGCCCACTTGAGATCAAATCGGGCTGAATGTGGCCCCTGGAAGACAATGAGTTTGAAACCCCTGATATACCTCAATATATCAGCCTTTGACAAAACATGGAACCCATTCACAAACTATCTAAAGTCCACCCAGAACTCGTACCAAAGCAGTAACCAAAACCACAGCCATGTACAGGATCACATATCAGACCACATCCAACCCATAACAAACATTTTTTAATTTACATCATCCACATTAACTTCATTCTTTCTCTCTACCTCCACATACAGAAAAACCAGGATCCCTGCTCCCCTTCATTCCCACCTACACTTCTTTCTTCACCTTTCTCTCCCCTCCCCTCATTCTCTCTTCAACCAAGCCCCCCCCCTTGCTTTTTTTTTTTCCTTTTTTTTGATTAGAAAGTAATATTTTTATTGTTATCATTATCATCATGTTATCATTATTATTATCATATTGCTATTTACATTTCTGATCTTTTTTATTGTAATATGATGTTGTTTGTCAATACTCTGTCATTGTTGTTGTTTTTTGTTTGTTTATTTATTTGAGTTTCCTTTTGTTTATGTGTTGTTGTTTTTCTGTCCACATTGTCTTGTTAACTATCACTAATAAAATATAAAAAAAAAAAAAATCCTAAAGGATCCAACCAAATCCATGAGAAAAATAGCAATTGAACTTGAGGTAGACAACAAGACCGTTAGAAATGCAGTAAAATATGATTTGAAGATTTAGATTCTCATGACTTTCAATAAACTAATTGGTCATACACTGTCTTTCAATCCCTGCCTCAAAATATTGTAAATTTTGCTTCCCCACCCTGTAAGATGTAATAAAAGATAAGTCAGTAAAAGCAGGGGTTTCCAAAGCAGGCTCGCGACCCCCCGGGGGGTTGTGGGACGCCAACGGGGGGTCGTGAGATGAATTTCTAAATTCGCTTAATGTGACCCCCCCCCCCCGAAGTGAATGCGACAGATTAACCCATAAAGACCCAGAGCTACTTTTGTGTCAGTTCCCAAATTAATCTTTCTCTGTATTTAACCTTTATTTAAGTCAGTGTTTTTCAATCTTGGGGTTGGGATCCCACATGGGGTCGCCTGGAATTTCTACAGGGTGTCCCATAAGTCTCCATACATAGGAGACATAATACATTCCATACATATATGGTTCTAACATGTATTTCTTTATATTTCTTCTTTATAGTTCTTCAGCAGACACGCATTGAAATGTGTTCCCGACAAAATGGCAGTCATATAGAGCATATAATATAAATAAAAATGGTTTATGTCAAGAAACGTTTATTTTTCCTATGTGTTATAGGAAATGTTCAACTGATAACCCACACACAAAGAGGAGGAGAGAAAGTTAGAGTTAAAATAAATAAATGCATTTATTGAGAAGTCAATCACAGAGAAACTCTGTAAGTGAAGTCTGATTAAACAAGAGAAAACTAAAGATTATATAGAACCAAATCCAACCCCCTCAAACTATGATGTCATTCCTTACGTACATCGTACCACCCCATACTACTCCTTCTCTGCTCCGTGAAGAGGTCATGATGACCTCTTCACTCTAACCTTGCTTGGATCCTATCTGGAGTGCCGGCGCCATCCTCTATCTACACATTCAGACATTTAGGTGTTTGGGTTTTAACTCAAGGCAAGAACTCCGTTCCTGGGTTGGGGGTGTTACAGAGTGGTAAACATCACACATAATGAATAATGACTCAGCATTAAAAGAATATGTACTAACAGTATAAAATATAAAGAGTATAAAATATAAAAAGTAAATTTTTCCACCACACTATGTATGGAGACTTATGGGACACCCTGTAGTAATTGATAAAAATCTAAAAAAAAAAAAAAAAAAAAAAAAAAAAAAAAAAAAAAGTACTAATAAAAAAAAAATATGGTGAGTTGAGAGAGACAATTCCAATCCATAAAAGACATGACTAACTCTGCAGCTGAAACTGAAGCACTGTGCTTCTGTTCATCTGTCAAATGTTCATTGTGGTCAGTTTCAGATGCTGCAGCTCTTTCATAATTCATAGTTTCAGTTCTTATTTGTTCAGTATTAATTGTCAGCCTTGTAAATCCAAGCTGGACTGACTGTACATATCCTGACTAAGGAAAATAAATGGAAATATGTATGGTATGCATGTATGGTGTATGTTTTATTTTTGGATTTGTGTATAAATAACACACTTTATATTCATGTATTTCGTCCAAGTGAGTGTGGGTTGATCTACGGGGGCACCTGTCATTTTATTACTCTTATTCATGTAATTTTTCATTGTTTTTTTTTTTTTTTTACCTTGTACTGCAGGGGTGTCAAACTCATTTTAGTTCAGGGGCCATATTCAGCTAAATTTGATCTGAAGTGGGCCGGACCAGAAAAATAATAACATAATAACCTAGAAATAATGACAACTCCAAGTTTTTGTCTTTGTTTTAGTGTAAAAAAACCCAAAACATTAAATTATGAAAATACTTACTTTTATAAGCTATCCAAAAAAGAAAAAAAAAAAAAAAAAAACAAACCTGAAAAAACTGAAATTTAAATTAAAAAACGTAAGAAACTTTAGTGCAGTTTTAACAATATTATTCCTCAACTTCTCATTTCTTCATTTGCATTATGGATCAGATCTATGAAGACACTAAACGCTGAGGAACAGGCAGAAAAAATGTTCAAATTGTGCTTAATTTTCTTTAGACATTTCAGGTTGTTCATATTTGTTCAGGTTATTCACAATTTCGTGTTACAGGATAGTTTGGAAATGTAAATATTTTCATAGTTTAATGTTATTTTTGTTTACTAAAACAAAACAAAACAAAAAAAAGTTGTTAATACTAGTTTTTTTTTTGGCTTAATTCAAGACCTTTTTTTACTTAATTGAAGATTTTTTTGGCTTAATTGAAGATTTTCTTTTAACTTAACTGAAGATTTTTTTTTTTGCTTAATTCAAGATTTTTTTTCAACTTAATTGAAGATTTTTTTTGGCTTAATTGAAGATTTTTTTTTAAACTTAATTGAAGATTTTTTTGGCTTAGTTCAATATTTTTTTGCTAAATTAGAGATTTTTTTAGCTTAATTGAAGATTTTTTTTTATGTCATTGAAGATTTTTTTTTGGCTTAATTCAAGATTTTTTTTGTAACTTAACTGAATATTTTTTTTGGCTTAATTGAAGTTTTTTTTTTTTACTTAATTGAAGATTTGTTTTGGCTTAATTGAAGTTTTTTTTTTTTACTTAATTGAATATTTTTTTGGCTTAATTCAAGATTTTTTGCTAAATTTGAGATTTTTTGGGCTTAATTGAAGCTTTTTTTACTTAATCAAAGATTTTTTTTTTTTGGCTTAATTCAAGATTTTTTTTTAACTTAATTGAAGATTTTTTTTTTGGCTTAATTCCAGATTTTTTTAAAATTTAATTGAAGATTTTTTTGGCTTAGTTCAAGATTTTTTGCTAAATTAGAGATTTTTTTTGCCCTAATTGAAGATTTTCTTACTTCACTGAAGTTTTTTTTTTTGGGCTTAATTCAAGATTTTTTTTTTTTTTTTTTAACTTAATTGAATATTTTTTTTGGCTTAATTGAAGAATTTTTTTTACTTAATTGAAGATTTGTTTGGTCTTAATTGAAGATTTTTTTTTACTTAATAGAATTTTTTTTTGGCTTAATTAAAGATTTTTTTTGCTAAATTTGAGATTTTTTTTGGGCTTAATTGAAGCTTTTTTTTACTTAATCAAAGATTTTTTTTTTTTTGGCTTGATTTAATTTATTATTATTATTTTTTACTTAATTGAAGATGGTTTTTTTGGCTTAATTCAAGATTTTTTTCCTTAATTTAAGCAAAAAAAATTTTTGAGCTTAATTCAATTCAAGACTGTGCACTAGGCAAAAACATCCTAGGGGCTGAACTGGACCCTTTAGCGGGCTGCATTTGGCCCCCGGGCCACATGTTTGACACCCCTGTTGTACTTTCTCTTATGTATTTTTATGCTGAGCTCTTGCAACTCGTTTTCCAATGCAGCTTTTCTGCAAATGGCAAATAAACTGATACTGATTCTGATATATGGTGAGAGATACATGACAGAAATAAAAACAAAACAAAACAAAACAAAACAACCTCTGAGCAAATACAGGGTGACACAAAAAAACGGGAACTTTTTAACAATCCAATAAAACCAAGAGTGATGGGAGAAAAATATTTTATTCATAGTAATTGAAACTTTAAACCATGCAATTTAAGAAACAATGATGGAATTTTCATTTTTTTTAAAAATTACTTCCTGTAGATGGCGTCCTCCTGTACGAATGCGTTCTTGAAATCTGCTGTTGAGATTCCTCATTGACCGCTGCAACATCTCAGCTGGGATACTGTGAATTTCATCCTGAATTCTCTGTTTTAACTCATCCAGAGTTCTTGGTCGAGTCGTGTACACTTTACTCTTGAGATAGCCCCACAAGAACAAATCACAAACGGACAAATCTGGCGATCTAGGGGGCCAGGGAACGTTACCGAATCTTGAGATCACACGGTTAGCGAACAATTCTCGCACAGCCGCCAATGGTTACTAAAATGGGGGTGTGTTTACTTGCTCAAGGTCACTGTCTCGCAGTGCTGCCACTTGCTCATGTCTGCCAATACGCATTTCAAAAATTCCCGTTTTTTTGGGTCACCCTGTAATTTAAAAAAAATGAAAATTCCATCATTGTTTCTTAAATGGCATGTTTTAAGGTTTCAATTACTATGAATAAAATATTTTTCTTCCATCACTCTTGGTTTTATTGGATTGTTAAAAAGTTACCGTTTTTTTGTGTCCACATACAAACTCTAGGTACGTACGTGATAAGCAGCCATTTCGACTGACGGGCCATTCCCAAACACATGACCAAGCAGATGACCAGATCCAGGATCAGCAGCAGCAGATAGGCCAGCCATCTATGAAAAAAAACACCAAAACACAGCTTCAGCACAAAAAAAAAAAAAAAAAAAAACCTCATCCACCACTTGTGTTCAAACTACTAAAGAGCCTGGAAGACATATGTTTCCGACTGAATACGTAGGACGCCTATGAGCTGCAGTATATCAGCATTCATGTCTTCTAGTTAGAGCCCATCTGTTCCATCAGGTAATTTCCAGCTTGTTGGCTTAATAATTCAACAGCACAAATCCATAGACATTAATTTTTAAGGCTCTGAAAATGTCTTTCGCGGGAACAGCTCACACTTGGTCTGGACTTGAGGAGTGTGTATATATATGTATGTGTACGTGTGCATGGTTTGACCCTAAAAACACATAGAAACGGCTCCAAATATGACTCATTCATACATCCCTGATAGTAAATATACGCAGCATTAATCCTCAGGACATTCAGACAGACAGTGGATATCAGCATCTTTGCAGTTTTGTATTAAAGATGCGCTCTCAGGTCAATAAATAATATAATTCATTGACAGTAGAGAATGTGAGGTGAAGATCCTACCTGACATACGGGCTTATATTTGTAGAAATACTTTATATAGATTGAAAATAACTGCAGACTGGCAGAGAGAGAGAGGGCACACGGATGAAGAAAAACACAAAGATACGCTACGTTTTACTTTTTCTGGATAAACAGAAGCACAGAAGCAGAAGTAGAAGCCGAGGCGTCTCACCGCACACAGGGGCAGTGATGGATTCAGAAACAGAATAGAGGAGGGTGGATGTGATATTGGAAAACAGAATGGTGTCATTTTGTCCCATAACACTGGGTCGACTGTAACATTTGCTGTTCATCAATAAAACCGAGCCACAGGCTGTTCGCAGACCGATGGCTACGCGGAATCCAATAAACAACCGGGAGATTGGTGTTAGGTGGCACAATGTGGCAACGGTGGTATGAAAGGAGAGCCGACGCCACGATCGAAAAAGTAGACGCCATGTGAGGAATATGTGCAAAATGACTGAAAAGTACAGGAATCAGAAACACTGGATAACCACAGCTGGTGCCACCGTCGAATACGCTGTTTTTCAACCTCAGGGTCGGGATCCTATGTGGGGTCGCCTGGATTTCAAATGGGGTCGCCTGAAATTTCTAGTAACACCGGTCTACAATTTTTTAGAAATGATTAGCTTCAGAGATTAAATGTGCTAAATATTACGTATTTTAATAAGATTAATTGGAAAATAAACGACAAAAGTGCCGGTTTGCTGATGTTTTCAAGGTATATGATTAAATGTTATTACACATATATATTGGTTTTTGTACATTTACAGGGTGGGGAAGCAAAATTTACAATGAACATTTAGTTGTTTTTTCTCAGCAGGCACTACGTCAATTGTTTTGAAACCAAACATATATTGATGTCATAATCATACCTAACACTATTATCCATACCTTTGCAGAAACTTTTGCCCATATGAGTAATCAGGAAAGCAAACGTCAAAGAGTGTGTGATTTGCTGAATGCACTCGTCACACCGAAGGAGATTTCAAAAATAGTTGGAGTGTCCATAAAGACTGTTTATAATGGAAAGAAGAGAATGACTATGAGCAAAACTATTACCAGAAAGTCTGGAAGATACTATTAAAGAAGAATGGGAGAAGTTGTCACCCGAATATTTGAGGAACACTTGCACAAGTTTTTTGTTGCTTCCTCCACTTACCGACTTTCTGGTAATAGTTTTGCTCATAGTCATTCTCTTCTTTTCCATTATAAACAGTCTTTATGGACACTCCAACTATTTTTGAAATCTCCTTTGGTGTGACGAGTGCATTCAGCAAATCACACACTCTTTGATGTTTGCTTTCCTGATTACTCATATGGGCAAAAGTTTGTGAAAAGGTATGGATAATAGTGTTAGGTATGATTATGACATCAATATATGTTTGGTTTCAAAACAATTGACGTAGTGCCTGCTGAGAAAAAACAACTAAATGTTCATTGTAAATTTTGCTTCCCCACCCTGTAATTTTAACAATATTATGCTTCATATGTTCATTGTAATTTATACATTACAGTGGATTTACAAATACACAAAATATTTAGTAACAGGCAGAATATTGGTAAAATTGTACTTGATGAAAAGATGTGAATAACCTGAAAAAAATTGAAATTCCTTAAGAAAAATAAGTGCAATTTTAACAATATTCTGCTTCAACTTATCATTTCTACATGTTCATTATGGATCAGATCTACAAAGACACTAAACACTGAAAAACAGGAAGAAAATAGTTAAAATTGTGCTCGATTTTCTTTAGACATTTCAGGTTGTTCATATTTGTTCAGGTTATTAACGTTTTATTGTTACATGTAAATATTTTCATAATTTGGGGTTATTTTTTTGCACAAAAACAAAGACAAAAAATTGAACTTGTCATTATTTATAGGCATAGTGTAAGTTTTTTTTTGTTTTTTTTTTTACATCAAACTGAGAAGAAAATATGGAGTCATTATTTTTTGTAGGTTATCATAATAATATAGAAATGTCAACTCCAAACTTTTTCTCTACATTTTAGAGTGAAAAAAGTAAAACCGCATAATAAAAAGGTTTATATCTACAAACTATCCTTTCAAAAAATGTGAAGAACATGAACAAACTGAGAAAAATAAGTGTCATTTTAACAATATTCTGCCTCAGTTTATCATTTAAACATGTACATTATAACTTACAGATTACAGTGAATCTACAAACACACAAAACATTTAATAACAGGCAGAATATTGTTAAAATTGTACTTACTTCTCTAAAGACATTTCAGGTTGTTCATATTTGTTCAGGTTATTCACATTTTTTTGCAAAATTATACTTTGTTTTAGTGTAAATGCATGAAAATGTTTACATTTACAAAGAGAAAAAATTGGAGTTGTCATTATTTATTTGTTATTATGATCATATTTTACTAAATCCTGCCCATTTGAGACTGAATTGGTCTGAATGTGGAACCTGAACTAAAAGGACTGTTCATATCTTAGTGTCATTTTTGCATTTCACAAATTCATCCCAAGGGCCAGACTGGACCCCTTGGCGGGCCGGATTTGGCCCCCGGGCCGCATGTTTGACACCTGTACTCTGTGGCATACAGGGAAGGGAATATGCATAGAGTCTATGCAAATTCCTCCAGCCATTTCCACGTCGTGTTTTTTTCATCCATATAATATACTGCCAGGTGGCTGGGTGAGCCTTCGCTTCCCACAATGCACGTCACGACAAAATTCCGAAGATGCCCAAGTGACCTCCCGGCTCTGCTTCTAAGCAGAATTATTACGCAGGAAGAAAAACGATTCTAAGGAATTGAGCTCCTGGGAATCTATCTAATATGCAGCAAAATATGGGAAATTACAAAGCTTTTACTAATATAAAATTGATATAAATGGGCCTTCTTTGTCATGTTTTATAATTTACAGAGGAGAACTTGTGTCACCTTTCTGTTTTACCAAGGACCCAATTCAGCCTTGACTAAAATGAGTTTAATTGAATCTACTCTCTCAGTTACTTTTCCAGACATGCCTCTTCTGTTCCTGCTACTACTGGCAAGATTAATACTTCAGGTCATGAATCATCAATTATAAAACACGGATCATTTACTATTCTGTGGACACTATTTTGTATTTTGGTCTAAAAGAAATTCAGCTCTAGAAGTCAAAGTGAAACAATTGTGGATGATTTTGCCATAATAACTGCGTTCTGGCTGCACTTTAAATGTTCCAATAAACCTGTGCACAATAAAAAAAATACACTGAAACTCTTTGTAGATATGCAAAACTCACTGTATTTGTGCAAAGAGGTTATTTCAGAGTGCCCATCCTGTATATTACCAGGGGCGTGATGACTAACAGAGTTTTCCATAGAGAAGCAACAATGGGCCTCATAACAAGTAAACAAAGCTATAAACCGCCTTGTTCTTTCATCCTACTGCAGTGGCACATTTTAACTGTTTTTTTTCTCTAAAGAAATGAGTAAAGGTGTAAACAACAGTCTGAACGCAGTACAACTATGTCATTAAAGTAAAGTGCCTCTGTGCTGCATGTATTTGGGCTATTATGTCCCACAGTAAAACAAACAAAAACAGATTTTAGCATATTTTTCAATTGAATGCGACTAAAACCTGCAGAAACGCACATTTATATTTACATAGATTTTTTTTTACATTATAGATTCATTGCAGCAGGCATGGGTTGGCTTGTCACTAGTGATGTCTCGATCTGGATTTTTTTGCTTCGGATACAATTTTTTTTGGGATTAGTTTTGCCGATACCGATCCGATACCAACTTTTTACAATGAAATTTTTATTTAAATTTGGAGTCATTATATATAGGTTATGCTATTTTTTTTTTTTTTACTTGAGATCACAATTGGGCTGAATGTGGAACCTGAACTAAAACAAGTCTGACACCTTTGACTCAATAACTTTAGTATAATTTTTGCACTTTCCAAATTCATACTGTGGGACAAATTAGAACCTTTTGTGGGCCATATGTTTGGCACCGCTGTAGTGTGTTTATGAACAGGTCCTTCCAGGTATTATATGGGGGTGCGTTCCATGCTGTTAGTGATAGTGATGTCCCGATCTGGATTTTTTTTGCTTCCGATCTGATATTTTTAGGATTAGTTTTGCCAACACTGATCTGATACCGATCCAATACCAACTTTTTACAATGAAATTTTTATTTAAAACTGGATTCATTATTTATAGGTTATGCTTTTTTTTTTTTTTTATTTTTATTTTTTTTTAACTTGAGATCACAATTGGTCTGAATGTGGAACCTGAACTAAAACAACTTTGACTCAATAACTTTAGCATAATTTTTGCACTTTCCAAATTCATACCATGGGACAAATTAGAACCTTTAGGCGGCCAGTTTTGGCCTGCGGGCCATATATTTGGCACCGCTGTAGCGTGTCTATGGACAGGTCCTTCCAGGTATTATATGGGGGTGCGTTTCGTGCCAGTAGTGATAGTGATGTCCCGATCTGGATTTTTTTGCTTCTGATCCAATCCAATTTTTTTTTGCAATCAGTTTTGCTGATACTGATCCAATACTGACTTTTTACAATGAAATTTTGATTTAAACTTGGAGTCATTATTATTTTACTTGAGATCACAATTGGGCTGAATGTGGAACCTGAACTAAAACAAGTCTGACACCTTTGACTCAATAACTTTAGTATAATTTTTGCACTTGCCAAATTCATACTGTGGGACAAATTAGAACCTTTTGTGGGCCATATGTTTGGCACCGCTGTAGTGTGTTTATGAACAGGTCCTTCCAGGTATTATATGGGGGTGCGTTTCGTGCCATTAGTAATAGTGATGTCCTAATCTGTATTTTTTTTGCTTCCGATCTGATTTTTTTAGGATTAGTTTTGCTGATACTGATCTGATACCGATCTCACACCAACTTTTTAAAATGAAATTTTGATTTAAATTTGGGGTCATTTTTTATAGGTTATTATGCTATTATTTTTACTTGAGATCACAATTGGGCTGAATGTGGAACCTGAACTAAAACAACTCTGACACCTTTGACTCTTAATAAATTTATTTTTGCACTTTCCAAATTCACACTGTGGGACAAATTAGGACCTTTGGCGGGCTGGTTTTGGCCCACGGGCCGTATGTTTGCCACTGCTGTAGCACATCTATGGACAGGTCCTTCCAGGTTTTATATGGGGGTGCATTCTGTGCCCTTCATGTCCATGCATGAATACACAACAGCATATAAAGGACCACATCTAGAACCTGTGGATCCCCAAGGGTCAACGAGTTAGTTTACTTATAATGGGCAAAATTTTAAATGTCTGTAGCGGCAAAACTATGAGTTGAATTCATACCAAACTGGGTTTATAGATTACCAGTGACCCAAAATAGATGTGATTACAATTTGGGAAAAGTAGGTTAAAATTCAATTTTTATATGAATTGTTAACAATTTTTTTCCCATTTACTTATAATGAACAAAATTTGAAATGTGTGTAGGAGCAAAACTGTTGGTTGAATTTATACCAAATTGGGTTTATAGATTACCAGGGACCCAAAATTGATGTGATTACATTTTGGGAAAAATAGGTCATAGTTTAAATTTTTATGAATTTTTAAATTCTTCTTTTTCCCCCATTTACTTATAATGGGCAAAATTTCAAATGTCTGTAGCAGCAAAACTATGGGTTTAACTCATACCACATTGGGTTTATAGATTACCAGTGACCCAAAATAGATGTGATTACATTTTGGGAAAAGTAGATTAAAGTTCAAATTTTTTTATGAATTGTTAACAATTTTTTTCCCATTTACTTACAATGAGCGAAAATTCAAATGTCTGTAGCAGCAAAACTATTGGTTGAATTCATACCAAATTGGGTTTATAGATTACCAGTAACCTAGAAGAGATGTGATTACATTTTGGGAAAGACAGGTCAAAATAAATTTTTTAAATAAATTTTTAAAATATTTTTCCCCCCCATTTACTTACAACGGGTGAAATTTCATATGTCTATAAAAGCATCAATTTTGTTTTAATTTACTTCAAATTTGGCACATATATAGAGGTAATTGATATGCTGACATCACCACACGCATAGACATGATGACATCAGCTGGATCGATGCCAAAATAAGGTACAATATGTGCAAAGGGGCGGGGTTTGTTGTGTTTGGCACCACTTGTTTGGACTTTGTTCATTATATTTTGTTTTCATGAATATTGAAATTGACTTTCAACTGCTTTTCATGACTCTTTACTGAAAAGACCACGGTTGAACAAACATCTATAATCATTTATGATTCAGAAGCTGCTGCACTATATACACATTCTACAAGAGCAATAAATATTACAGCTCAAACTGCACAATAGGCAATAATTTCAGCTTTCATTTATTTAGTAAGTGGGAGAAATATGTTGTGTTCTAGGGGGGAGATCAATAAAATCCCATCTGCTTAGCATTTGGTCTTGATCAATTGTTGTCCTATTTACAGAATGTTTACATCAACAACACACGCACACACACAAATAAAAAATAAAAAATGTCAATCCCTCCCCTAAAGGGAATAAACACGGCTCCACCTACCTATAGTACTCAATGAAGGCTGTTTGATCTGCAAAGGCCGCCAAGTCCTCATTGACTTTCCTAATGTCGGGCAGGCCAGTCAGCTCGCGGATGACATTGTTGACCATCAGCTGCATAAAGCGTAAAGCTTGGAGGTAATCCGCCCTCGGAGCAAATATTTCATCTAGCCGCTCCAGGTGCTGCTTAAGTCTGGTTTGTGCATTTCCCAAAGAGCCTGCAACCTGAAAATAAAATAAATATGAGAAAATGGAAGAAATCAAAGTAAATAGGAAGTAGTGGGTAAATAAGGGAGGGGAGAAGTCAGAGAGAAAATGGGGGCAGAAAGAAACAAATTTATATAAAAACGATGCTCATAAAAAAGAAGATTGAAAATATAGAGAAAGGTGAAAGAAGCAAAGAAGCAGTCCCTGGAGAAAAGATTAGCTTTGCTCCTCAACTGTGTGTTTTATTCAGATAAACAATGTTAGAGTGGAATACTGATAACAATACCAGGGAGACCCGTTATCACAGGGGTCTTTGATAGCGAGAAGAGAGTGGGAGGACGCATGGCGGAGTAGAGTAAATACATTTTACTTTTACCGTTTGAACAAGAATATTGTTATGAAATAAACGGCTGCGCTTGCACGGCATGAATAGCGTTAGAAAGTCAATTTTAGCTTGATGCTGACGGGGGGAAAAACATGTTTTTTTGCTAGCACAGCCACATTTGATTCAACGCCACAAGAGCTTGACCCACTCTGACATAGATGACTTTAAAAAGGGCACATTGGATTTTTTTTTTTTTTAAGGTAAACATAAGAGTTGCCCTGCCTTCAAAGTTCAAAAATGTTCAAAAACTCATAGCATAATTACCGAAGTCGTGCACTATATGGACAAAAGTATTGGGACAGTTGTACAAAACAATAATAACAAATATCATTATATAGTTTTATGTTGGGATAAATATCATTGCATTGGTTAGTTTGGTTTAAATTCTTATCTTTGCTTCTAAAATACCTAAGGGATGTTTTTTTTTTTACTTAATTTCTCTCAACATTGATTTTGTTTTTTACCCACCCCCTGAAGGGTTTGTTTTGTTTGTTTGTTTCTGTGTTTCTGTATTGGTTAACACTCCAGCAACATTATTGGTTGAATTCATACCAAACTGGGTTTATAAAATGCCACTGACAGAATAGATGTGGTAACAGTTTGGGAAAAGTAGGTCAAAGGTCAAATTTTTCATGAATCTTTTATTTTTTTATTTTTTAAATAATCATTTTCTACAACAACTAACCATCTACTTTCTTCACATCTCACTTAGGAAGAAAAATCCCCCCAATAAACTTAAAGGAAATATTGATGTTTATAAACTATATGGACAAAAATATTGGGACACATCATGTCTACAGCTGTAAGATGTCCTGTTCATGTTGATTTGAGCTAAAAACATCAATATTAACAATCAATATGATATTTATTCCAATATAAAACTATATTAATAGTATTGTTACAAAGTTCAGGTGTGGTTTCTTGGAATTAAGAGAGAGTAATTTGAATTTCAGAGATTTTGATATGTGTGAGTGGATTAATAATAATAATAATCATAATAATTAGAATTATATAGCGTTATTCTAGACACCCAAAGCGCTTTACATTATTGACCCATTATTCATTCACTCTCACATTCTCCCTCTGGTGGTGGTAAGCTACATCTGTGGCCCCTCTGACCACCACCAAACATTCATACACCAGTGTGAGTGGCACTGGAGGCAAGGAGGGTGAAGTGTCTTGCCCAAGGACACAACAGACTGACTAGGACAGAGTGGGATTCGAACCGCCAGCCCTTTGGTTATTGGACGACCCGCTCTACCACCTGAGCCACAGTCACCCCAGAGTGAGGGCAGATGTGAGTCTAGATGAATTGGGATTGTGGGTGTGAAATTATGGAATGGACCTTATGATGCATTTAAGTTATGCACTCCTTTGGTGAAGTTTAAAAAAAAAAAAAAAAAAAAAAAAAAAAAGAGTACTTTAAGTTTAAATTATTCAGAAATATTGAATTGAGATGGCAGATGTGTTTTTGTTGTTGACTTTTTTTTTTTTTTTAATATATTTGTTATTATTATGGTGTATGGTGTGGATGTTTTTCAAGCAAAGCTCAAGACCCACTTGTTTACTCTGTGTTTTATGTTTTGATTTGTTTTTACAGTTAATGTTTTTAGTTTTTATGTTTTTTTGTGTTTGATTTTATATCTGTACAGCACTTTGATTGAAAGCGCTTTACAAATAAATTATTATTATTAAATTATTATTATTAAATGCTCGATGCTGTACACATTTAAGTTGACGTAAGCAGTGTATTAGTTGAAAAGGACAGGCAAAAAAATAAGCTTTTGCTTCTAGCCTATTCCTTTTTTGGTTTTTATGTTTATTACAATTGATGTACTGAGTACAATGACTGATGTAAAACCAAAAATAAATTCATTCATTCATTCATTAAGACAATTGTTATTATCGTTTTGTATCTTAGACCCCTGTTAGAAAAGAAACACCTGAACTCAACATGTCCCAGTACTTTTCTTCCTAAGTGAGATGTTAAGAAAGCAGATGGTTAGTTGTGGTAGAAAATGATTATTTAGTCAGAGCAGGAAAAATATTTTTGAAATTTAGTGGTAGAACATTTAAAATCATAGTCACGGATTAAAAAAAAGAACAAAATCAATATTAAGAGTAAGCAAGTAAAAATCATCTCTGAGGCATTTTAGAAGCAACGACAACAATTTAAACCAAACTAACCAACGCAATGATATTTATCCCAATATGAAACTATATTATGACATTTGTCGTCATTATTTTCCAGACCTCTCTTAGAAAAGAAACACCGAAATTCAATGTGTCCCAATATTTTTGTCCATATCATGTATGACTTAGGCAGTTATGCTGGGAATAGAATAAAATAGAATGTCTTTATTGTCATTGTACAGGTACAACGAAATTGAAAGTACAGTCCTGTTTAGGTGCCATAAAAGTATAAATAATATATATAAAAGAGTATAAAAACTGAAAATATAAAAGAAAAACCCCAAATAAATGCATAAACATCTAAAAAAACAGCACAGAAAAATGACACATAGAACATCATCATATACCCCTAGACAACATTCAGCATAAACGATAAAAACAGGGCTAAAGAAATCTGAGTTTGGAGCTGAACGTCCCACTTAAATGAAACTTCTACACAAAAACATGCATGATCCTGCTTAGACAAAGATAATGAACATTTTCTCTGTTTTAATGATATGATTTTTTCACTTTCGGTAACATCCATGACTTCTGTTTTTTTTACCGGAACTGTATTTAATTTTACACCATGTAGGAGGTTTGACTAATTCTGAACAGATGTTACATTTTTTATTTTTTTTTTATCATCCAGAGCAGTTTGTAGCGGTCTCAAGTTTTCTTATTTATCATCGTTTCCCCCATGACTCTTGTAACACATTAAAGCATGCTGAGTAAGATTTCTCATTCCCACGCTGTGAAAAGTTGGCACAAAGAAGATAAAAATGCATCTTGGTCTGCTTGACACCGCAATATTTCAAACACTGTTGATTAAATTGGGAATGCATGCTCGTGATGTTCTGTAAGTGAGACGGTTAGAAAGAGTATCCATGTGGAGTTGAGGCAGATACCAGCCCATCCTCCACCCCCAGTACTCCCATGGGGGTGGGGGGTTGGGGGTGGGGTATACGATTACCAGTAAACTACTCTCACTCCTCACCTCTATGTTCATCATCGCTCACACTTCCTGCCACAATGCTCTGAATCTTATCTGTAAATCATTCTGCCTGAGTGTGAGAAATGGGCTCCATCAGTTCGCTGCTATGGGTGATCCACATTTCCCTAATCTGGACTTTCCAATCTTCCTTTAAAATGGATTAAAGCTCACTTTTACTGGAAGCGGGTCACGAGAACGGTCCTCCATTTTGGACACGGCTGTTAAATGAGACTGACTGATTAGAGTACAAGTGTCAAACAGATGGACCACGGGTCTAAACCGGCCCAACACAGGGTCCAATCTGGTCCGTGAGATGAATCTGTGAAATGTAAAAGTCCAGGGAGTTACAATAGTTTTGCTTCAGGTTCCACACAGTTTTGTCCCGCCTTGTTGAGCCGCATTATGTAACTAGAAAAGCACTCGGAGAGCGCAGACCTCCGCCAAGCGCAAAAATTCCCCACATAATCGGTGATACAAATCCTACATTTATTTTTACCTCCGCCAAGGAGGTTATGTTTTTAAAGTAAAGTAAAGTAAGTAAATTTTATTTATAGAGCACTTTTCACAGACAGAGTCACAAAGTGCTTTATCAATTCAAATCAGAATCAAATTAAGTTTACAGAGACCCAACAGAATCCTTCAGGAGCAAACACTTGTGATTGGTGACAGTGGCGAGGAAAAACTTCCCTTTAACAGCAGAAACCTGGAGCAGACCCAGACTCCTGAAGGATGGCTGTCTGCCTTGACCAGTTGGGTTAAAGAGAGAGAGTAAAGGAGGAGAAAAGAGAGAGCGATAGAGATAGAGAGAGACTGGGTGGAGGGGGGGATGACACATGGAGTACGTTATGATGAATACATAGAGTGTAATCAGTCTGTGGTGGTCCTGGGTCAGGTGGGAGACTAAAAAGCCTTTTTGAACAGGAGGGTTTTGAGGTGTTTCTTAAAGCTCTCTGCAGAGTCCATGGACCGTAGGTGTAGAGGCAGGTCATTCCATAGATGTGGTGCCACAGCTTTAAAAGACCTGTCACCGCGTGTGCTAAAACAGGTCCGTGGAACCATCAGCAGGTGCTGTCCTGAAGACCTCAAGCTACGAGTTGAGCTGTAGGGCTGGATCAGGGAAGCAATGTATGCAGGGGCCTGGCCATGTAGGGCCCGGAAAGTTAGCACCAGAATTTTGAAATGAAGACGATATAGAACAGGGAGCCAGTGGAGAGATTTAAGGATGGGAGTGATGTGGGTTCTCCTGTTTGTGCGGGTCAGGAGCCTGGCAGCAGAGTTCTGGACAAACTGTAGACGGGCCAGCTCCTTCTTGTTTAAGCATGTAAACAGGCTGTTGCAGTAGTCTAAGCGAGAAGATACAAAAGCGTGAACGATCATCTCGAGCTCATTTGTGGACACCATAGATCTGAGTTTGGAGATGTTGCGTAGGTGGAAGAAACAGTTTTTGACTAGGTGTTTGGAGTAGAATTCTAAAGACATGTCCTGGTCAAAGATGACACCCAGATTCCTCAGTTTTGTCTTTACCGAGGAACTCAGGTCTCCAAGGTGATGTTGATGATTGGTGATGGTGATGATTTTTGCCAGGGTTTGTTTGTTTGTCTGTCTGTTTGTCTGTCCGTTAGTGTGCAACATAACTCAAAAAGTTATGGACAGATTTTGATGAAATTTTCAGGGTTTTTTTTTGGAAATGGGATAAGGAAGAAATGATTAAATTTTGGTGGTGATCGGGGGTGGGGGGGCCCATTTCCAACAAACCCTGAAAATTTCATCAAAATCTGTCCATAACTTTTTGAGTTATGTTGCACACTAACGGACAGACAAACAGACAGACAAACAAACAAACAAACAAACAAACCCTGGCAAAAACATAACCTCCTTGGCGAGGGGGGGGCCCACGGGGGGGGGGGGGGGCACTGATCAGCCTTGGCGGAGGTCTGCGCTCTCCGAGTGCTTCTAGTTTAAAATTAAATCCGCCTTCTGGATCAGATCCGGATCAGCCTTTGAAATGTGAAAGAGGACCCCATTGTCAATTCCTGAGTTAAATTTCATGAGTTTTGGTCAATAATTAAGCGAGATATTGGGAAACGAAAATTTTGGCCCCATTTACCACAATGTTAACGAAAATTTCAAAGTGATCCAGAATCCAGGATTTCTTCCGGATCACCCCCAAAAGTTAATCATTTCTTCCTTATCCCATTTCCAACAAACCCTGAAAATTTCACCAAAATCTGTCCATAACTTTTTGAGTTATGTTGCACACTAACGGACAGACAAACAGACAGACAAACCCTGGCAAAAACATAACCTCCTTGGCGGAGGTAATAAATTCCAATTATGTAATAAAAGTTCAAAATGTAATAAGAATGTCACGTCATCTTGTAATAAACTGACGCATTTTGTAACTAGAAGCACTCGGAGAGCGCAGACCTCCGCCAAGGCTGATCAGTGGCCCCCCCCCGTGGGCCCCCCCCCCCCCCATCACCACCAAAATTTATCATTTCTTCCTTATCCCATTTCCAACAAACCCTGAAAATTTCATCCAAATCTGTCCATAACTTTTTTGAGTTATGTTGCACACTAACGGACAGACAAACAAACAAACAAACAAACAAACAAACAAACCCTGGCAAAAACATAACCTCCTTTGTTAGAGGTAATAAACTACGTCAACACATTATATAGTAAATTTTTTCGCATTATGTAGTAAGTTATTACAATTTGAGAAATTTATTACAAAATGCACTTGACACATTTTTATTTAAAAAAAAATGTAATAACATGGTTCATTATGCAATAACAATCCAAAAAAAATAATATAATTTCAGAGCAATTTAGAAGAAATTAGTCACAGGAGCTACAGGTAATATAATCAGAACTTTAACCACACAGTTTAAAGATTAATTTAGCACCTTACATTTTCCTGAAAATAAAAATATGTCAAGTGCATTTTGTAATAAACTTCTCAAATTGTAATAACTTACAACATAATGCGAAAAAATTTACTACATAATGCACTGAGGTAGTTTATTACAAAATGTGTCAGTTTATTACATAATGCGGCTTTATTACAAGATGACGTGACATTCTTATTACATTTTGAACTTTTATTACATAATGGGAATTTATTACATAATGCAGCTCAACACGCCTCCCTGTACACTAAACAGGTACAAAGGATGGCTTCATCAGTTCTTAACATTGACTCCCATCCTTTACGACACAGGTGTCAAACATGCGGCCCGGGGGCCAAATCCGGCCCGCCAAAGGGTCGAGTTCGGCCCTTGGGATGAATGTGTGAAATGCAAATTTACACTGAAGATATAAACAATCATTTTACCTCAGGATCCACATTTAGACCAATATGATCTAAAGTGGGTCAGACCAGTTAAATACTATCATAATAACCTATAAATACTCACAACTTTAAATTTCTGTCTTAGTAAATGTAAATATTTCCATGTATTTAGACTAAAATAAAGTATACAGGGTGGGGAAGCAAAATGTACAACGAACATTTAGTTGTTTTTTCTCAGCAGGCACTACGTCAATTGTTTTGAAACCAAACATATATTGATGTCATAATCATACCTAACACTATTATCCATACCTTTTCAGAAACTTTTGCCCATATGAGTAATCAGGAAAGCAAACGTCAAAGAGTGTGTGATTTGCTGAATGCACTCGTCACACCAAAGGAGATTTCAAAAATAGTTGGAGTGTCCATAAAGACTGTTTATAATGGAAAGAAGAGAATGACTATGAGCAAAACTATTACCAGAAAGTCTGGAAGATACTATTAAAGAAGAATGGGAGAAGTTGTCACCTGATATTTGAGGAACACTTGCACAAGTTTCAGGAAGCGTGTGAAGGCAGTTATTGAGAAAGAAGGAGGACACATAGAATAAAAACATTTTCTATTATGTCAATTTTCTTGTGGCAAATAAATTCTCATGACTTTCAGTAAACTAATTGGTCGTACACTGTCTTTCAATCCCTGCCTCAAAATATTGTAAATTTTGCTTCCCCACCCTGTAATTTCACAAAAAATATGTGAATAACCTGAACAAATATGAACAACCTGAAATATTTTAAGAGAAGTAAGTAAAATTTTAACAATATTCTGCCTGATATTAAATGTTTTGTGTATTAGTAGATCCACTGTGATCTGTAAGTTATAATAAACATGTGGAAATGATAAACTGTGGCAGAATATTGCTAAAATTACACTTTTTTTTTTCAGTTTGTTCATGTTATTCACATTGTTTGAAAGGACAGTTGGTAGATGTAAACATTTTTATTGTTTAATTTTACGTTTATCGCTCTAAAACATAGAGAAAATTTTGGAGTTGGCATTATTTATATATAATTATGTTATTATTTTCCTGGTTCGGCCCACTTCAGATCAAATTAAGCTGAGAGTTTGACACCCCTGCTTTACGAGGTGAATTTCAGCTCTTTTCCTCTGGACGGAGGTTCTTAGCCCCAAGGTGCAGGACACAGCGTTATAAAAACAGCTTTGTTCCTGTTGCCGTCACTGAGCTCAATAAGAAATAGTGACATTGCACTTTACTAACTTATTTAGTTATTTATTCCATTTCTTTGCTCTATTTATTATTATTGTGACTTCAAATTTTAAATTTTTTAAATTTTATGTTCTTATCCTGGTTTTTATCCCGGATTGTTTTTATCTTTTCTGGCTTTTATTGTGTTTTATTGCATCTTGTTTTTATTTATTTGATCTTATGTATTTTATTTACTTATCCATGCTGCTATACCGATGAATGGTGGAACACTGAGCACTTTTTGTCCTGTCTGTAAGCGTGATCAAGTGCCTGTCGTGCATGTTTAATGTATGTGTTGTTGTAATGCCAAGGCAATCACCTAGACTGCAAAACAAATCTACCTACGGGCATAAATAAAGTAACCTTGACCTTGACATACAGAAGAATATGATCTCAAGCGGATCACACCGGTAAAAAAAAAGTATTATAATGACCTGTAAATAATGACAACAGGTCATATAAACAACATATAAATATGTTGTAACTATTGTCATGTTCACTGTTGGAAATATGTTACAAACAGATTGTTCTATTACATTTGGTGTTTAGTAAATAAATCACTATACTCTGCACAGTCAAACAGTTCAAGCATCTCGAATTTCATGATAAGATGATAAGAACCGTGAGCAATATAGCTGGGTTATTCAAAAATATTTTTTTGTAGGTTGGAGTCCTAGAACCATCATGAAATTTTACATTTTGTAAGCATATGTGATGGTCTTTCAGAAAATAAGTTCTTTTGGTTGGTACTCCTTGTCATATCTGTGGTATTTGAAAGTGAAAATTAATGAAAAATGTTATTTGCGATTAGATTATGACAAAAACAACAACAAAAAAGAATCATACCCATTAATAATGCTGATCTGATTACTCTATATACTTATGTAAAAGGATGTGTAATTATTTGCAATATATCATATTTGGTTTGTGTTTAATTGGTCAATAAATATAGGGGTTCGTAAAAGTTTCAAGTTTATTTTCCAGATTTCACAAGGTCATACCACAGTCCCAATAAAGACAATGTTATTGATAATCGTGAAATGCACCAAAAACGGCAAGAGGGGTACCCTGTTCATGAATTTTTTTTTCAAATGTATTTGATATATCAATCTGAACAAGGCACTTGTTGAATTGAGGTGGAATGACCCTTGTTCCTGTGCCAGCAATCAACATTTCTGGAAAATTTCATCCAAATCCGTCCATAACTTTTTGAGTTATCTTGCCAACAAACAAACAAACAAACAAACAAACAAACAAACAAACAAACAAACAAACCCAGATGAAAACATAACCTATCTTTTTTTTTTTTAACCTTTATTGAAGTGACACCAAGTGACAAAGAGATTTATGTACAGTATTATACAATATTTTCATTACATCATCATAATGTGTGTGCATGTAGGTGTGTGTGTGTGTGTGTGTGTGTGGGGGGGGGGGGGACGGGACATATGGCATGTTATATACAAAAGAAACAAAATGTCAGTCAGTAAAAAAAATAATGTCCTCTCCTGGTTGTGTAAATGTTCTGTGTGGTGGAGAGTGTAAGATGTGTATGTGTAACTGTTGTGATGTGGACTGCTCAAAAAAAAAAAAAAAAAAGTAATAATTTCTTCCTAGTGCCAGTATCAACATTTCTTGAAAATTTCATCCAAATCTGTCCATAACTTTTTGAGTTATCTTGCGAACAGACAAACAAACAAACAAACAAACAAACAAACAAACCCAGATGAAAACATAACCTATCTTTTTTTTTTTAGCCTTTATTGAAGTGGCACCAAGTGACAAAGGATTTATGTACAGTATTATACAATATTTTCATTACATCATCATAATGTGTGTGTGTGTGCGTGTGTGTGTGTGTGTGTGTGGGGGGGGGGGACGGGACATATGGCATGTTATATACAAAAGAAACAAAATGTCAGTCAGTAAAAAAAATAATGTCCTCTCCTGGTTGTGTAAATGTTCTGTGTGGTGGAGAGTGTAAGATGTGTATGTGTGACTGTTGTGATGTGGACTGCTCAAAAAAAAAAAAAAAAAATTAATTTCTTCCTAGTGCCAGTATCAACATTTCCTGAAAATTTTATTCAAATCCGTCCATAACTTTTTGAGTTATCTTGCTAACAAACAAACAAACAAACAAACAAACAAACAAACAAACAAACAAACAAACAAACAAACAAACAAACCCCAATGAAAACATAACCTATCTTTTTTTTTTTTTAACCTTTATTGAACTGGCACCAAGTGACAAAGAGATTTATGTACAGTATTATACAATATTTTCATTACATCATCATAATGTGTGTGTGTGCGTGTGTGTGTGTGTGTGTGTGGGGGGGGGGACGACATATGGTATGTAATATACAAAAGAAACAAAATATCAGTCAGTAAAAAAAATAATGTCCTCTCCTGGTTGTGTAAATGTTCTGTGTGTGGTGGAGTGTGTAAGATGTGTATATGTGACTGTTGTGATGTGGACTGCTCAAAAAAAAAAAAAAAAAAAAAAAAAAAAAAAATAATTTCTTCCTAGTGCCAGTATCAACATTTCCTGAAAATTTTATTCAAATCCGTCCATAACTTTTTGAGTTATCTTGCGAACACACAAACAGACAGACAAACCCCGATGAAAACTCCCATCCTTTCACAAAAAATGTGAATAACCTGAACAAATATGAGCAACCTGAAATGTCTTGGGAGAATTAATTCCTATTTTAAAAATATTCTGCCTGTAACTCAGTGGTTCTCTGTCTTTTTCTTTCGTTCCCCCCTTTGGAGGACAAACAATCTCCAGACCCCCCCTCAACTCCAACAACATTATAACAGTGGTGCAATTATAACTTTTACTGAAAGAAACATCAATATTATACCAACACTTTTTACTTTTCCTTGAATAATTTGTTGTGCAAATTCAAAATAACTTCCAATTTTTGCTCGAACAATACAAACAACTCAACCAGACTGCCCCCTGAGACAATATTTTCCAAATGAAAGTAGGAAATGTGCAATTATCTTACAACTATGACAATAAAGTTAGATTTTTTAGAACAACAAACACATTTTGGTCCTGTGTTCTGATGTGTTTGACAGATGTAAACTATGATTTAAATAAAATACATTTAAAAAAAGCACTTATTTTCTTAACATCTCCTGTTGTTATTAGTAGTAGCAGTAGTAGTTTTATTTCAAGCACATAGAATCATCAGATAACAAAAAATCATACAACCTGGTCAAAAAATAAATACATTTCTGCGCTCGAAAAGGAGTGGGAAGAAGTGGAACTTATTGACTCCCACTCCCTTTTTACAAACTAATAACAAACTAGATCCACTTCCTTTGCTTTAACACACATGTTCCTCTGTATATTTTTTACAATAACACAAAACATCCATACAAACCATTCATATACACTTTTTAGTCACCTCACACACAATCACATTTGTGTAATCAACCGTTTTTAACACAGACTATAATATTTATATGCACTTTAAATATTCACTACAAATACAATGATCAATAAATGTGATAATATCTTCTTATCATGAAAACCAATTAACTACAATAGTATCTTATTTTATGCATACTTCTGTGTTATAACTAGATTTTCATTTATTCAGATAATGTTCTATATTTTGACATTATAGTGGATTTATACATCCTTTTAATGCACAAACGGAAGAAGACATTTTTAAGTTTTGCTCCAGATTATTCCACAGTTGTTCATGTTATTCAGATTTTTGTAGATTGTACTTTTTTCACTGATAGTATTTCCCTGTCCGGCCCACAATTCAGCTCTGCTTTTTACCTCTGCTAGGAGGTATTGTGATCACTTTTGCTTTGTGTGTTTGTTTGTTGTTTGTTTGTTTGCGTGTTTGTTTATTTATTGTTAGCAACTTTACAAGAAAACGATTACAACCATTTTTACAAATTTTACCCAAAGTTCAAGGTCACAGCCAGGTCACAAATCTCAAATTTTCTATCTCTCATTACACTGGTCAACAACAAATTTATTGTTTAAGTTTTTTGAGCTGATTTAGGATACTTTTGGTGTGCTGAATCCAAAAATCACATTCATTTTGCTCAATCAGGTCAACTTTCGGAACTATGCTACATATTGGCTTTTTAACATTTTTGCTTACATTTATGGGCATTTTCACATCCATATGATACAAAATTCTTTCATATTTCTTGCAATAAACGAGTTCTGAAGATTTTACTTTTGCCAATTTATGATTAATGTTTTTTTTTTTTTAATATACAGGTGAATGAAATGGCTCGACTAGAAGATCTTGCAAAATAAGCCTGACGTATTCTGCTACATCTGCGCTGAATACACCATTGTACCTAACAGGAATCCTGTTAGAAAATGATTTTTTTTTCTCTTAAAACCTATTTTGGGTGAGAACTATATAAAAACCAGAAAAGCACTCAGAGAGCGCAGACCCTCCGCCAAGGCTGATCAGTGCCCCCCCCCCCGTGGGCCCCCCCACGCCAAGGAGGTTATGTTTTTGCCAGGGTTTGTTTGTTTGTTTGTCTGTCCGTTACTGTGCAACATAACTCAAAAAGTTATGGACAGATTTTTGATGAAATTTTCAGGGTTGTTGGAAATGGGCCCCCCCCGTGGGCCCCCCCCATCCCCGATCACCACCAAAATTTAATCATTTCTTCCTTATCCCATTTCCAACAAACCCTGAAAATTTCATCAAAATCTGTCCATAACTTTTTGAGTTATGTTGCACACTAACGGACAGACAAACAAACAAACAAACCCTGGCAAAAACATAACCTCCTTGGCGGAGGTAAAAATCAACTGATAAAGTCATAAAAATGTAATCAATTTTGTGAGAAGATCAAATTTTTCAAAATCAAATGAGCAAAAAAACCTGACCTGATTGAGAAAAACAGATGTCATTTTTGGATTTAGGCGGTGCAAAATGGTCCTAATCAGTTGAAAAAACCTAGACAATTTGCAGCTTGTCTTTGTCCGACACGTGTTGCAGCATGGGAGGGCTTACGGGTGCAATGCCGCTTTTGCACCACAGGAGGGCGCTATTGTACAGGTACATGCCGCTAGTTCATAACACTGGTCAACAACAAATTATTGTTTCAGTTTTTGAGCTGATTTAGGAAATTTTGGTGCTGAATCCAAAAATCACATTCATTTTGCTCAATCAGGTCAACTTTCGGACTATGCTACATATTGGCTTTTTAACATTTTTGCTTACATTTATGGGCATTTTCACATCATACGATACAAATTCTTTCATATTTCTTGCAATAAAGGAGGGTCTGAAGATTGTACTTTTGCCAATTTATGATTAATGGTTTTTTTTAATATTACAGGTGAATGAAATGGCTTCGACTAGAAGATCTTGCGAAAATAACCCTGATGTATTCTGCTACATCTGCGGTGAATACACCATTGTACCTAACAGGAATCAAGTCACAAGTTTCATAAAGTGTTGCTTACCATTTTATTTTGGTATTAATTATTATATTTGTGAGAAGATCAAATTTTTCAAAATCAAATTAGCAAAAAAAAAACCTGACCTGATTTGAGAAAAAAGATGTCATTTTGGATTAGCGCTGCAAAATGGTCCTAATTCAGTTGAAAAAACCTAGACAACTTGCAAAAAACATTTTTTTTGTAACCCAGTGTTATTATTTAGCGATTTTCGAAAATTCATAAAAAAACTCAAAACGACTCCGATAGCCTCCAATTTGATCCACCCGTAGCTTATAACAATATCTTGTATCTGGCACAAAAATTGTCCACATCCACTGTGAATGTGGACTCTGTGGACATTTCAATTTAACACTGAAAATCCATTTACAACACATTTTTCTTATAACTCACCAATATTGATTGGAATTTAATATAATTGACATGCACATGACTGGTACCAAGCTTCAACTTTTTCTGCTGTATGGAACAACCTTGAAACTGTTAATTTAAAAAGAAATAGTCGATCCACACGTGTACACCGTTCGGAGGTGCGTGCGGAGGTTTGCGTTCTCTGAACACTTGTTAATTTTCTGTCTGTTTTAGGTCACATGATACACACAGGAGTTAGTACTCGATTGCATAACCATTGTTCCGATGACTTTTGATGCTCTAATCATTTTTTCCGCGACTGTACACACACACGAAACTGTAACCGAAGCTGTAAATTGTAGGACCCATTCTGATATAGGGTATGATAGCTATGTTTTGTCATCCGATTTTCTAGGCGGCAACCGAAGAGCTCTTAATATTGCAAGGCAGAACCCTGGAAAATAAGACGGAAATAAGAACGCCGCAAACAATCCGAGCCCACTTCAACACAAAGTGAAAAATGGCACCTTCTCATCAAATCTTTCCCTCTGTGATACGGATGATCCTTTCGCAGAGAGTGAGGGAGCTTATATTTTATGATGACAAGAGCCATAACAGGGCACGAGAAGAGCGAACAGCACCGAGTGGTAATCACCAAACTTGTAAATGGGATTTTACTAGAAGTGTGATATCAACACAGCACAAAAAAAAAAAAAAAAGGATTGGGGAAAAAAAAAAAAAAAAAAAAAAAAAGAGCAGCAACGAACAAAGCAAATAATGATAAAAAAAAGAGAAAAAAAACAAGCAATTTTTCAAACAGAAACACATGATTTGGTAAAGCAATAAGACTTTGGAAAACAAATTACTGTCTAAATCTCAAGACTAAAGCAGCTTTATGGGACGGACAGCCGGCCAACTCATCAGCTCAGTAAGAGAGTACATTACACCGAGCTGCGACTTGCCAGCGAGAAAGCCTTTTTTTTTCTCTCCCAGGGGAACATCTATGTTTCTCATGCAGCTTTAGAATACATCATGCTACAGGATCAAATCAATACCGAGACACCACAGAGAGAGAGTCAGGAGCAGGGATGTGGAATCATCAAAATTGAATCCCATTTACTTCCTCGAGCACAAGAAAATGCTGTACTGCAGACTGCACTTAGTTGCCAGCCAGTTTATTTGTTACACATGGCTGGAAATAATGTAGTCTACAACAGCCCCGCAATAAATCCTACTCCTTGATGAAAAAGTACATGTTTCGGCTCAAACTGTAGACTGCATTTTAACTAGGTTATGACCAGGATGTGTTGGTATAGTGGTAGTTTTCTCATTAAAACGAGGCCAGGGGTGTCAAACATGCAGCCCGGGGGCCAAATGTGGCCCCCCCAAAGGTTCCCATCCGGCCCGTGGGATGAATTTGCAAAGTGCAAAAATTCATGTCAAACTAATTTTAGTTCAGGTTCTACATACAGAGCAATATGATCTCAAGTAAAATAACACTGGTCAACATCAAATTTATTGTTTAAGTTTTTTGAGCTGATTTAGGATAATTTTGGTGTGCTGAATCCAAAAATCACATTCATTTTGCTCAATCAGGTCAACTTTCTGAACTATGCTACATATTGGCTTTTTAACATTTTTGCTTACATTTATGGGCATTTTCACATCATATGATACAAAATTCTTTCATATTTCTTGCAGTAAATGAGTTCTGAAGATTTTACTTTTGCCAATTTATGATAAATGTTTTTTTTAATATTACAGGTGAATGAAATGGCTTCGACTAGAAGATCTTGCAAAAATAAGCCTGACGTATTCTGCTACATCTGCGGTGAATACACCATTGTACCTAACAGGAATCCTGTTAGAAAATGATTTTTTTTCTCTTAAAACCCATTTTGGGTGAGAACTATATAAAAAATCAACTGATAAAGTCACAAAAATGGAATCAATTTTGTGAGAAGATCAAATTTTTCAAAATCAAATGAGCAAAAAAACCTGACCTGATTGAGAAAAACAGATGTCATTTTTGGATTTAGCGGTGCAAAATGGTCCTAATTCAGTTGAAAAAACCTAGACAACTTGCAAAAAACATTTTTTTGTAACCCAGTGTAATAATAGCATAATAACCTACAAAAAATAACTCCATATTTTCTTCTCTGTTTAATGTGAAAAAAATTGTATTTCATTATGTCTGTAAATGATGACAACTTGAAATGTCTGTCTTTGTTTTAGTGCAAAAAATAACATTAAATTATGAAAATATTTACATTTACAAACTATCCTGAAACAATAATGTGATACCTGAACAATATGAACAACCTGAAATGTTAAGCACAATTTTATTTTATATTTTTCTGCCTGTTAATAAGGGTTTAGTGTTTTTGTAGTTGTAATTGAGGCATAATATTGTTAAATTGCACTTATTTTTTTAGGCAATTTCAGTTTTTTCAGGTTATTCATGGCTTTTTTATTGGATAGTTTATAAAAGTAAGTATTTTCATGATTTAATGTTTTTTTTTTTTTTTTTTTTGCACTAAAACACAGACAAAATTTTGGGAGTTGTTGTTATTTAAAGGTTATGTTATTATTTTACTGGTTGGCCCATGGAGATCAAACGGGCTGAATGTGGAACCTGAAAGAAAATGAGTTTGAGAGCCCTGACCCAGGCTGTTGTATTATTAGTGTGTTAGTACAGCTATTCAATTAACCCTTTAACCCCTGATGTGTCTGCGGTGAGTGCTCGGAATGTATAATTTATTTTAAATATTCATTCAAAATTCAATCACAAGCTCAATAAGAACATTTTCAAAAGGTGCTGATAGAATAGAACAGTATTTTTCAACCTTGGAATTCAAATGGGGCCACCTGAACTTTCTGAGTAATGATTAAAAAAAAAAAAAACGTAAAAAAAATATTTTTTAATGATTCATATATATTTCATTATAATTAAAATGCCACACACTTTTTCTTATAAAATCAAGTTCAAATAAAATGCAGGATATAATATCTGAGAGGGCATATCTTGATTGATCTGATCATGTGACCACATGCATTACTACGCTTCAACCTGCCCGACACGGTAACAGTCAGAAAACTGGACCGAACAGAGAATGGAAAGATTTCTTCACTCGCCTGACCCCGCTAAGACATCTAAGAGAAACTGAGAAGCAGACACTAAAAAGGTACAATATATACCTAGCACACAGGTTCAAACATGGGCCCAGGACCAAACCAGCCCGCCAAAGGGTCCAATCCGGCCCGGGATGAATTTTAAAAATGCAAAAATTACCGAAGTATTAACACTCAATGTGTTAAAATAATTTTAGGTCAATTCATCTAAAGTGGATATGACCAGTAGAATACTATCATAATAACCTATAAATAATGAAAACTGCAAATATTCCTCTTTGTTTTAGTGTAAAAAAAATTAAATTACACAAATGGTACATTTACAGACTGACCTTTACAGAAATGTCTGAAATGTGGAATTTTAACAATATTCTGCCTGTTACCATTGTTTTGGTTTGTTTTTTTGTGTATTTGTAGATCCACTGTGATCTGTAAGTTGTGATGCACATGTATAAATGATAAATTAAGGCGTAATATTGTTAATATTGCACTTATTTTTCGTAAGACTTTCAGGTTGTTCATATTTGTTCATGTTATGCTCAAGTACAGTTCGCAGAAGTAAACATTCACATTACATAATTTCACTTTTTTCACTCAAAAACATACAGAAAACTTTGGAGTTGACATTATTTATAAGTTCTTATCCTATTATTTGTATTATTTTACTGGTGCGGCCCAGTTTGTATCATATTAGGCTGTATGTAACCCCTGAACTAAAATGAGTTTGACGCCCCTGCACTAGTGGCATTGTACCCGTGGTGCCATTGTATGATCGCGCCCTCCCATGGTGCAACATTGGCATTGCGCCTGTACGCCCTCCCATGCTGCAACATTGGGACACGCATCAGACAATGCGCCGGACACAGAGCATCTATTATAGTAGGATTATAAGCCTAAATGTCATCTAAAATTAACATTTATTTGAAACATAGTATAATAAACTATTACATGATCAAAAACAAATTATTTATCAAAAAAATGTCTCAGTTTTGAATGTCTGGGGTCGCCAGAAATTTGTGATGTTAAAATGGGGTTACGAGCTAAAAAAGGTTGGGAACCTGAAGTAGACCGTCAGGAAAAACAACATAAAACCAACATGCGAAGACATTTTGAAAATCTGGCACGATATTGGAAAAAACTGACATTGCAATTTTTTTTAACCCGCAATAATATTGCGATATGAAAAAACTAACCTGAAACTTAAGTGCAATTTTAACAATATTCTGCGAGTTCCTAGAAGTTTTGTGCCTTTACAGATCCCTAATGTAAATGTATGAGGCATAATATTATTAAACTTACACTCATTTTTCTTGAGAAATGTCAGTTTTTTCAGCTTAGTCACATCTTTTTTCTTTGGATGGTTTATAAATGTAAATATTTTCAGAATTTAATGTTCTTTTTTTGCACTGAAACAAAGATAAAACTCGGAGTTGTTATTATCTATAGGTTATTATGTTATTATTTTAATGATCCAACCCACTTGAGATTGAATTGGGTGAATGTGGCCCCTGAAATTATCAAAACATTTACGTGAATAAACTATCCTTTAAGAATAAAATGTGAATAACCTGAAACTTAAGTGCAATTTTAACAATATTCTGCCGGTTCCTAGAAGTTTTGTGCCTTTACAGATCCCTAATGTAAATGTATGAGGCATAATATTATTAAAATTACACTCATTTTTCTTGAGAAATGTCAGTTTTTTCAGCTTAGTCACATCTTTTTTCTTTGGATGGTTTATAAATGTAAATATTTTCAGAATTTAATGTTCTTTTTTTGCACTGAAACAAAGATAAAACTCGGAGTTGTTATTATCTATAGGTTATTATGTTTTTTTAATGATCCAACCCACTTGAGATTGAATTGGGTGAATGTGGCCCCTGAAATAAATGAAGGTTAAGGGGTTAATTCATCAGTTGCAGTTGCAAACTCAATTGACATTTCCGTTTCCAGCCACTTAAATGTGAATATTTTCTAGTTTGTTTACTCCTCTGTGATATTATAAAGACCATATTTGGCCTTTTGACCAAACAAAACATTTCAGTAGGTCATTTTGAGCTCTGGGAAACAGAAAATTGACATTTTACAGAGCAAACGACAAGCGCTAATCGAATGGTAAATGCAATTTCAGTCTGTGCAATTATATAATCACAAAGAGCTGCAATTTATACGTCTAGTGTACTTCTGATGATATGTTCATATTTTGGATTCAGTCACTCACGGCATAGAGACAAATGCAAAGTCACTCTCTAATAATCACCATGTTTTTTGTTTCAAGTCTTGTAAGTAACAACTAATCCATTAAAACCAAAACAGTAATTAGTTCATTCAATCATTAATCGCAGGCCTAAATATTAACTGAATCTGAATGAGACGTCTCCTCAGACAGAAAAAATTATTAGACCACCCTTGTTTTCTTCAAATTTCTTGTTCATTTTAATGCCTGGAACAATTAAACCACGGGTGTCAAACTCATTTTAGTTCAGGGGTCATATTCAGCTAAATTTGATCTGAAGTGGGCCGGACCAGAAAAATAATAACATAATAACCTAGAAATAATGACAACTCCATATATTGTCTTTGTTTTAGTGTAAAAAACAAACAACAAAAAACAAACAAACATAAAATTATGAAATACTTACTTTTATAAACTATGAAAAAAAAAAAAAAAAAACTGAATTTTTTTTTTTTGTTATTTTTATGCAGAAAGTGAACTGACAACTGTGATTAGATTTTTCTTGTTTGTTCAAAACTACCTTTCAGGGAAAAGTGCAATACTAATGTTTAAAATACATTTAGAAATATTAATAATTTATTTTATTTTCTATTTGATTTATAGCAGCAGAATTATATTATTCCTGTTTTTCTCTATTCAGTTGTCTCCAAAAAATTGGGGGAAAAATGTTAAAAAATTCATAAATGCATTAATAGACATTTTGAGGGTTTTCTTTCTTCCCGTACCGAATTGAAAAAAACCAAACCACGTCTTTGAAAACCGAAAACGTACCGAACCGAAAATTTTGTGTACCGTTACAGGCCTAATGTCTATACAATACAACCAAAAGTCCATTCAAGAGCAGATAAAAGCTCAAGAAAGAATTGAGGACACATTTCCCTCAATATAGTCCAGGAAGGGTTTCCAAATGTGATTGAATATGTCGATCCTAGAATGTGCCAGACATGTCAAAAAGTCAAGCGGAATGTGCTCCAGTACCAGCTTCTTCCATCCAGAAATAGAAGTCCAGTGTAGTAGTATATTCTTTCGGGTACAGAATGTTAAAATATTATATAGTTTCCTATTATGTTTGTTACTGATACACCTATTTGGTAAGCCAAGGAGGAGAGATAGAGGCTCAAAGTCAATGTGGGTTTTGAGAATTTTTCTACACTGAACAAAAATATAAATGCCCCACTTTTGTTTTTGCTCCCATTTTTCATGAGCTGAACTCAAAGATCTAAAACTTTTTCTGTGTACACACAGGTTTATTTCTCTCAAATATTGTTCACAAATCTGTTTAAATTTGTTTAGTGAACACTTCTTCTTTGCTGAGATAATCCATCCACCTCACAGGTGTGGCATATCAAGATGCTGATTAGACAGCAGGATTTTTGCACAGGTGTGCCTTAGGCTGGCCACAATAAAGGCCACTCCAAAATGTGCAGTTTTATCACACAGCACAATACCACAGATGTCACAAGTTTTGAGGGAATATGCAATTGGCATGCTGACTTCAGGAATCTCCACCAGAGCTTTTGCCTGTGAGTGAATGTTCATTTCTCTACCATAAGCCATCTCCAAAGCTGTCTCAGAGAATGAGGAAGACTGTGCGAGGAAAATGGTGGTCACACCAATACTGACTGGTTTCTGACCCCCCTGGACCACCCAATACAGTAAAAGTGCACATTTTAGAGTGGCCTTTTATTGTGGCCAGCCTAAGTCACACCTGTGCAATAATCCTGCTGTCTAATCAGCATCTTGATATGCCACACTGTGAGGTGGATGGATTATCTCAGCAAAGGACAAAGGAAATGCTCACTAACACAGATTTAGACAAATTTATAACAATATTTGAGAGAAATAGGCCTTTTGTGAACATAGAAAAGTTTTAGATCTTTGAGTTCAGCTCATGAAATGGGAGCAAAAACAAAAGTGGTGAGTTTATATTTTGTTCAGTGTAATTTCAAGTAGCAGTGATTGTTTGGGTCTTAAAGGGTTAAATCAGTGGTTTCCAACCTTTTTTGGCTTGTGACCCCATTTTAACATCATAAATTTCTGGTGACCCCAGACATTCAAAACTGAGACTTTTTTTTTTTTTTTTTGCTAAAATTATTATCATTTTTGATCATGTAATAGTTTGCTATGTTGCAAATAAAAGCTAATTGTACACTACATTTAGTCTATATAATGTATATTATTCTGGACGGAGGCAGAAAAGCCAGGTGTAGATTACTGCACAAAGTCAGATTTGATTTTCCTTGGTCAGGATATGTACAGTCAGTCCATCTTGGATTTACAAGACTGACAGTTAACCCTTTCATGCATGAATTATGAGAACCTTAGTCAATATTTTTTTCTTGAGTGTTTTTATTCCTCTTTAGGCATGGAAAAAACAATGCAATTGATTTTTTTTTTTAATGAATCTATTTTTCGTGGAGTTACAAAATGTCCACTCAGCTGGACACCATGTGTTTAATTTTTGAAGCAAAGAAACATGTATTTAAAACTCATCAGAAAGTGATTTACTGTGTGAAAACTATGAAATAGAAACATTTTTAATGCCACTAATCTGACGTTTTCTCATGTTTTATCATACTCTGATACTAGTTATTACTCATTTCATGAAGATAATATGCTCCTGAGACCCAGGAAATTGACAATTTAGCTTTTTTACATTAAAAAATTGTGTTGATTGGAAACTGAATAATGCAAGTTTTTTCAGATACATTTTAAAAATCATTATATGTATTTATTGTTTTTTTTTTAATGGAATGTCCTTTGCAATGGACAGCATTTAAGTTAAACTGTCAAACTTTTGTCCCCTATAGAGGACAAAATGCATTGCTGGGTCTAAGGAGGATATGCAAAAAAAAAAAAAAAATTGTTTCAGAAAACTGTTAATTATAGTCTAATAACAATTAGCAACTGATTTCCACTAAACCATGTCACTGGAGATCAGGTTTATCATGAGCAGCAAAGTTACAGTAATTGGATGAACTGCAGTGTATGGGATGGTGCATGAGCGTCCACTGTGTAGGCTGATATGGAACTAAAACAACTAAACCCATGAATATACAAGAGAACAGATGGAGAATAACTGTCCACTGTAGTGACCACTACGCATGAAAGGGTTAATACTGAACAAACAATAACTCAAACTATGAATTATGAAAGAGCTGCAGCATCTGAAACCGACCACAGTGAACATTTGACAGATAAACAGAACCACAGTGCCGCAGTTTCACAACCACAGTTTGTCTTTTATGGATTGGGATCGCCTCTGTCAACTCACCATATATTTTTTATTAGTAAGTAATTTTTTTTTAAAAATTTTTTATCAATTACTAGAAATTTCAGGTGACCCCATTTGAATTCCAGGCGACCCCACATGGGGTCCCGACACCAAGGTTGAGAAACACTGACCTAATGAAAGGGTGTGTAAATCTGTTTGTGCGATTATACTAATACAATATGCATACGTGATACTGACATTGCCATGCAGCAGACATGGTAAAACAGAGGCTTAACATCCATTAATGCACCGCAGATGGGAGTTAATCCTCTTCTTCCTCACTGTGGTGCTTGCTTCGTTCAGGACCTTGTTCAGACTGCCTCCTCTCCTTCCTCTTTCCTCTTTTCCGCTTTCCTATCCCCCCGCTCGCTATAAGCCTCCCAAATAACTTCCCTGAATGCAGGTCAGGAGCTGCATTGAAAGAATCCCTATATACAAATCCCACGGCAGCAGTCACCTCAATTCCTGCACTGTGACAAAAAGCGGATACAGACCCCCTGCAGTGATGTACCGCTCGCAGACAGATGAACACCCCATTAATAGTGAAGGATCTCTGGTGTAAATCAGTGTTCTCAAGTACAGCGAGACAGCACGTAGGGAACCCATCAGGCTTTGTGCATCCTGACACAAAACAAGGGAGCATGCGACAACACTGATGGGAAATTTAAGGTGAAAATTAAAGTTTTTACACCGTCGATGGCCTTGGAAACTTGTTCGATTCACCTGGAAAATTCCGTCTGATAGAAATCAATTCTGTGGCACACGATGAATGTAAAACCAGCGCAGACTGTGCAGAAGGACTTGGCATGGTTTACTCACCAGATTGTTGATGCCACCAATGTGTGATTGGCACTGTCGAGTGAGTAGGTCAGCTGATACATCCCATCGTTGGTCTCACTGTTTCCATAGAAACCCACTCCTACTGCAGAACTGTAGAAAACAGAGAGATTGTCTAAATAAAACACAATTAAGTTGCTATTTGATTTAGCGCGTTGTTTTTTGATGAAAGATTGTGTGTGTGAACCAACACCATAAACAACAGGACTACAGAGCACCATAGTTAGCCGGGTTAGATTTAGTCCGAAGGTCCCAAAGGTCCCATGGACTGTTGGGACACTGCAAAAATCTACATCTGAGATTAGTTTTTTGCTTAATTCATGATTTAAAAAAAAAAAAAAAAAATTTAAGGCTATTTTTTTTTTTTAGCTTAATTCAAGATTTTTTTTTGCGTAACTGATGATTTTTTTTTTTATTTTCAAGATTTTTTGCTTAATTCAAGATTTTTTAAATTTAATTCAAGATTTTTTGCTTAATTTAAGATTTTTTTTGCTTAATTCAAGATTTTTCTTTGCTTAATTCAAGATTTTTTTAACTAAATCCAAGATTTTTTGCTTAATTTAAGATTTTTTTTGCTTAATTCATGATTTTTTTTTTTGCTTAATTCAAGATATTTTTTTTGTTTAATTCAAGATTTTTTTTGCTTAATTTAAGATTTTTTTTGCTTAATTTGATTTTTTGTTGAATTTAAGATTTTTTTGTTTAAGTTTTTTTTTTTACTTAATTCAAGATTTTTTGCCTAATTTAAGATTTTTTTGCTCGATTCAATTTCTTTTGCTTTACTCATGATTTTTGACTATATTCTAGATTTTTTTTTTTTTTTTTGCTTAATTCAAGATTTTTTTCCCGCTTTAGTCTAGATTTTCTTCACTTAATTCAAGATTTTTTTTTGCTTAATTCATAATTTTTTTTTTTAATTCAAGATTTTTTTTACTTAAGATTTTTTTTGCTTAATTCAAGCTTTCTTGTTTAAATTAAGATTTTTTTTTTTTGTTTTGTTTTTGCTTAATTCAAGATTTTTTGCTTAATTTAAGATTTTTTTTTGCTTAATTCAAGATTTTTTGCTCAGTTAAATTTCTTTTGCTTAACTCCTGATTTTTTTTATAGGCTATATCCTAGATTTTTTTTTTTTTTTGCTTAATTCAAGAATTTTTTGCTCAATTCAAGATTTTTTTCCCCCACTTAATTCAAGTTTTTGCTTTGCTTAATTCAATATTTTTTTTGTGCCTAATTTGATCTGTTTTTTGCTTAATTCAAGATTTTTTGCTGAGATTTACTTTTTTTTTTGATGAAGTCAAGATTTATTTTCACTTAATTCAAGATTTTTTTACTTAATTCAAGATATTTTTGCTTAATTCAAGATTTTTTGCTTAATTCACAATTTTTGCTTTATTCAAGATTTTTTTGATCAATTAAAGATTGTGTGAGGTTAATAAAGGACGTTAGCGACATTTTACAAATTCTTCTTGACCATCACCTGGGACGCTGATAAGGGGGGGGGGGGGGAAAGGTGAAAAATTCATGGGGCCCAGCATTTGTGGGGGGCCCATAGAGCAGTGGGGGGTCCAGTGGATAAAGGCTAGAAGTTGTGAACATTTTGTGAAGAAGTCGGGAATCGGACTTTGAAAGAATGTTAAGTTTGAGTTACGTTTTCACGCAAATGATGTTATGTATGGATTAGATCTACAAAGACACTAAACACTGAGGAACAGGAAGAAAATAGCTAAAATTGTGCTTGATTTTCTTTAGACATTTCAGGTTGTTCATATTTGTTCAGGTTATTAACGCTTTATTGTTACAGGATAATTTGTAAATGTAAATATTTTCATAATTTAAGGGTTTGATTTTGCACAAAAACAAAGACAAAAATATGAAATTGTCATTATTTATAGGCATAGTGTAAGATTTTTTTTTTTTTTCACATCAAACTGAGAAGAAAATATGGAGTCATTATTTTTTGTAGGTTATCATAATAATATAGAAATGTCAACTCCAAACTTTTTCTCTACGTTTTAGAGTGAAAAAAAGTAAACTGCATCATAAAAGGGTTATATCTACAAACTATCCTTTCAAAAAATGTGAATAACATGAACAAACTGAAAAAAAAAAGTGTCATTTTAACAATATTCTGCCTCAGTTTATCATTTACACATGTACATTATAACTTACAGATCACAGTGGATATACAAACTCACAAAATTTAATAACAAGCAGAATATGTTAAAATTGTACTGACTCTTCTAAAGACATTTCAGGTTGTTCATATTGTTCAGGTTATTCACTTTTTTTTTGCGAAATTATACTTTGTTTTAGTGTAAATACATGAAAATATTTATATTTACAAAGACAAAAGTTTGGAGTTGTCATTATTTATATGATTATGATAGTATTTTACTGAATCCTGCCCACTTGAGACTGAATTAGTCTGAATGTGGAACCTGAACTAGAAGGATTGTTAATATCTTAGTGTAATTTTTGCATTTCACAAATTCATCCCAAGGGCCAGATTGGACCCTTTGGTGGGCTGGATTTGGCCCCCGGGCCGTTTGACACTGTGATCTAAATAAACTGTTACCCAGGCTTTTATTCCATATTTTCTATTTAAGTTTCCAGTTTCCTATTTTAGATTTCCTTCTATTTCACACTGTCAGACTTTCACCTCACACATGCCAACCACACCTCTGTTATTCAAAAGTACGGTGGTATTTGTCCCTACATTCATGCCTGAAACCGCATCAGAATTCTGTCCGACATCTGAAAACGCATCCCAGTGGAGTACAAAGAATCCGTTTTTTCCTCTCCTTGCACCCTGAAACTGTGCCCAAGCCTCTGTAATAAGGAGGATTAGTGTCTTAACCTCCCCACCCCCCCCACCCCCACCTCCCCCTTTCTGAGTCAGTGTACCCCAGCTGCGACAGTGTCATCCAACCCTAACGTGAGCAATGATGCAATTTCATCATTCTTGACTCAAGCAAGGTCATTGTACATAAAGGCTGTAGGTTAGTAACACTTTAGACCACATACAGGAGGG
>NC_043964.1:9290840-9430840 GCF_902148855.1 Sphaeramia orbicularis
TAAAAAAATTGAATTAAGCCAAACAATCTAGAATTAACACTTAATTTTTTTTCTTTGTTTTAGTGCAAAAAATAACATCAAATTATGAAATATTTACATTTACAAACTCTCCTGTAACACTAAAATGTGAATAACCTGAACAAATATGAACAACCTGAAATGTCTAAAGAAAATTAAGCACAATTTAACATTTTTTCTGCCTGTTCCTCAGTGTTTAGTGTCTTTGTAGATCTGATCCATAATGCAATGGACAAATGAGAAGTTGAAGAATATATTGTTAAAATTGCACTAAAGTTTCTTACATTTTTTTAATTTAAATTTAATTTTTTTCAGTTTTTGTTTTTTTTTTTTTTTTTGGATAGTTTATAAAAGTAGTATTTTCATAGTTTAATGTTTTTTGCTTTTTTTTTTTTTTTTTTTTTTTTTTTTTTACACTAAAACAAAGACAAAATTTGGAGTTGTCATTATTTATAGGTTATGTTTATTATTTTTCTGGTCCGGCCCACTGCAGATCAAATTTAGCTGAATATGGCCCCTGAACTAAAATGAGTTTGACACCCCTGTTATACAGGGTTTTTTCCCCTAAAAGTGTGGTAATCAAACACGGTTATCAAGATAATTAGAATTTAAACGGTAATACTAACCGTCTGCAATTTTACCGCGGTTTATCGTTATACCGGTAATCGTTACATCCCTAGTTTTGACGAAGAGTTACATATGTGGTTATGTGTGTGTGAATGTTTTTTAGTTTATTTTGTGTTTTTTTTTTTTTTTTTTTTTAAATTATGTACGTATGTAAAGTTGTTAGTGTTGTTATATTGAAAAACCTTAAATAAAATTATATATACAGTCACGGAAAGAAATTATTAGACCACCCCTTGTTTTCTTCAATTTCTTGTTCATTTTAATGCCTGGTACGACTAAAGGTACATTTGTTTGGACAAATATAAAGATAACAACAAAATATCTCATAAGAGTTTAATTTCAGAGCTGATATCTATCCATGTTACATGTTTTCTTGATAAAAACCAAAATCACTTCAGTTCTTCCATCGATATCTATGGCATTGTACTGACAAAAACAGTGCTTTTAGGCATTCCATGTTTCTTTTCTGTCTGTTTTCGTCACATGATACACACAGGAGTTACTAGAAATGCAGAATCATTGTTTTTGATGAGTTTTGACGGTCTAATAATTTTTTCCGCGACTGTATATATGTATATGTCTTCCTGAGACCCAGCAATGCATTTTTGTCATATGTACAGGGTGGGGAAGCAAAATTTACAATGAACATTTAGTTGTTTTTTCTCAGCAGGCACTACGTCAATTGTTTTGAAACCAAACATATATTAATGTCATAATCATACCTAACTATTATCCATACCTTTTCACAAACTTTTGCCCATATGAGTAATCAGGAAAGCAAACGTCAAAGAGTGTGTGATTTGCTGAATGCACTCACACCAAAGGAGATTTCAAAAATAGTTGGAGTGTCCATAAAGACTGTTTATAATGGAAGAGAGAATGACTATGAGCAAAACTATTACCAGAAAGTCTGGAAGATACTATTAAAGAAGAATGGGAGAAGTTGTCACCTGAATATTTGAGGAACACTTGCGCAAGTTTCAGGAAGCGTGTGAAGGCAGTTATTGAGAAAAAGGAGGACACATAGAATAAAAACATTTTCTATTATGTACATTTTCTTGTGGCAAATAAATTCTCTTCTGACTTTCAATAAACTAATTGGTCATACACTGTCTTTCAATCCCTGCCTCAAAATATTGTAAATTTTGCTTCTCCACCCTGTATAACTGTAAATACATGTTTCTTTGCTTCTAAAATTAAACACACGGTGTCCAGCTGCGTGAACATTTTTGTAACTCCATGAAAAATAGATTAATAAAAAAATCAATCGCACTGATGTTTTTTTCATGCCTAAAGATGAACTAGGAATACACTCCAGAAAAAAAAAAATCTTGATTAAAGTCCTCATAATTCATGCATGAAAGGGTTAAAGTAAAGCTGTGAAACTCTTGTCCACTACAGGTGGGGAAGCAAAATTTACAATATTTTGAGGCAGGGGTTGAAAGACAGTGTATGACCAATTAGTTTATTGAAAGTCATGAGAATTTATTTGCCACAAGAAATGTACATAATAGAAAATGTTTTTATTCTATGTGTCCTCCTTCTTTCTCAATAACTGCCTTCACACACTTCCTGAAACTTGTGCAAGTGTTCCTCAATATTTGGGTGACAACTTCTCCCATTCTTCTTTAATAGTATCTTCCAGACTTTCTGGTAATAGTTTTGCTCATAGTCATTCTCTTCTTTCCATTATAAACAGTCTTTATGGACACTCCAACTATTTTTGAAATCTCCTTTGGTGTGACGAGTGCATTCAGCAAATCACACACTCTTTGACGTTTGCTTTCCTGATTACTCATATGGGCAAAAGTTTGTGAAAAGGTATGGATAATAGTGTTAGGTATGATTATGACATCAATATATGTTTGGTTTCAAAACAATTGACGTAGTGCCTGCTGAGAAAAAACAACTAAATGTTCATTGTAAATTTTGCTTCCCCACCCTGTACTACGTGAAAACTATTAAATAAAAACATTTTTAAAGCTCCTAACCTTATGTTTTCTCACATTTTAACATACCTGTATGCAGTGGCGCAGAAAGGGTCCCCAAAAATAATAAATAAATAAATAAGTAAATATGTATGTATAATATATAAAAAAAAAAAAAAAAAAAAAATAATATATATTATTATATATATATATATATATATATATAATATATATACACACACACACAGGTGGGGGAGGGGCAATTTGGACTCAGGGGGCCCCTTCAGAGAATTTGAGACAGCTACTTGTTACTGCAACTTCTCACTGTCGCTATGTAGTGAACTTCTTTTTCTTTCTTTCTTCAGACTGTTTGTGTCCAGTCTGTTGGTCCTTTGAGGGCCCCTGGCTTAGGGGCCCCAAGCAGCTGCCTGCCTTGCCTAATGGCAAGCTGCACCACTGCCTGTATGCTGATAATATGCCAAAAAAACAAACAAACAAAAAAAAAACAAGCAACTTTTGTTTTAAAAAACAAACAAAACAAAACTGTTTATTTCAGTCTAGTAACGATTATCAATTTTTTACCCTCAAACATGTTACTGCAGATCAGGTTTATCTAGAAGAGCAAAATTACAGTCATGGTATGGATTACAGTGTATGGGATGATGCACAAAATAACAAATCCATAAATATACAAGAAAACCCCTTTGATCAGCTGTCCACTGTAGTGACCACTATGCATGAAAGGGTTAAAAAAGAAAAAAAAATCCACTGAAAAGGACATTAAATTCTAATAAAAATGTATCTGAAAAACTGTTGCAGTGTGCTGTTTTCAATTAGGGCAATTATTTAATCAGGGTTTCTCCAGGTATTAGCAAATTTAATGCTAATTTAATGCCACTTTAAACAAATTGAATGCCCATGTCCAACTGCAGATACAGTTTTATATATAATCTTATTTCAGTTTACCGTCGACAGGCTTTAACCAGGTTCTGAATAGTTCCTCCTCTAATCACTTGTGCTGAAACTTGCATTTTTCCAACATTTGCTAATATTCCCTCCGCTCTTTCGCCACAGCATGAACACGCTCACAGCACGTTGTATTCCAAGCATCTGGGTTGTGACTTCATTTTCATCTCATTTTAATTTCACCTTTATTTAACCAGGAAGTCCCATTGAGATGAGGAATCTCTTTTGTATCGGCCATAAACAGTAGATAACACTGGTCAACAACAAATTTATTGTTTTAGTTTTTTGAGCTGATTTAGGATAATTTTGGTGTGCTGAATCCAAAAATCACATTACTTTTGCTCAATCGGGTCAACTTTCTGAACTATGCTACATATTGGCTTTTTAACATTTTGCTTACATTTGGGCATTTTCACATCATATGATACAAAATTCTTTCCTATTTCTTAAAATAAACGAGTTCTGAAGATTTGACTTTTGCCAATTTGATTAATGTTTTTTTTTAATATTACAGGTGAATGAAATGGCTTCAACTAGATCTTGCAAAAATAAGCCTGACGTATTCTGCTACATCTGCGGTGAATACACCATTGTACCTAACAGGAATCCTGTTAGAAAATTATTTTTTTATCATTATAACCAATTAACTATAATAATATCTTATTTTATGCGTACTTCTGTGTTATAACTAGATTTTCATTTACTCAGATAATGTTCTATATTTTGATATTATAGTGGATTTATACATCCTTTTAAATGCACAAACTGAAAAGACATTTTTAAGTTTTGCTCCAAATTATTCCACAGTTGTTCATGTTATTCCGATTTTGAGATTGTACTTTTTTCACTGATATTATTTCACTGGTCTGGCCCACTTCAGATCTTCTTTTTACCTCCGCTAGGAGGTATTGTGATTACTTTGCTTTGTGTGTTTGTTTGTTTGCGTGTTTGTTTGTTTATTTGTTAGCAACTTTACAAGAAAACTATTACAACCATTTTTACCAAATTTTACCCAAAGTTCAAGGTCACAGCCAGGTCACAAAATCTCAGATTTTCCTATCTCTCATTACACTGGTCAACAACAAATTTATTTTTTAGTTTTTTTATATTGATTTAGGATAATTTTGGTGTGCTGAATCCAAAAATCACATTAATTTTGCTCAATCAGGTCAACTTTCTGAACTATGCTACATATTGGCTTTTTAACATTTTTGCTTACATTTATGGGCATTTTCACATCATATGATACAAAATTCTTTCCTATTTCTTGCAATAAGCGAGTTCTGAAGACTTTACTTTTGCCAATTTATGATTAATGTTTTTTTTTTTAATATTACAGGTGAATGAAATGGCTTCGACTACAAGATCTTGCAAAAATAAGCCTGACGTATTCTGCTACATCTGCAGTGAATACACCATTGTACCTAACAGGAATCAAGTCACAAGTTTCATAAAGTGTGCTTACCAATCTTATTTTGGTATTAATTATTATATTTTGTGAGAAGATCAAATTTTTCAAAATCAATGAGCAAAAAAACCTGACCTGATTGAGAAAAACATGTCATTTTTGGATTTAGCGGTGCAAAATGGTCCTAATTCAGTTGAAAAAACCTAGACAACTTGCAAAAAACATTTTTTTGTAACCCAGTGTAATTAAAGGGTTCCGCCTGTCAATCATCACACTGTACTTCAAATCAAAATTATTCAACGTTTACGTCACAGTGTCAACATGCGGCCCGGGGACCAAAACCGGCCCACCAAAGGGTCCAATCTGGCCTGTGGGATGAAATTGTAAAAATGCAAAAATTACACTGAAGATATTAACACTCAATGGTGTTAAAATCATTTTAGGTCAATTCAATCGAAAGTGGATATGACCAGTAGAATACTATCATAATAACCTATAAATAATGAAAACTGCAAATATTCCTCTTTGTTTTAGTGTAAAAAAATTAAAATTACACATAAATGGGTACATTTACAGACTGCCTTTTACAAAAATGTCTGAAATGTGGAATTTTAACAACATTCTGCCTGTTACTATTTTTTGTGTGTATTTGTAGATCCACTGTGATCTGTAAGTTGTGATGCACATGTATAAAAGATAAATTAAGGTGCAATATTATTAATATTGCACTTATTTTTTGTAAGACTTTCAGGTTGTTCATATTTGTTCATGTTATGCTCAAGTACAGTTCGCAGAAGTAAACATTCTCATTCCATAATTTCACTTTTTTCACTCAAAAACATACAGAAAACTTTGGAGTTGACATTATTTATAAGTTCTTATCCTATTATTTGTATTATTTTACTGGTGCAGCCCAGTTTGTATCATATTAGACTGTATATGACCCCTGAACTATAGTGAGTTTGACACCCCTGGTTTACATAATCAAAATAAACCGTAAACAACAATGCTTTTTTTCCCCCATCAAGTGTATTTAATTTTTTAATGCCTCTGGATATCAAATTTAATGCTTTTTAATGCAATTTAAGGCCTTAATTTTCCTCAAAATCTATTTAATGACTTTTATGCTTTTCAATGACCCACAGAAACCCTGTTGATGTAAAATGGTGAAAATGTGTACTTACTGGGTCTCAGGAGGATATATTCATTTATAAAAGAAAGAGTTCTCCCATTTTAGGAATCAACCCGAAGGAGAGATAACAGTTTTTTTTGTCCTCACCACAGCTGTAGCGGTGCTGGCTCCCAGTGAGGCCAGCTGAGCATCATAGACAGCATCACAAAAGCCATGATCCTGAAGGAAAACAGCAAATGGGAGAAAGATAAAGGTTGACAGGGAGATACAGACAAAGAGCGTCACATGGGGGACAAGGAAATGAATCATCCTCAACTCTTTTATATTAACTTAATTTGAGTTCATCTGTTCAGTTTTTCCTTTGACCATTGTTCTTTTCTTTTTTTTTTTGCTCGAATAAAAAGATCCAACTCGTGCTTTGTACGAGATTACAAGACGAAACTCAAATTGAATTTATTATATAAGGATATAAAGATAAATTAACTCATGACTCTTTGATGAATTCACTTGTGAGTTGAGGATTTCTTTACCCTTTATCGAGCAAATTACTATTTTTGGTTATTTCCGCACACATTAAAAGACAGTGACAGTAATAGTTACAGTGACTCAACAATCTCAGGTCCAATGTGGTCTACAGGGTCTATAAGGTCCGAACATTAAATTCTGAAAATATTTACATTTATAAACCATCAAAAGAAAAATAGATGTGACAAAGCTGAAAAAACTGACATTTCTCAAGAAAAATGAGTGTAATTTTAATAATATTATGCCTCATACATTTACATTAGGGATCTGTAAAGGCACAAAACTTCAAGGAACCGGCAGAATATTGTTAAAATTGCACTTAAGTTTCAGGTTATTCACATTTTATTCTTAAAGGATAGTTTATTCACGTAAATGTTTTGATAATTTCAGGGGCCACATTCACCCAAATCAATCTCAAGTGGGTTGGATCGATAAAATAACAGCATAATAACCTATAGATAATAACAACTCCGAGTTTTATCTTTGTTTTAGTGCAAAAAAAACATTAAATTCTGAAATATTTACATTTATAAACCAAAAGAAAAAAGACTGACTAAGCTGAAAAAAACTGACATTTCTCAAGAAAAATGAGTGTAATTTTAATAATGTTATGCCTCATACATTTACATTAGGGATCTGTAAAGGCACAAAACTTCAAGGAACCGGCAGAATATTGTTAAAATTGCACTTAAGTTTCAGGTTATTCACATTTTATTCTTAAAGGATAGTTTATTCACGTAAATGTTTTGATAATTTCAGGGGCCACATTCACCCAAAAACAATCTCAAGTGGGTTGGATCGATAAAATAACATAATATCTATAGATAATACAACTCTGAGTTTATCTTTGTTTTAGTGCAAAAAAGAACATTAAATTCTGAAAATATTTACATTTATAAACCATCAAAAGAAAAAAGACGCGACTAAGCTGAAAAAAACTGACATTTCTCAAGAAAAATATGTGCAATTTTAATAATATTATGCCTCATACATTTACATTAGGGATCTGTAAAGGCACAAAACTTCAAGGAACCGGCAGAATATTGTTAAAATTGCACTTAAGTTTCAGGTTATTCACATTTTATTCTTAAAGGATAGTTATTCACGTAAATGTTTTGATAATTTCAGGGGCCACATTCACCCAAATCAATCTCAAGTGGGTTGGATCGATAAAATAACAGCATAATAATCTATAGATAATAACAACTCTGAGTTTTATCTTTGTTTTAGTGCAAAAAAAGAACATTAAATTCTGAAAATATTTACATTTATAACCAAAAGAAAAAAGACGCGACTAAGCTGAAAAAACTGACATTTCTCAAGAAAAATGAGTGTAATTTTAATAATGTTATGCCTCATACATTTACATTAGGGATCTGTAAAGGCACAAAACTTCAAGGAACCGGCAGAATATTGTTAAAATTGCACTTAAGTTTCAGGTTATTCACATTTTATTCTTAAAGGATAGTTTATTCACGTAAATGTTTTGATAATTTCAGGGGCCACATTCACCCAAAAACAATCTCAAGTGGGTTGGATCGATAAAATGATAACATAATCTATAGATAATAACAACTCTGAGTTTTATCTTTGTTTCAGTGCAAAAAAGAACATTAAATTCTGAAATATTTACATTTATAAACCATCAAAAGAAAAAAGACGCGACTAAGCTGAAAAAAACTGACATTTCTCAAGAAAAATATGTGCAATTTTAATAATATTATGCCTCATACATTTACATTAGGGATCTGTAAAGGCACAAAACTTCAAAACCGGCAGAATATTGTTAAAATTGCACTTAAGTTTCAGGTTATTCACATTTTATTCTTAAAGGATAGTTTATTCACGTAAATGTTTTGATAATTTCAGGGGCCACATTCACCCAAATCAATCTCAAGTGGGTTGGATCGATAATAATACATAATAACCTATAGATAATAACAACTCTGAGTTTTATCTTTGTTTCAGTGCAAAAAAGAACATTAAATTCTGAAAATTTTACATTTATAAACCATCAAAAGAAAAAGACTCGACTAAGCTAAAAAAACTGACATTTCTACAGGGTCTATAAGGTCCAATGTGGTCTACAGGGTCTATAAGGTCCAATGTGGTCTACAGGGTCTGTAAGGTCAGTACCAGCTTGTACTTAAAAGGGTACAAATACTTGTCGCTGGGGGTGTACTTTTTTGAGAGACATTTCTGTACCCTTTCGAAATGGTCAATTTTTATACCTTAAGTACTTTGCATAGAAAGAAATCTTGCATAGTTGATAAAGCCATGATGTTTAAAGTTTGAACCGGTGGCCTAATTGAGAAAAAAAAAAAAAAAAACGGCATAGGCAAGCTATGACATCAAAACATGGATGTGTGAATGAAAACTTGATAAAACAGAGATTATGGCGATAATCAGAGGTTCTAATAAGCTAAATAAATTATCAGCCCTTTCATGCGTACTGGTCACTACAGTGGACAGCTATTCAAAGGTATTCTTTTGTGTGTCATGGATTTTATTGTTTTAGTTCCGTATCAGCCGACACAGTGGACGCTTATGCATCATCCCATACACTACAATTTATTATTGCTGTTCTTGATCTGCAGTAACATGTTTGAGTGTAAATCAATTCCTTGATATTGCTATGAGACTGTAATTAACCCTTTCATGCACGAATTATGAGAACCTTAATCAAAATTTTTTTCCTGAGTGTTTTTATTCCTCTTTAGGCATGAAAAAACAATGCAATTGCAAATTTTCCTCTGAAAAATAATAATAAAAAAAAAAAAAAAAAAAAATATATTTTTTTAAATTAAAAATATATTAAAAAAACATAACGAAAAAAAAATCTTATGAACCTATATTCATGAAGTTGCACAGAACATGTATTACTGATAAATTGTGTGAAAACTTTGGGAGGGTTTGTGATTCTGGGGGTTTATGCTCTGGAGAGATCTACATAATGTTACCAATTCATGTCAGAAACGACATGTAGTGTCTTAAAACTTTAATAAAGATATGTGTAAAAAAAAACAAAAACAAAAAAAAAAAACAAAACGAAAAGAACAACAAAATCCATGAATATACAAGAGAACAGCTGTAGAATAGCTATGACTATTGACTATTTGACTATTGACTATTAACTAATATTGATTCATGTATGAAAGAGTTAGGCTATCATTGAGCTAATTGGGCTATTAAATTAAAACACAAATTATTATTAACCCTTTCATGCATGAATTATGAGAACCTTAATCAAGATTTTTTTTCCTGAGTGTTTTTATTCCTCTTTAGGCATGAAAAAAAAAACAATGTGATTGAATTTTTTTTTTTTTTAATCACCTGCTTTTCATGGAGTTACAAAATGTCCACTCAGCTACACCATGAATTTTATTCTTGAAGCAAAGAAACATGTATTTAAAACCCAATATCATACAGTGATATGAAAACAGTGAAATGAAACCATGTTTAATGCAGCTAATCTGATGTTTTCTCACATTTTAACACATTCTAATACTAGTTATTACTCACCTCATGGAGATAATATGCAAAAAATAAATATTAACAATTGATTTCCACTCAAGAACCAATCAAGAACAGCAAAGTCACAGTAATGGCATGAATTGCAATTTATGAGATGATGCATAAGTGTCCACTGTGTTGGTTGATATGGAACTAAAACCTAAACCCTGAATATACAAGAGACAGCTGGAGAAGAACTGTCCACTGTAGTGACCACTATGCATGAAAGGGTTAAATATAATATAGCGCAATTACAGTACAATATATAATAAATAATGCGCTAAGCCTAATATTTGAACTATAATTATGCCTACTGTTCAGTTCTCCTAGCCTATAGCCTATCCTCATGGTCTACACACATTTTTTACTGCTGCAGGGTACCTTATAGTACAAATTTGTACTTTACATAACTTTGGACCCTTTTTCATAGTCTAAAGGTGCAATTCTGGCCTCCGTGTTGAGCCACATTATGTAATAAATTCCCATTATGTAATAAAAGTTCAAAATGTAATAAGAATGTCATGTCACTTGTAATAAAGCCGCATTATGTAATAAACTGACGCATTTTGTAATAAACTACGTCAACGCATTATGTAGTAAATTTTTTCACATTATGTAGTAACTTATTACAATTTGAGAAATTTAACAAAATGCACTTGACACATTTTTATTAAAAAAAAAAAAAGTAATAACATGGTTCATTTGTAATAACAATCCAAATTAATATAATTTCAGAGCAATTTAGAAGAAATTAGTCAAAGGAGCTACAGGTAATGGAATCAGAACTTTAACCACACAGTTTAAAGATTAATTTAGCACCTTACATTTTCCTGAAAATAAAATGTGTCAAGTGCATTTTGTAATAAACTTCTCAAATTGTAATATTTTACTACATAATGCGAAAAAACTTACTACATAATGCACTGAGGTAGTTTATTACAAATGCATCAGTTTATTACATAATGCGGCTTTATTACAAGATTGTGACATTCTTATTACATTTTGAACTTTGATTACATAATGGGAATTTATTACATAATATGGCTCGACAATGCCCAATACCCACAATGCAATGCGAAGATAAAAAAAGTGTGGTCATGACTAAAACTTAGTGATTTAATTCTATTCAACTTAAACTTTTTCGTACTTTCAACTATGTCTACAAATAGTAGAATATACTGAACATTTTCTAGTAACATCATAAAACTTACATCATTTAAGTGCATTGTAAATAAAGCATTTTAGTAAATACAAATTCCGGGCTTACAGTGATGGTCTACACACATTTTTTACTGCTGCAGGGTACCTTATAGTACAAATTTGTACTTTACATAACTTTGGACCCTTTTTCATAGTCTAAAGGTGCAGTTCTGGCCTCCTTGTTGTGCCGCATTATGTAATAAATTCCCATTATGTAATAAAAGTTCAAAATGTAATAAGAATGTCATGTCATCTTGTAATAAAGCCGCATTATGTAATAAACTGACGCATTTTGTAATAAACTACGTCAACGCATTATGTAGTAAATTTTTTCACATTATGTAGGAAGTTATTACAATTTGAGAAATTTATTACAAAATGCACTTGACACATTTTTATTAAAAAAATGTAATAACATGGTTCATGATGTAATAACAATCCAAATTAATATGATTTCAGTGCAATTTAGAAGAAATTAGCCACAGGAGCTACAGGTAATGGAATCAGAACTTTAACCACACAGTTTAAAGATTAATTTAGCACCTTACATTTTCCTGTAAATAAAAATGTGTCAAGTGCATTTTGTAATAAATTTCTCAAATTGTAATATTTTACTACATAATGCGAAAAAATTACTACATAATGCACTGAGGTAGTTTATTACAAAATGCATCAGTTTATTACATAATGCGGCTTTATTACAAGATGACGTGACATTCTTATTACATTTTGAACTTTGATTACATAATGGGAATTTATTACTTACTTACTTAACAATGCCCAATAGCCACAATGCAATGCGAAGATAAAAAAGTGTGTCATGACTAAAACTTAGTGATTTAATTCCATTCAACTAAAACTTTCAACTATGTCTACAAATTAGTAGAATATACTGAACATTTTCTAGTAACATCATAAAACTTACATCATTTAAGTGCATTGTAATTAAAGCATTTTAGTAAATACAAATTCCGGGCTTACAGTGATGGTCTACACACATTTTTTACTGCTGCAGGGTACCTTATAGTACAAATTTGTACTTTACATAACTTTGGACCCTTTTTCATAGTCTAAAGGTGCAGTTCTGGCCTCCAAAAGACCAATATTGTACTTTTGAGAGAACATTCTTAAAAAACGTACTTACAGGTACATAAATGCTCTGATCTCGTACCTCTATTTTGAGAGTGTATTCACAACTGACATCCAACTGTACTGCGGTAGGCTCATAAGGCCACACCTAAAGACAAAGCTACTTAAAGTCTTGATACTTCCTCTGTTTTTCCTACTCTGCTGGATGCCACTAGCGACATTTAATGGCTGCACCGACTCCCACTTAGCTGCCAATCACCGCTCACTGCCACTGTCAATCACACCACCTTGCAAGCTTTAGCTGTCAACCTCTTGTTTTCTCTCGCCCTTTTCGTCTGGAAAAAAATGGAGTTTAACAAGGTCTTCAGTCGGTTCATGAAAAAAACATCAAAAAATCTCTGCAGGTTACCCTGACTTTCTTATAGTGGCCACTCACAGAAGTTAAAAAGGGTGCTGGGTGTAGGAGGCAGATAAAGTGAATAAAAAGAGAAAAAATGGCCCCTGATTAATGTTAAAAGGCTGTTAAGGGCTTCGCTTCCCAAATCACTACTTGGACCTTCTGGAGAGCTCCAATAAAGCAGCCTAAGAGCACTTAATAATTAGTTAAAGGAGCAGGCTCATCCTGCTCCGACGATCAATAGGCATTAGTGAGACCCATCAGAGAAGGACATGAGGAGCGATCCTGAGCATGATGGGCTAACACTGACACGTAGACCCGACTAAATTGGGCAAATGGGAGGGGAAGCCTGATCTGTGGATTTGCTTGTCAAACACCAATTAATTGAATCGAACATATCTCCTCTTCCTTTCCTCTTCCTATTTCTCTCTCGCTGGAATACAAACATCTTCTGTCTTTACAAAGGACGGCGTTTTAGAACCGAGATTAAATAATTAATCAGACTGATCAAACATAATGTTCCTTTAACTGTATGTAGAGAACATACAGGGTGGGGAAGCAAAATTTACAACGAACATTTAGTTGTTTTTTCTCAGCAGGCACTACGTCAATTGTTTTGAAACCAAACATATATTGATGTCATAATCATACCTAACACTATTATCCATACCTTTCAGAAACTTTTGCCCATGAGTAATCAGGAAAGCAAACGTCAAAGAGTGTGTGATTTGCTGAATGCACTCGTCACACCAAAGGAGTGGACATTTAACATTAACATTTTAATATTAAAGGATGGTTTGTGAATGTAAATATTTCATAATTTAATGACATTTTTTTGCACTTAAAACAAAAAAGAATTAGTCGGTTTTTCATTTCTAGTTGGTTCTGTTGCTCTACTTTGGATCTTTTGGTCTGAATGTAAACCTGGACTAAACCCCTAAAGACCCAGGCCTACTTTGGTGCAGTTTCAGAATGATTATTTTCTCTATATTTAACATTTCTTAAGTGATTTATCACCATTTATTATAAAATAATCTTTTGTATTTTGCATTATTCCTGTAAAAACATGTATTTTCCAATATTTAACCCTTTCATGCATGAATTGTGAGAACCTTAGTCAAGATTTCTTTCTTCAGTGTTTTTATTCCTCCTTAGGCATGAAAAAAACAATGCAATCGAGTTTTTTTTTCCTATGGAGTTACAAAAATATCCATGCATTTAATTTCTGAAGTCAAGAAACATATGTTTAAAACCCAATATCAGAAAGTGATATGAAAACAATGAAATAAAAACATTTTTAATGCTGCTAATCTGATGTCTTCTCACATTTTAACATATTCTAATGCCAGTAATTACTCATTTCATGGAGATAATATGCAAAAAAAAACTTCTTGTCTAACAAATAACAATTGATTTACAGGGTGGGGAAGCAAAATTTACAATGAATATTTAGTTGTTTTTTCAGCAGGCACAACATCAATTGTTTTGAAACCAAACATATATTGATGTCATAATCATACCTAACACTATTATCCATACCTTTGCAGAAACTTTTGCCCATATGAGTAATCAGGAAAGCAAACGTCAAAGAGTGTGTTTTGCTGAATGCACTCGTCACACCGAAGCAGATTTCAAAAATAGTTGGAGTGTCCATAAAGACTGTTTATAATGGAAAGAAGAGAATGACTATGAGCAAAACTATTACCAGAAAGTCTGGAAGTGGAGGAGCAACAAAAAACGTACCAAAGCTTTTATTAAAGCTCTCAAATCCAAAATCCTAAAGGATCCAACCAAATCCATGAGAAAAATGGCAATTGAACTTGAGGTATATATATTGTGGTGGAAAAATTTACTTTTTATATTTTATACTCTTTTAATATGTTATACTGTTAAGTGCATGCTGAGTCATTGTTATGTGTGATGTTGACCACTCTGTAGCAACCCCGACTTAGGGACGAAGTTCTTACCTTGAGTTAAAACCCAAACACCTAAATGTCTGAATGTGTAGATAGAGGATGGCGCCTGTACTTCAGATAGGATCCAAGCAAGGTTAGAGTGAAGAGGTCATCATGACCTCTTCACGGAGCAGAGAAGGAGTAGTATGGGTGGTACGATGTACGTAAGGAATGACATCATAGTTTGAGGGGGTTGGATTTGGTTCTATAAATCTTTAGTTTTCTCTTGTTTAATCAGACTTCACTTACAGAGCTTTGTCTGTGATTGATTTCTCAATAAATGCATTTATTATTTTAACTCTAACTTTCTCCCTTTTTCTTTGTGTGGGTTATCAGTTGAACGGTAAATTTCCACGACAATATACCTCAGGGGTCTCAACATGTGGCCCGGGGGCCAAATGTGGCACGCCAAAGGTTCCAATCCGGCCCCTGGGATGATATTGCAAAAATCCCACAGTCAAGGCTGTCAAACTCATTTTACTTAAGCTTCCATATGCAGACCAATAGGACCTACAGTAAAATAATAGCAGAATAACCTACAAAAAAAAATGATTCCATATTTTTCTGTTTAATGTGAAAAAAATATCACATTACGCCTATAAATAATGACTTCAAATTTTTTTGTCCTGTTTTAGTGCAAAAAATAACATTAAATTCTGAAAATATTTACATTTACAAACTGTCCTGTAACAATAAATGTGAATAAGCTGAACAAATATGAACAACCTGAACTGTCTAAAGAAAATCGAGCACAATTTTAACTATTTTCTGCCTGTTACTCAGTGTTTAGTGTCTTTGTAGATCCGATCCATAATGCACATGTAGAAACGATAAGTTGAGGCATAATATTGTTAAAATTACACTTATTTTTCTTAGGAAATTTCAGTTTTTTCAGGTTATTCACATCTTTTTTGTTTGGATAGTTTATAAAAGTAAGTATTTTCATAATTTAATGGAGGTTTTTTTTTTTTTTTTTGCATTAAAGCAAAGACAAAAACATGGAGTTGTCATTATTTATCGGTTATTGTGTTATTATTTTTTGGTCCGGCCCACTTGAGATCAAATCGGGCTGAATGTGGCCCCTGGAAGACAATGAGTTTGAAACCCTGATATACCTCAATATATCAGCCTTTGACAAAACATGGAACCCATTCACAAACTATCTAAAGTCCACCCAGAACTCGTACCAAAGCAGTAACCAAAACCACAGCCATGTACAGGATCACATATCACCACACCACATCCAACCCATAACAAACATTTTTTAATTTATATCATCCACATTAACTTCATTCTTTCTCTCTACCTCCACATACAGAAAAACCAGGATCCCTGCTCCCCTTCATTCCCACCTACACTTCTTTCTTCACCTTTCTCCCCTCCCCTCATTCTCTCTTCAACCAAGCCCCCCCCCTTGCTTTTTTTTTTTTTCCTTTTTTTTGATTAGAAAGTAATATTTTATTGTTATCATTATCATCATGTTATCATTATTATCATATTGCTATTTACATTTCTGATCTTTTTTATTGTAATAGATGTTGTTTGTCAATACTCTGTCATTGTTGTTGTTTTTTGTTTGTTTTTATTTGAGTTTCCTTTTGTTTATGTGTTGTTGTTTTTCTGTCCACATTGTCTTGTTAACTATCACTAATAAAATATAAAAAAAAAAAAAAATCCTAAAGGATCCAACCAAATCCATGAGAAAATAGCAATTGAACTTGAGGTAGACAACAAGACCGTTAGAAATGCAGTAAAATATGATTTGAAGATTTAGATTCTCATGACTTTCAATAAACTAATTGGTCATACACTGTCTTTCAATCCCTGCCTCAAAATATTGTAAATTTTGCTTCCCCACCCTGTAAGATGTAATAAAAGATAAGTCAGTAAAAGCAGGGGTTTCCAAAGCAGGCTCGCGACCCCCCGGGGGTTGTGGGACGCCAACGGGGGGTCGTGAGATGAATTTCTAAATTCGCTTAATGTGACCCCCCCCCCCCGAAGTGAATGCGACAGATTAACCCATAAAGACCCAGAGCTACTTTTGTGTCAGTTCCCAAATTAATCTTTCTCTGTATTTAACCTTTATTTAAGTCAGTGTTTTTCAATCTTGGGGTTGGGATCCCACATGGGGTCGCCTGGAATTTCTACAGGGTGTCCCATAAGTCTCCATACATAGGAGACATAATACATTCCATACATTTATGGTTCTAACATGTATTTCTTTATATTTCTTCTTATAGTTCTTCAGCAGACACGCATTGAAATGTGTTCCCGACAAAATGGCAGTCATATAGAGCATATAATATAAATAAAAATGGTTTATGTCAAGAAACGTTTATTTTTCCTATGTGTTATAGGAAATGTTCAACTGATAACCCACACACAAAGAGGAGGAGAGAAAGTTAGAGTTAAAATAAATAAATGCATTTATTGAGAAGTCAATCACAGAGAAACTCTGTAAGTGAAGTCTGATTAAACAAGAGAAAACTAAAGATTATATAGAACCAAATCCAACCCCCTCAAACTATGATGTCATTCCTTACGTACATCGTACCACCCCATACTACTCCTTCTCTGCTCCGTGAAGAGGTCATGATGACCTCTTCACTCTAACCTTGCTTGGATCCTATCTGGAGTGCCGGCGCCATCCTCTATCTACACATTCAGACCTTTAGGTGTTTGGGTTTTAACTCAAGCAAGAATTCTTCCGTTCCTGGGTTGGGGTGGTGTACAGAGTGGTAAACATCACACATAATGAATAATGACTCCCAGCATTAAAAAGAATATGTACTAACAGTATAAAATATAAAGAGTATAAATATAAAAATGTAATTTTTTCCACCACACTATGTATGGAGACTTATGGGACCCCTGTAGTAATGATAAAATCTAAAAAAAAAAAAAAAAAAAAAAAAAAAAAAAAAAAAAGTACTAATAAAAAAAAAATATGGTGAGTTGAGAGAGACAATTCCAATCCTAAAAGACCTGACGAAACTCTGCAGCTGAAAACTGAAGCACTGTGCTCTGTTCATCTGTCAAATGTTCATTGTGGTCAGTTTCAGATGCTGCAGCTCTTTCATAATTATAGTGTCAGTTCTTATTTGTTCAGTATAATTGTCAGCCTTGTAAATCCAAGCTGGACTGACTGTACATATCCTGCTAAGGAAAATAAATTGAACTATGTCTAGGTTCTGCATGTTATGGTTGGTATGTTTTATGTTTGGATTTGTGTATAACTAACACCACTTTATATTCATGTAATTTCGTCCAAGTGAGTGTGGGTTGAATCTACGGGGGCACCTGTCATTTTCTTACTCTGTATTCATGTAATTTTTCATTGTTTTTTTTTTTTTTTTACTGGTACTGCAGGGGTGTCCAACTCATTTTTAGTCCGGGGCCATATTCAGCTAAATTTGATCTGAAGTGGGCCGGACCAGAAAAAATAATAACATAATAACCTAGAAATAATGACAACTCCAAGTTTTTGTCTTTGTTTAGTGTAAAAAACCCAAAACATAAATTATGAAAATACCTTACTTTTATAGCTATCCAAAAAGAAAAAAAAAAAAAAAAAACAAACCTGAAAAACTGAAATTTAAATTAAAAACGGTAAGAAACTTTAGTGCAGTTTTAACAATATTATTCCTCAACTTCTCCTTTCTTCATTTGCATTATGGATCAGATCTATGAAGACACTAACAACGCTGAGGAACAGGCAGAAAAAATGTTCAAATTGTGCTAATTTTCTTTAGACATTTCAGGGTGTTCATATTTGTTCAGGTTATCACAATTTCGTGTTACAGGATAGTTGGAAATGTAATATTTTCATAGTTAATGTTATTTTTGTTTACTAAAACAAAACAAAACAAAAAAAAGTTGTTAATACTAGTTTTTTTTTGGGCTTAATTCAAGACCTTTTTTTACTTAATTGAAGTTTTTTTGGCTTAATTGAAGATTTTTCTTTTAACTTAACTGCAGACTTTTTTTTTTTGCTTAATTCAAGATTTTTTTTCAACTTAATTGAAGATTTTTTTTGGCTTAATTGAAGATTTTTTTTTTAAACTAATTGAAGATTTTTTTTGGCTCTAGTTCAATATTTTTTTTGCTAAATTAGAGATTTTTTTTTAGCTTAATTGAAGATTTTTTTTTTATGTCATTGAAGATTTTTTTTTTGGCTTAATTCAGATTTTTTTTTGTAACTTAACTGATACTTTTTTTGGCTTATTGAAGTTTTTTTTTTTTATTAATTGACGATTTTGTTTTGGCTTAATTGAAGTTTTTTTTTTTTTACTTAATTGAATATTTTTTTGGCTTAATTCAAGATTTTTTGCTAAATTTGAGATTTTTTTGGGCTTAATTGAAGCTTTTTTTTACTTAATCAAAGATTTTTTTTTTTTTTGGCTAATTCAGATTTTTTTTTAACTTAATTGAAGATTTTTTTTTTTTGGTTAATTCAGATTTTTTTTAAAATTTAATTGAAGATTTTTTTTTGGCTTAGTTCAAGATTTTTTTTGCTAAATTAGAGATTTTTTTTGCCTAATGAAGATTTTCTTACTTCCCTGAAGTTTTTTTGTGGGCTAATTCAAGATTTTTTTTTTTTTTTTTTCACTTAATTGAATATTTTTTTTTGGCTTAATTGAAGAATTTTTTTACTTAATTGAAGATTTGTTTTGGTCTTAATTGAAGATTTTTTTTTTTACTTAATAGAATTTTTTTTTTGGCTTAATTAAAGATTTTTTTTTGCTAAATTTGAGATTTTTTTGGGCTTAATTGAAGCTTTTTTTTACTTAATCAAAGATTTTTTTTTTTTTGGCTTGATTTAATTTATTATTATTATTTTTTACTTAATTGAAGATGGTTTTTTGGCTTCATTCAAGATTTTTTTCCTTAATTTAAGCAAAAACAATTTTTGAGCTTAATTCAATTCAAGACTGTGCACTAGGCAAAAACATCCTAGGGGCTGAACTGGACCCTTTAGCGGGCTGCATTTGGCCCCGGGCCACATGTTTGACACCCCCTGTTGTACTTTCTCTTATGTATTTTTATGCTGAGCTCTTGCCAACCGTTTTCCAATGCAGCTTTTCTGCCAAATGGCAAATAAACTGATACTGATTCTGATATATGGTGAGAGATACATGACAGAAATAAAAACAAACACAAACAAAACAAAACAACACCTCTGAGCAAATACAGGGTGACACAAAAAAACGGGAACTTTTAACAATCCAATACAACCAAGAGTGATGGGAGAAAATATTTTATTCATAGTAATTGAAACTTTAAACCATGCAATTTAAGAAACAATGATGGAATTTTCATTTTTTTTAAAAATTACTTCCTGTAGATGGCGTTCCTCCTGTACGAATGCGTTCTTGAAATCTGCTGTTGAGATTCCTCATGACCGCTGCAACACTCTCAGCTGGGATACTGTGAATTTCATCCTGAATTCTCTGTTTTAACTCATCCAGAGTCTTGGTCGAGTCGTGTACACTTTACTCTTGAGATAGCCCCACAAAGAACAATCACAAACGGACAAATCTGGCGATCTAGGGGGCCAGGGAACGTTACCGAATCTTGAGATCACACGGTTAGCGAACAATTCTCGCACAGCCGCCAATGGTTACTAAAATGGGGGTGTGTTTACTTGCTCAAGGTCACTGTCTCGCAGTGCTGCCACTTGCTCATGTCTGCCAATACGCATTTCAAAATTCCCGTTTTTTTTGGGTCACCCTGTAATTTAAAAAAATGAAAATTCCATCATTGTTTCTTAAATGGCATGTTTAAGGTTTCCAATTACTATGAATAAAATATTTTTCTTCCATCACTCTTGGTTTTATTGGATTGTTAAAAGTTACCGTTTTTTTGTGTCCACATACAAACTCTAGGTACGTACGTGATAAGCAGCCATTTCGACTGACGGGCCATTCCCAAACACATGACCAAGCAGATGACCAGATCCAGGATCAGCAGCAGCAGATAGGCCAGCCATCTATGAAAAAAACACCAAAACACAGCTTCAGCACAAAAAAAAAAAAAAAAAAACCTCATCCACCACTTGTGTTCAAACTACTAAAGAGCCTGGAAGACATATGTTTCCGACTGAATACGTAGGACGCCTATGAGCTGCAGTATATCAGCATTCATGTCTTCTAGTTAGAGCCCATCTGTTCCATCAGGTAATTTCCAGCTTGTTGGCTTAATAATTCAACAGCACAAATCCATAGACATTAATTTTTAAGGCTCTGAAAATGTCTTTCGCGGGAACAGCTCACACTTGGTCTGGACTTGAGGAGTGTGTCTATATATATGTATGTGTACGTGTGCCTGGTTTGACCCTAAAAAACACATAGAAACGGCTCCAACTATGACTCATTCATACATCCCTGATAGTAAATATACGCAGCATTAATCCTCAGGACATTCAGACAGACAGTGGATATCAGCATCTTTGCAGTTTTGTATTAAAGATGCGCTCTCAGGTCAATAAATAATATAATTCATTGACAGTAGAGAATGTGAGGTGAAGATCCTACCTGACATACGGGCTTATATTTGTAGAAATACTTTATATAGATTGAAAATAACTGCAGGACTGGCAGAGAGAGAGAGGGCACACGGATGAAGAAAACACAAAGATACGCTACGTTTTACTTTTTCTGGATAAACAGAAGCACAGAAGCAGAAGTAGAAGCCGAGGCGTCTCACCGCACACAGGGCAGTGATGGATTCAGAAACAGAATAGAGGAGGGTGGATGTGATATTGGAAAACAGAATGGTGTCATTTTGTCCCATAACACTGGGTCGACTGTAACCATTTGCTGTTCATCAATAAAACCGAGCCACAGGCTGTTCGCAGACCGATGGCTACGCGGAATCCAATAAACAACCGGGAGATGGTGTTAGGTGGCACAATGTGGCAACGGTGGTATGAAAGGAGAGCCGACGCCACGATCGAAAAAGTAGACGCCATGTGAGGAATATGTGCAAAATGACTGAAAAGTACAGGAATCAGAAACACTGGATAACCACAGCTGGTGCCACCGTCGAATACGGTGTTTTTCAACCTCAGTGTCGGGATCCTATGTGGGGTCGCCTGGATTTCAAATGGGGTCGCCTGAAATTTCTAGTAACACGGTCTACAATTTTTTAGAAATGATTAGCTTCAGAGATTAATGTGCTAAATATTACGTATTTTAATAAGATTAATTGGAAAATAAATGACAAAAGTGCCGGTTTGCTGATGTTTTCAAGGTATATGATTAAATGTTATTACACATATATATTGGTTTTTGTACATTTACAGGGTGGGGAAGCAAAATTTACAAATGAACATTTAGTTGTTTTTTCTCAGCAGGCACTACGTCAATTGTTTTGAAACCAAACATCTATTGATGTCATAATCATACCTAACACTATTATCCATACCTTTGCAGAAACTTTTGCCCATATGAGTAATCAGGAAAGCAACGTCAAAGAGTGTGTGATTTGCTGAATGCACTCGTCACACCGAAGGAGATTTCAAAATAGTTGGAGTGTCCATAAAGACTGTTTATAATGGAAAGAAGAGACTGACTATGAGCAAAACTATTACCAGAAAGTCTGGAAGATACTATTAAGAAGAATGGGAGAAGTTGTCACCCGAATATTTGAGGAACACTTGCACAAGTTTTTTGTTGCTTCCTCCACTTACCGACTTTCTGGTAATAGTTTTGCTCATAGTCATTCTCTTCTTTTCCATTATAAACAGTCTTTATGGACACTCCAACTATTTTTGAAATCTCCTTTGGTGTGACGAGTGCATTCAGCAAATCACACACTCTTTGATGTTTGCTTTCCTGATTACTCATATGGGCAAAAGTTTGTGAAAAGGTATGGATAATAGTGTTAGGTATGATTATGACATCAATATATGTTTGGTTTCAAAACAATTGACGTAGTGCCTGCTGAGAAAAAACAACTAAATGTTCATTGTAAATTTTGCTTCCCCACCCTGTAATTTTAACAATATTATGCTTCATATGTTCATTGTAATTTATACATTACAGTGGATTTACAAATACACAAAATATTTAGTAACAGGCAGAATATTGGTAAAATTGTACTTGATGAAAAGATGTGAATAACCTGAAAAAATTGAAATTCCTTAAGAAAATAAGTGCAATTTTAACAATATTCTGCTTTCAACTTATCATTTCTACATGTTCATTATGGATCAGATCTACAAAGACACTAAACACTGAAAAACAGGAAGAAAATAGTTAAAATTGTGCTCGATTTTCTTTAGACATTTCAGGTGTTCATATTTGTTCAGGTTATTAACGTTTTATTGTTACATGTAAATATTTTCATAATTTGGGGTTTTTTTTTTGCACAAAAACAAAGACAAAAAATTGAACTTGTCATTATTTATAGGCATAGTGTAAGTTTTTTTTTTGTTTTTTTTTTTTACATCAAACTGAGAAGAAAATATGGAGTCATTATTTTTTGTAGGTTATCATAATAATATAGAAATGTCAACTCCAAACTTTTTCTCTACATTTTAGAGTGAAAAAAGTAAACCGCATAATAAAAAGGTTTATATCTACAAACTATCCTTTCAAAAAATGTGAAGAACATGAACCAAACTGAGAAAAATAAGTGTCATTTTAACAATATTCTGCCTCAGTTTATCATTTAAACCATGTACATTATAACTTACAGATTACAGTGAATCTACAAACACACAAAACATTTAATAACAGGCAGAATATTGTTAAAATTGTACTTACTTCTCTAAAGACATTTCAGGTTGTTCATATTTGTTCAGGTTATTCACATTTTTTTGCAAAATTATACTTTGTTTTAGTGTAAATGCATGAAAATGTTTACATTTACAAAGAGAAAAAAATTGGAGTTGTCATTATTTATTTGTTATTATGATCATATTTTACTAAATCCTGCCCATTTGAGACTGAATTGGTCTGAATGTGGAACCTGAACTAAAAGGACTGTTCATATCTTAGTGTCATTTTTGCATTTCACAAATTCATCCCAAGGGCCAGACTGGACCCCTTGGCGGGCCGGATTTGGCCCCCGGGCCGCACGTTTGACACCTGTACTCTGTGGCATACAGGGAAGGGAATATGCATAGAGTCTATGCAAATTCCTCCAGCCATTTCCACGTCGTGTTTTTTTCATCCATATAATATACTGCCAGGTGGCTGGGTGAGCCTTCGCTTCCCACAATGCACGTCACGACAAAATTCCGAAGATGCCCAAGTGACCTCCCGGCTCTGCTTCTAAGCAGAATTATTACGCAGGAAGAAAAACGATTCTAAGGAATTGAGCTCCTGGGAATCTATCTAATATGCAGCAAAATATGGGAAATTACAAAGCTTTTACTAATATAAAATTGATATAAATGGGCCTTCTTTGTCATGTTTTATAATTTACAGAGGAGAACTTGTGTCACCTTTCTGTTTTACCAAGGACCCAATTCAGCCTTGACTAAATGAGTTTAATTGAATCTACTCTCTCAGTTACTTTTCCAGACATGCCTCTTCTGTTCCTGCTACTACTGGCAAGATTAATACTTCAGGTCATGAATCATCAATTATAAACACGGATCATTTACTATTCTGTGGACACTATTTTGTATTTTGGTCTAAAAGAAATTCAGCTCTAGAAGTCAAAGTGAAACAATTGTGGATGATTTTGCCATAATAACTGCGTTCTGGCTGCACTTTAAATGTTCCAATAAACCTGTGCACAATAAAAAAATACACTGAAACTCTTTGTAGATATGCAAAACTCACTGTATTTGTGCAAAGAGGTTATTTCAGAGTGCCCATCCTGTATATTACCAGGGGTCGTGATGACTAACAGAGTTTTCCATAGAGAAGCAACAATGGGGCCTCATAACAAGTAAACAAAGCTATAAACCGCCTTGTTCTTTCATCCTACTGCAGTGGCACATTTTAACTGTTTTTTTTTTCTCTAAAGAAATGAGTAAAGGTGTAAACAACAGTCTGAACGCAGTACAACTATGTCATTAAAGTAAAGTGCCTCTGTGCTGCATGTATTTGGGCTATTATGTCCCACAGTAAAACAAACAAAAACAGATTTTAGCATATTTTTCAATTGAATGCGACTAAAACCTGCAGAAACGCACATTTATATTTACATAGATTTTTTTTTTACATTATAGATTCATTGCAGCAGGCATGGGTTGGCTTGTCACTAGTGATGTCTCGATCTGGATTTTTTTTGCTTCGGATACAATTTTTTTTGGGATTAGTTTTGCCGATACCGATCCGATACCAACTTTTTACAATGAAATTTTTATTTAAATTTGGAGTCATTATATATAGGTTATGCTATTTTTTTTTTTTTACTTGAGATCACAATTGGGCTGAATGTGGAACCTGAACTAAAACAAGTCTGACACCTTTGACTCAATAACTTTAGTATAATTTTTGCACTTTCCAAATTCATACTGTGGGACAAATTAGAACCTTTTGTGGGCCATATGTTTGGCACCGCTGTAGTGTGTTTATGAACAGGTCCTTCCAGGTATTATATGGGGGTGCGTTCCATGCTGTTAGTGATAGTGATGTCCCGATCTGGATTTTTTTTTGCTTCCGATCTGATATTTTTAGGATTAGTTTTGCCAACACTGATCTGATACCGATCCAATACCAACTTTTTACAATGAAATTTTTATTTAAAACTGGATTCATTATTTATAGGTTATGCTTTTTTTTTTTTTTTATTTTTATTTTTTTTTAACTTGAGATCACAATTGGTCTGAATGTGGAACCTGAACTAAAACAACTTTGACTCAATAACTTTAGCATAATTTTTGCACTTTCCAAATTCATACCATGGGACAAATTAGAACCTTTAGGCGGCCAGTTTTGGCCTGCGGGCCATATATTTGGCACCGCTGTAGCGTGTCTATGGACAGGTCCTTCCAGGTATTATATGGGGGTGCGTTTCGTGCCAGTAGTGATAGTGATGTCCCGATCTGGATTTTTTTTGCTTCTGATCCAATCCAATTTTTTTTTTGCAATCAGTTTTGCTGATACTGATCCAATACTGACTTTTTACAATGAAATTTTGATTTAAACTTGGAGTCATTATTATTTTACTTGAGATCACAATTGGGCTGAATGTGGAACCTGAACTAAAACAAGTCTGACACCTTTGACTCAATAACTTTAGTATAATTTTTGCACTTGCCAAATTCATACTGTGGGACAAATTAGAACCTTTTGTGGGCCATATGTTTGGCACCGCTGTAGTGTGTTTATGAACAGGTCCTTCCAGGTATTATATGGGGGTGCGTTTCGTGCCATTAGTAATAGTGATGTCCTAATCTGTATTTTTTTTGCTTCCGATCTGATTTTTTTAGGATTAGTTTTGCTGATACTGATCTGATACCGATCTCACACCAACTTTTTAAAATGAAATTTTGATTTAAATTTGGGGTCATTTTTTATAGGTTATTATGCTATTATTTTTACTTGAGATCACAATTGGGCTGAATGTGGAACCTGAACTAAAACAACTCTGACACCTTTGACTCTTAATAAATTTATTTTTGCACTTTCCAAATTCACACTGTGGGACAAATTAGGACCTTTGGCGGGCTGGTTTTGGCCCACGGGCCGTATGTTTGCCACTGCTGTAGCACATCTATGGACAGGTCCTTCCAGGTTTTATATGGGGGTGCATTCCGTGCCCTTCATGCCCATGTATGAATACACAACAGCATATAAAGGACCACATCTAGAACCTGTGGATCCCCAAGGGTCAACGAGTTAGTTTACTTATAATGGGCAAAATTTTAAATGTCTGTAGCGGCAAAACTATGAGTTGAATTCATACCAAACTGGGTTTATAGATTACCAGTGACCCAAAATAGATGTGATTACAATTTGGGAAAAGTAGGTTAAAATTCAATTTTTATATGAATTGTTAACAATTTTTTTCCCATTTACTTATAATGAACAAAATTTGAAATGTGTGTAGGAGCAAAACTGTTGGTTGAATTTATACCAAATTGGGTTTATAGATTACCAGGGACCCAAAATTGATGTGATTACATTTTGGGAAAAATAGGTCACAGTTTAAATTTTTATGAATTTTTAAATTCTTCTTTTTCCCCCATTTACTTATAATGGGCAAAATTTCAAATGTCTGTAGCAGCAAAACTATGGGTTTAACTCATACCACATTGGGTTTATAGATTACCAGTGACCCAAAATAGATGTGATTACATTTTGGGAAAAGTAGATTAAAGTTCAAATTTTTTTATGAATTGTTAACAATTTTTTTCCCATTTACTTACAATGAGCGAAAATTCAAATGTCTGTAGCAGCAAAACTATTGGTTGAATTCATACCAAATTGGGTTTATAGATTACCAGTAACCTAGAAGAGATGTGATTACATTTTGGGAAAGACAGGTCAAAATAAATTTTTTAAATAAATTTTTAAATATTTTTTCCCCCCATTTACTTACAACGGGTGAAATTTCATATGTCTATAAAAGCATCAATTTTGTTTTAATTTACTTCAAATTTGGCACATATATAGAGGTAATTGATATGCTGACATCACCACACGCATAGACATGATGACATCAGCTGGATCGATTGCCAAAATAAGGTACAATATGTGCAAAGGGGCGGGGTTTGTTGTGTTGGCACCACTTGTTTGGACTTTGTTCATTATATTTTGTTTTCATGAATATTGAAATTGACTTTCAACTGCTTTTCATGACTCTTTACTGAAAAGACCACGGTTGAACAAACATCTATAATCATTTATGATTCAGAAGCTGCTGCACTATATACACATTCTACAAGAGCAATAAATATTACAGCTCAAACTGCACAATAGGCAATAATTTCAGCTTTCATTTATTTAGTAAGTGGGAGAAATATGTTGTGTTCTAGGGGGGAGATCAATAAAATCCCATCTGCTTAGCATTTGGTCTTGATCAATTGTTGTCCTATTTACAGAATGTTTACATCAACAACACACGCACACACACAAATAAAAAATAAAAAATGTCAATCCCTCCCCTAAAGGGAATAAACACGGCTCCACCTACCTATAGTACTCAATGAAGGCTGTTTGGTCTGCAAAGGCCGCCAAGTCCTCATTGACTTTCCTAATGTCGGGCAGGCCAGTCAGCTCGCGGATGACATTGTTGACCATCAGCTGCATAAAGCGTAAAGCTTGGAGGTAATCCGCCCTCGGAGCAAATATTTCATCTAGCCGCTCCAGGTGCTGCTTAAGTCTGGTTTGTGCATTTCCCAAAGAGCCTGCAACCTGAAAATAAAATAAATATGAGAAAATGGAAGAAATCAAAGTAAATAGGAAGTAGTGGGTAAATAAGGGAGGGGAGAAGTCAGAGAGAAAATGGGGGCAGAAAGAAACAAATTTATATAAAAACGATGCTCATAAAAAAGAAGATTGAAATATAGAGAAAGGTGAAAGAAGCAAAGAAGCAGTCCCTGGAGAAAAGATTAGCTTTGCTCCTCAACTGTGTGTTTTATTCAGATAAACAATGTTAGAGTGGAATACTGATAACAATACCAGGGAGACCCGTTATCACAGGGGTCTTTGATAGCGAGAAGAGAGTGGGAGGACGCATGGCGGAGTAGAGTAAATACATTTTACTTTTACCGTTTGAACAAGAATATTGTTATGAAATAAACGGCTGCGCTTGCACGGCATGAATAGCGTTAGAAAGTCAATTTTAGCTTGATGCTGACGGGGGGAAAAACATGTTTTTTTTGCTAGCACAGCCACATTTGATTCAACGCCACAAGAGCTTGACCCACTCTGACATAGATGACTTTAAAAAGGGCACATTTGATTTTTTTTTTTTTAAGGTAAACATAAGAGTTGCCCTGCCTTCAAAGTTCAAAAATGTTCAAAAACTCATAGCATAATTACCGAAGTCGTGCACTATATGGACAAAAGTATTGGGACAGTTGTACAAAACAATAATAACAAATATCATTATATAGTTTTATGTTGGGATAAATATCATTGCATTGGTTAGTTTGGTTTAAATTCTTATCTTTGCTTCTAAAATACCTAAGGGATGTTTTTTTTTTTACTTAATTTCTCTCAACATTGATTTTGTTTTTTACCCACCCCCTGAAGGGTTTGTTTTGTTTGTTTGTTTCTGTGTTTCTGTATTGGTTAACACTCCAGCAACATTATTGGTTGAATTCATACCAAACTGGGTTTATAAAATGCCACTGACAGAATAGATGTGGTAACAGTTTGGGAAAAGTAGGTCAAAGGTCAAATTTTTCATGAATCTTTTATTTTTTTATTTTTTAAATAATCATTTTCTACAACAACTAACCATCTACTTTCTTCACATCTCACTTAGGAAGAAAAATCCCCCCAATAAACTTAAAGGAAATATTGATGTTTATAAACTATATGGACAAAAATATTGGGACACATCATGTCTACAGCTGTAAGATGTCCTGTTCATGTTGATTTGAGCTAAAAACATCAATATTAACAATCAATATGATATTTATTCCAATATAAAACTATATTAATAGTATTGTTACAAAGTTCAGGTGTGGTTTCTTGGAATTAAGAGAGAGTAATTTGAATTTCAGAGATTTTGATATGTGTGAGTGGATTAATAATAATAATAATCATAATAATTAGAATTATATAGCGTTATTCTAGACACCCAAAGCGCTTTACATTATTGACCCATTATTCATTCACTCTCACATTCTCCCTCTGGTGGTGGTAAGCTACATCTGTGGCCCCTCTGACCACCACCAAACATTCATACACCAGTGTGAGTGGCACTGGAGGCAAGGAGGGTGAAGTGTCTTGCCCAAGGACACAACAGACTGACTAGGACAGAGTGGGATTCGAACCGCCAGCCCTTTGGTTATTGGACGACCCGCTCTACCACCTGAGCCACAGCCACCCCAGAGTGAGGGCAGATGTGAGTCTAGATGAATTGGGATTGTGGGTGTGAAATTATGGAATGGACCTTATGATGCATTTAAGTTATGCACTCCTTTGGTGAAGTTTTAAAAAAAAAAAAAAAAAAAAAAAAAAAAGAGTACTTTAAGTTTAAATTATTCAGAAATATTGAATTGAGATGGCAGATGTGTTTTTGTTGTTGACTTTTTTTTAATATATTTGTTATTATTATGGTGTATGGTGTGGATGTTTTTCAAGCAAAGCTCAAGACCCACTTGTTTACTCTGTGTTTTATGTTTTGATTTGTTTTTACAGTTAATGTTTTTAGTTTTTATGTTTTTTTGTGTTTGATTTTATATCTGTACAGCACTTTGATTGAAAGCGCTTTACAAATAAATTATTATTATTAAATTATTATTATTAAATGCTCGATGCTGTACACATTTAAGTTGACGTAAGCAGTGTATTAGTTGAAAAGGACAGGCAAAAAAATAAGCTTTTGCTTCTAGCCTATTCCTTTTTTGGTTTTTATGTTTATTACAATTGATGTACTGAGTACAATGACTGATGTAAAACCAAAAATAAATTCATTCATTCATTCATTAAGACAATTGTTATTATCGTTTTGTATCTTAGACCCCTGTTAGAAAAGAAACACCTGAACTCAACATGTCCCAGTACTTTTCTTCCTAAGTGAGATGTTAAGAAAGCAGATGGTTAGTTGTGGTAGAAAATGATTATTTAGTCAGAGCAGGAAAAATATTTTTGAAATTTAGTGGTAGAACATTTAAAATCATAGTCACGGATTAAAAAAAAGAACAAAATCAATATTAAGAGTAAGCAAGTAAAAATCATCTCTGAGGCATTTTAGAAGCAACGACAACAATTTAAACCAAACTAACCAACGCAATGATATTTATCCCAATATGAAACTATATTATGACATTTGTCGTCATTATTTTCCAGACCTCTCTTAGAAAAGAAACACCGAAATTCAATGTGTCCCAATATTTTTGTCCATATCATGTATGACTTAGGCAGTTATGCTGGGAATAGAATAAAATAGAATGTCTTTATTGTCATTGTACAGGTACAACGAAATTGAAAGTACAGTCCTGTTTAGGTGCCATAAAAGTATAAATAATATATATAAAAGAGTATAAAAACTGAAAATATAAAAGAAAAACCCCAAATAAATGCATAAACATCTAAAAAAACAGCACAGAAAAATGACACATAGAACATCATCATATACCCCTAGACAACATTCAGCATAAACGATAAAAACAGGGCTAAAGAAATCTGAGTTTGGAGCTGAACGTCCCACTTAAATGAAACTTCTACACAAAAACATGCATGATCCTGCTTAGACAAAGATAATGAACATTTTCTCTGTTTTAATGATATGATTTTTTCACTTTCGGTAACATCCATGACTTCTGTTTTTTTTACCGGAACTGTATTTAATTTTACACCATGTAGGAGGTTTGACTAATTCTGAACAGATGTTACATTTTTTTTTTTTTTTTTTTATCATCCAGAGCAGTTTGTAGCGGTCTCAAGTTTTCTTATTTATCATCGTTTCCCCCATGACTCTTGTAACACATTAAAGCATGCTGAGTAAGATTTCTCATTCCCACGCTGTGAAAAGTTGGCACAAAGAAGATAAAAATGCATCTTGGTCTGCTTGACACCGCAATATTTCAAACACTGTTGATTAAATTGGGAATGCATGCTCGTGATGTTCTGTAAGTGAGACGGTTAGAAAGAGTATCCATGTGGAGTTGAGGCAGATACCAGCCCATCCTCCACCCCCAGTACTCCCATGGGGGTGGGGGGTTGGGGGTGGGGTATACGATTACCAGTAAACTACTCTCACTCCTCACCTCTATGTTCATCATCGCTCACACTTCCTGCCACAATGCTCTGAATCTTATCTGTAAATCATTCTGCCTGAGTGTGAGAAATGGGCTCCATCAGTTCGCTGCTATGGGTGATCCACATTTCCCTAATCTGGACTTTCCAATCTTCCTTTAAAATGGATTAAAGCTCACTTTTACTGGAAGCGGGTCACGAGAACGGTCCTCCATTTTGGACACGGCTGTTAAATGAGACTGACTGATTAGAGTACAAGTGTCAAACAGATGGACCACGGGTCTAAACCGGCCCAACACAGGGTCCAATCTGGTCCGTGAGATGAATCTGTGAAATGTAAAAGTCCAGGGAGTTACAATAGTTTTGCTTCAGGTTCCACACAGTTTTGTCCCGCCTTGTTGAGCCGCATTATGTAACTAGAAAAGCACTCGGAGAGCGCAGACCTCCGCCAAGCGCAAAAATTCCCCACATAATCGGTGATACAAATCCTACATTTATTTTTACCTCCGCCAAGGAGGTTATGTTTTTAAAGTAAAGTAAAGTAAGTAAATTTTATTTATAGAGCACTTTTCACAGACAGAGTCACAAAGTGCTTTATCAATTCAAATCAGAATCAAATTAAGTTTACAGAGACCCAACAGAATCCTTCAGGAGCAAACACTTGTGATTGGTGACAGTGGCGAGGAAAAACTTCCCTTTAACAGCAGAAACCTGGAGCAGACCCAGACTCCTGAAGGATGGCTGTCTGCCTTGACCAGTTGGGGTTAAAGAGAGAGAGTAAAGGAGGAGAAAAGAGAGAGCGATAGAGATAGAGAGAGACTGGGTGGAGGGGGGGATGACACATGGAGTACGTTATGATGAATACATAGAGTGTAATCAGTTTGTGGTGGTCCTGGGTCAGGTGGGAGACTAAAAAGCCTTTTTGAACAGGAGGGTTTTGAGGTGTTTCTTAAAGCTCTCTACAGAGTCCATGGACCGTAGGTGTAGAGGCAGGTCATTCCATAGACGTGGTGCCACAGCTTTAAAAGACCTGTCACCGCGTGTGCTAAAACAGGTCCGTGGAACCATCAGCAGGTGCTGTCCTGAAGACCTCAAGCTACGAGTTGAGCTGTAGGGCTGGATCAGGGAAGCAATGTATACAGGGGCCTGGCCATGTAGGGCCCGGAAAGTTAGCACCAGAATTTTGAAATGAAGACGATATAGAACAGGGAGCCAGTGGAGAGATTTAAGGATGGGAGTGATGTGGGTTCTCCTGTTTGTGCGGGTCAGGAGCCTGGTAGCAGAGTTCTGGACAAACTGTAGACGGGCCAGCTCCTTCTTGTTTAAGCATGTAAACAGGCTGTTGCAGTAGTCTAAGCGAGAAGATACGAAAGCGTGAACGATCATCTCGAGCTCATTTGTGGACACCATAGATCTGAGTTTGGAGATGTTGCGTAGGTGGAAGAAACAGTTTTTGACTAGGTGTTTGGAGTAGAATTCTAAAGACATGTCCTGGTCAAAGATGACACCCAGATTCCTCAGTTTTGTCTTTACCGAGGAACTCAGGTCTCCAAGGTGATGTTGATGATTGGTGATGGTGATGATTTTTGCCAGGGTTTGTTTGTTTGTCTGTCTGTTTGTCTGTCCGTTAGTGTGCAACATAACTCAAAAAGTTATGGACAGATTTTGATGAAATTTTCAGGGGTTTTTTTTGGAAATGGGATAAGGAAGAAATGATTAAATTTTGGTGGTGATCGGGGGTGGGGGGGCCCATTTCCAACAAACCCTGAAAATTTCATCAAAATCTGTCCATAACTTTTTGAGTTATGTTGTACACTAACGGACAGACAAACAGACAGACAAACAAACAAACAAACAAACAAACCCTGGCAAAAACATAACCTCCTTGGCGAGGGGGGGGCCCACGGGGGGGGGGGGCACTGATCAGCCTTGGCGGAGGTCTGCGCTCTCCGAGTGCTTCTAGTTTAAAATTAAATCCGCCTTCTGGATCAGATCCGGATCAGCCTTTGAAATGTGAAAGAGGACCCCATTGTCAATTCCTGAGTTAAATTTCATGAGTTTTGGTCAATAATTAAGCGAGATATTGGGAAACGAAAATTTTGGCCCCATTTACCACAATGTTAACGAAAATTTCAAAGTGATCCAGAATCCAGGATTTCTTCCGGATCACCCCCAAAAGTTAATCATTTCTTCCTTATCCCATTTCCAACAAACCCTGAAAATTTCACCAAAATCTGTCCATAACTTTTTGAGTTATGTTGCACACTAACGGACAGACAAACAGACAGACAAACCCTGGCAAAAACATAACCTCCTTGGCGGAGGTAATAAATTCCAATTATGTAATAAAAGTTCAAAATGTAATAAGAATGTCACGTCATCTTGTAATAAACTGACGCATTTTGTAACTAGAAGCACTCGGAGAGCGCAGACCTCCGCCAAGGCTGATCAGTGGCCCCCCCCGTGGGCCCCCCCACCCCCGATCACCACCAAAATTTAATCATTTCTTCCTTATCCCATTTCCAACAAACCCTGAAAATTTCATCCAAATCTGTCCATAACTTTTTGAGTTATGTTGCACACTAACGGACAGACAAACAAACAAACAAACAAACAAACAAACAAACCCTGGCAAAAACATAACCTCCTTTGTTAGAGGTAATAAACTACGTCAACGCATTATATAGTAAATTTTTTCGCATTATGTAGTAAGTTATTACAATTTGAGAAATTTATTACAAAATGCACTTGACACATTTTTATTTAAAAAAAAATGTAATAACATGGTTCATTATGCAATAACAATCCAAAAAAAATAATATAATTTCAGAGCAATTTAGAAGAAATTAGTCACAGGAGCTACAGGTAATATAATCAGAACTTTAACCACACAGTTTAAAGATTAATTTAGCACCTTACATTTTCCTGAAAATAAAAATATGTCAAGTGCATTTTGTAATAAACTTCTCAAATTGTAATAACTTACAACATAATGCGAAAAAATTTACTACATAATGCACTGAGGTAGTTTATTACAAAATGTGTCAGTTTATTACATAATGCGGCTTTATTACAAGATGATGTGACATTCTTATTACATTTTGAACTTTTATTACATAATGGGAATTTATTACATAATGCAGCTCAACACGCCTCCCTGTACACTAAACAGGTACAAAGGATGGCTTCATCAGTTCTTAACAATGACTCCCATCCTTTACGACACAGGTGTCAAACATGCGGCCCGGGGGCCAAATCCGGCCCGCCAAAGGGTCGAGTTCGGCCCTTGGGATGAATGTGTGAAATGCAAATTTACACTGAAGATATAAACAATCATTTTACCTCAGGATCCACATTTAGACCAATATGATCTAAAGTGGGTCAGACCAGTTAAATACTATCATAATAACCTATAAATACTCACAACTTTAAATTTCTGTCTTAGTAAATGTAAATATTTCCATGTATTTAGACTAAAATAAAGTATACAGGGTGGGGAAGCAAAATGTACAACGAACATTTAGTTGTTTTTTCTCAGCAGGCACTACGTCAATTGTTTTGAAACCAAACATATATTGATGTCATAATCATACCTAACACTATTATCCATACCTTTTCACAAACTTTTGCCCATATGAGTAATCAGGAAAGCAAACGTCAAAGAGTGTGTGATTTGCTGAATGCACTCGTCACACCAAAGGAGATTTCAAAAATAGTTGGAGTGTCCATAAAGACTGTTTATAATGGAAAGAAGAGAATGACTATGAGCAAAACTATTACCAGAAAGTCTGGAAGATACTATTAAAGAAGAATGGGAGAAGTTGTCACCTGAATATTTGAGGAACACTTGCACAAGTTTCAGGAAGCGTGTGAAGACAGTTATTGAGAAAGAAGGAGGACACATAGAATAAAAACATTTTCTATTATGTCAATTTTCTTGTGGCAAATAAATTCTCATGACTTTCAGTAAACTAATTGGTCGTACACTGTCTTTCAATCCCTGCCTCAAAATATTGTAAATTTTGCTTCCCCACCCTGTAATTTCACAAAAAATATGTGAATAACCTGAACAAATATGAACAACCTGAAATATTTTAAGAGAAGTAAGTAAAATTTTAACAATATTCTGCCTGATATTAAATGTTTTGTGTATTAGTAGATCCACTGTGATCTGTAAGTTATAATAAACATGTGGAAATGATAAACTGTGGCAGAATATTGCTAAAATTACACTTTTTTTTTTCAGTTTGTTCATGTTATTCACATTGTTTGAAAGAACAGTTGGTAGATGTAAACATTTTTATTGTTTAATTTTACGTTTATCGCTCTAAAACATAGAGAAAATTTTGGAGTTGGCATTATTTATATATAATTATGTTATTATTTTCCTGGTTCGGCCCACTTCAGATCAAATTAAGCTGAGAGTTTGACACCCCTGCTTTACGAGGTGAATTTCAGCTCTTTTCCTCTGGACGGAGGTTCTTAGCCCCAAGGTGCAGGACACAGCGTTATAAAAACAGCTTTGTTCCTGTTGCCGTCACTGAGCTCAATAAGAAATAGTGACATTGCACTTTACTAACTTATTTAGTTATTTATTCCATTTCTTTGCTCTATTTATTATTATTGTGACTTCAAATTTTAAATTTTTTAAATTTTATATTCTTATCCTGGTTTTTATCCCGGATTGTTTTTATCTTTTCTGGCTTTTATTGTGTTTTATTGCATCTTGTTTTTATTTATTTGATCTTATGTATTTTATTTACTTATCCATGCTGCTATACCGATGAATGGTGGAACACTGAGCACTTTTTGTCCTGTCTGTAAGTGTGATCAAGTGCCTGTCGTGCATGTTTAATGTATGTGTTGTTGTAATGCCAAGGCAATCACCTAGACTGCAAAACAAATCTACCTACGGGCATAAATAAAGTAACCTTGACCTTGACATACAGAAGAATATGATCTCAAGCGGATCACACCGGTAAAAAAAAAGTATTATAATGACCTGTAAATAATGACAACAGGTCATATAAACAACATATAAATATGTTGTAACTATTGTCATGTTCACTGTTGGAAATATGTTACAAACAGATTGTTCTATTACATTTGGTGTTTAGTAAATAAATCACTATACTCTGCACAGTCAAACAGTTCAAGCATCTCGAATTTCATGATAAGATGATAAGAACCGTGAGCAATATAGCTGGGTTATTCAAAAATATTTTTTTGTAGGTTGGAGTCCTAGAACCATCATGAAATTTTACATTTTGTAAGCATATGTGATGGTCTTTCAGAAAATAAGTTCTTTTGGTTGGTACTCCTTGTCATATCTGTGGTATTTGAAAGTGAAAATTAATGAAAAATGTTATTTTGCGATTAGATTATGACAAAAACAACAACAAAAAAGAATCATACCCATTAATAAATGCTGATCTGATTACTCTATATACTTATGTAAAAGGATGTGTAATTATTTGCAATATATCATATTTGGTTTGTGTTTAATTGGTCAATAAATATAGGGGTTCGTAAAAGTTTCAAGTTTATTTTCCAGATTTCACAAGGTCATACCACAGTCCCAATAAAGACAATGTTATTGATAATCGTGAAATGCACCAAAAACGGCAAGAGGGGTACCCTGTTCATGAATTTTTTTTTCAAATGTATTTGATATATCAATCTGAACAAGGCACTTGTTGAATTGAGGTGGAATGACCCTTGTTCCTTGTGCCAGCATCAACATTTCTGGAAAATTTCATCCAAATCCGTCCATAACTTTTTGAGTTATCTTGCCAACAAACAAACAAACAAACAAACAAACAAACAAACAAACAAACAAACAAACAAACAAACAAACCCAGATGAAAACATAACCTATCTTTTTTTTTTTTAACCTTTATTGAAGTGACACCAAGTGACAAAGAGATTTATGTACAGTATTATACAATATTTTCATTACATCATCATAATGTGTGTGCATGTAGGTGTGTGTGTGTGTGTGTGTGTGTGGGGGGGGGGGGACGGGACATATGGCATGTTATATACAAAAGAAACAAAATGTCAGTCAGTAAAAAAAATAATGTCCTCTCCTGGTTGTGTAAATGTTCTGTGTGGTGGAGAGTGTAAGATGTGTATGTGTAACTGTTGTGATGTGGACTGCTCAAAAAAAAAAAAAAAAAGTAATAATTTCTTCCTAGTGCCAGTATCAACATTTCTTGAAAATTTCATCCAAATCTGTCCATAACTTTTTGAGTTATCTTGCGAACAGACAAACAAACAAACAAACAAACAAACAAACAAACAAACAAACAAACAAACAAACAAACAAACAAACAAACCCAGATGAAAACATAACCTATCTTTTTTTTTTAGCCTTTATTGAAGTGGCACCAAGTGACAAAGGATTTATGTACAGTATTATACAATATTTTCATTACATCATCATAATGTGTGTGTGTGCGTGTGTGTGTGTGTGTGTGTGTGTGTGTGTGGGGGGGGGGGACGGGACATATGGCATGTTATATACAAAAGAAACAAAATGTCAGTCAGTAAAAAAAATCAATGTCCTCTCCTGGTTGTGTAAATGTTCTGTGTGGTGGAGTGTGTAAGATGTGTATGTGTGACTGTTGTGACATGGACTTCTCAAAAAAAAAAAAAAAAAAAATCATTTGTTCCTTGTGCCAGTGTCAACATTTCCTGAAAATTTCATCCAAATCCGTCCATAACTTTTTGAGTTATCTTGCTAACAAACAAACAAACAAACAAACAAACAAACAAACAAACAAACCCCAATGAAAACATAACCTATCTTTTTTTTTTTTTAACCTTTATTGAAGTGGCACCAAGTGACAAAGAGATTTATGTACAGTATTATACAATATTTTCATTACATCATCATAATGTGTGTGCATGTAGGTGTGTGTGTGTGTGCGTGTGTGTGTGTGTGTGGGGGGGGGACAACATATGGTATGTAATATACAAAAGAAACAAAATATCAGTCAGTAAAAAAAACAATGTCCTGTCCTGGTTGTGTAAATGTTCTGTGTGTGGTGGAGTGTGTAAGATGTGTATGTGTGACTGTTGTGATGTGGACTGCTCAAAAAAAAAAAAAAAAAAAAAAAAAATTAATTTCTTCCTAGTGCCAGTATCAACATTTCCTGAAAATTTTATTCAAATCCGTCCATAACTTTTTGAGTTATCTTGCGAACACACAAACAGACAGACAAACCCCGATGAAAACTCCCATCCTTTCACAAAAAATGTGAATAACCTGAACAAATATGAGCAACCTGAAATGTCTTGGGAGAATTAATTCCTATTTTAAAAATATTCTGCCTGTAACTCAGTGGTTCTCTGTCTTTTTCTTTCGTTCCCCCCTTTGGAGGACAAACAATCTCCAGACCCCCCCTCAACTCCAACAACATTATAACAGTGGTGCAATTATAACTTTTACTGAAAGAAACATCAATATTATACCAACACTTTTTACTTTTCCTTGAATAATTTGTTGTGCAAATTCAAAATAACTTCCAATTTTTGCTCGAACAATACAAACAAACTCAACCAGACTGCCCCCTGAGACAATATTTTCCCAAATGAAAGTAGGAAATGTGCAATTATCTTACAACTATGACAATAAAGTTAGATTTTTTAGAACAACAAACACATTTTGGTCCTGTGTTCTGATGTGTTCGACAGATGTAAACTATGATTTAAATAAAATACATTTAAAAAAGCACTTATTTTTCTTAACATCTCCTGTTGTTATTAGTAGTAGCAGTAGTAGTTTTATTTCAAGCACATAGAATCATCAGATAACAAAAAATCATACAACCTGGTCAAAAAATAAATACATTTTCTGCGCTCGAAAAGGAGTGGGAAGAAGTGGAACTTATTGACTCCCACTCCCTTTTTACAAACTAATAATCAAACTAGATCCACTTCCTTTGCTTTAACACACATTTTCCTCTGTATATTTTTACAATAACACAAAACATCCATACAAACCATTCATATACACTTTTTTAGTCACCTCACACACAATCACATTTGTGTAATCAACCGTTTTTAACACAGACTATAATATTTATATGCACTTTAAATATTCACTACAAATACAATGATCAATAAATGTGATAATATCTTCTTATCATGAAAACCAATTAACTACAATAGTATCTTATTTTATGCATACTTCTGTGTTATAACTAGATTTTCATTTATTCAGATAATGTTCTATATTTTGACATTATAGTGGATTTATACATCCTTTTAAATGCACAAACGGAAGAAGACATTTTTAAGTTTTGCTCCAGATTATTCCACAGTTGTTCATGTTATTCAGATTTTTGTAGATTGTACTTTTTTCACTGATATTATTTCCCTGGTCCGGCCCACTTCAGCTCTGCTTTTTACCTCTGCTAGGAGGTATTGTGATCACTTTGCTTTGTGTGTTTGTTTGTTTGTTTGTTTGTTTGCGTGTTTGTTTATTTATTTGTTAGCAACTTTACAAGAAAACTATTACAACCATTTTTACCAAATTTTACCCAAAGTTCAAGGTCACAGCCAGGTCACAAAATCTCAAATTTTCCTATCTCTCATTACACTGGTCAACAACAAATTTATTGTTTAAGTTTTTTGAGCTGATTTAGGATAATTTTGGTGTGCTGAATCCAAAAATCACATTCATTTTGCTCAATCAGGTCAACTTTCGGAACTATGCTACATATTGGCTTTTTAACATTTTTGCTTACATTTATGGGCATTTTCACATCATATGATACAAAATTCTTTCATATTTCTTGCAATAAACGAGTTCTGAAGATTTTACTTTTGCCAATTTATGATTAATGTTTTTTTTTTTTTAATATTACAGGTGAATGAAATGACTTCGACTAGAAGATCTTGCAAAAATAAGCCTGACGTATTCTGCTACATCTGCGCTGAATACACCATTGTACCTAACAGGAATCCTGTTAGAAAATGATTTTTTTTCTCTTAAAACCTATTTTGGGTGAGAACTATATAAAAACCAGAAAAGCACTCAGAGAGCGCAGACCTCCGCCAAGGCTGATCAGTGCCCCCCCCCCCGTGGGCCCCCCCACGCCAAGGAGGTTATGTTTTTGCCAGGGTTTGTTTGTTTGTTTGTCTGTCCGTTACTGTGCAACATAACTCAAAAAGTTATGGACAGATTTTGATGAAATTTTCAGGGTTTGTTGGAAATGGGCCCCCCCGTGGGCCCCCCCCATCCCCGATCACCACCAAAATTTAATCATTTCTTCCTTATCCCATTTCCAACAAACCCTGAAAATTTCATCAAAATCTGTCCATAACTTTTTGAGTTATGTTGCACACTAACGGACAGACAAACAAACAAACAAACCCTGGCAAAAACATAACCTCCTTGGCGGAGGTAAAAATCAACTGATAAAGTCATAAAAATGTAATCAATTTTGTGAGAAGATCAAATTTTTCAAAATCAAATGAGCAAAAAAACCTGACCTGATTGAGAAAAACAGATGTCATTTTTGGATTTAGCGGTGCAAAATGGTCCTAATTCAGTTGAAAAAACCTAGACAATTTGCAGCTTGTCTTTGTCCGACACGTGTTGCAGCATGGGAGGGCTTACGGGTGCAATGCCGCTTTTGCACCACAGGAGGGCGCTATTGTACAGGTACAATGCCGCTAGTTCATAACACTGGTCAACAACAAATTTATTGTTTCAGTTTTTTGAGCTGATTTAGGATAATTTTGGTGTGCTGAATCCAAAAATCACATTCATTTTGCTCAATCAGGTCAACTTTCGGAACTATGCTACATATTGGCTTTTTAACATTTTTGCTTACATTTATGGGCATTTTCACATCATACGATACAAAATTCTTTCATATTTCTTGCAATAAAGGAGTTCTGAAGATTTTACTTTTGCCAATTTATGATTAATGTTTTTTTTAATATTACAGGTGAATGAAATGGCTTCGACTAGAAGATCTTGCGAAAATAACCCTGATGTATTCTGCTACATCTGCGGTGAATACACCATTGTACCTAACAGGAATCAAGTCACAAGTTTCATAAAGTGTGCTTACCAATTTTATTTTGGTATTAATTATTATATTTTGTGAGAAGATCAAATTTTTCAAAATCAAATTAGCAAAAAAAAAACCTGACCTGATTGAGAAAAACAGATGTCATTTTTGGATTTAGCGCTGCAAAATGGTCCTAATTCAGTTGAAAAAACCTAGACAACTTGCAAAAAACATTTTTTTGTAACCCAGTGTTATTTAGCGATTTTCGAAAATTCATAAAAAAACTCAAAACGACTCCGATTAGCCTCCAATTTGATCCACCCGTAGCTTATAACAATATCTTGTATCTGGCACAAAAATTGTCCACATCCACTGTGGAATGTGGACTCTGTGGACATTTCAATTTAACACTGAAAATCCCATTTACAACACATTTTTCATTATAACTCACCAAATATTGATTGGAATTTAATATAATTTGACATGCACATGACTGGTACCAAGCTTCAACTTTTTCTGCTGTATGGAACAACCTTGAAACTGTTTAATTTAAAAAGAAATAGTCGATCCACACGTGTACACCGTTCGGAGTGCTTGGCGGAGGTTTGCGTTCTCTGAACACTTGTTAATTTTCTGTCTGTTTTAGTCACATGATACACACAGGAGTTAGTACTCGATTGCATAACCATTGTTTCCGATGACTTTTGATGCTCTAATCATTTTTTCCGCGACTGTACACACACACGAAACTGTAACCGAAGCTGTAAATTGTAGGATCCCATTCTGATATAGGGTGATGATAGCTATGTTTTGTCATCCGATTTTTCTAGGCGGCAACCGAAGAGCTCTTAATATTGCAAGGCAGAACCCTGGAAAATAAGACGGAAATAAAGAACGCCGCAAACAATCCGAGCCCACTTCAACAACAAAGTGAAAATGGCCCTTCTCATCAAATCTTTCCCTCTGTGATACAGGATGATCCTTTCGCAGAGAGTGAGGGAGCTTATATTTTATGATGACAAGAGCCATAACAGGGCACGAGAAGAGCGAAACAGCACCGAGTGTAAATCACCAAACTTGTAAATGGGATTTTACTAGAAGTGTGATATCAACACAGCACAAAAAAAAAAAAAAAGGATTTGGGGAAAAAAAAAAAAAAAAAAAAAAAAGAGCAGCAACGAACAAAGCAAATAATGATAAAAAAAAGAGAAAAAAACAAGCAATTTTTCAAACAGAAACACATGATTTGGTAAAGCAATAAGACTTTGGAAACAAATTACTGTCTAAATCTCAAGACTAAAGCAGCTTTATGGGACGGACAGCCGGCCAACTCATCAGCTCAGTAAGTAGAGTACATTACACCGAGCTGCGACTTTGCCAGCGAGAAAGCCTTTTTTTTTTTCTCTCCCAGGGGAACATCTATGTTTCTCATGCAGCTTTAGAATACATCATGCTACAGGATCAAATCAATACCAAGACACCACAGAGAGAGAGTCAGGAGCAGGGATGTGGAATCATCAAAATTGAATCCCATTTACTTCCTCGAGCACAAGAAAATGCTGTACTGCAGACTGCACTTAGTTGCCAGCCAGTTTATTTGTTACACATGGCTGGAAATAATGTAGTCTACAACAGCCCCGCAATAAATCCTACTCCTTGATGAAAAAGTACATGTTTCGGCTCAAACTGTAGACTGCATTTTAACTAGGTTATGACCAGGATGTGTTGGTATAGTGGTAGTTTTCTCATTAAAACGAGGCCAGGGGTGTCAAACATGCAGCCCGGGGGCCAAATGTGGCCCCCCCAAAGGTTCCCATCCGGCCCGTGGGATGAATTTGCAAAGTGCAAAAATTCATGTCAAACTAATTTTAGTTCAGGTTCTACATACAGAGCAATATGATCTCAAGTAAAATAACACTGGTCAACATCAAATTTATTGTTTAAGTTTTTTGAGCTGATTTAGGATAATTTTGGTGTGCTGAATCCAAAAATCACATTCATTTTGCTCAATCAGGTCAACTTTCTGAACTATGCTACATATTGGCTTTTTAACATTTTTGCTTACATTTATGGGCATTTTCACATCATATGATACAAAATTCTTTCATATTTCTTGCAGTAAATGAGTTCTGAAGATTTTACTTTTGCCAATTTATGATAAATGTTTTTTTTAATATTACAGGTGAATGAAATGGCTTCGACTAGAAGATCTTGCAAAAATAAGCCTGACGTATTCTGCTACATCTGCGGTGAATACACCATTGTACCTAACAGGAATCCTGTTAGAAAATGATTTTTTTTCTCTTAAAACCCATTTTGGGTGAGAACTATATAAAAAATCAACTGATAAAGTCACAAAAATGGAATCAATTTTGTGAGAAGATCAAATTTTTCAAAATCAAATGAGCAAAAAAACCTGACCTGATTGAGAAAAACAGATGTCATTTTTGGATTTAGCGGTGCAAAATGGTCCTAATTCAGTTGAAAAAACCTAGACAACTTGCAAAAAACATTTTTTTGTAACCCAGTGTAATAATAGCATAATAACCTACAAAAAATAACTCCATATTTTCTTCTCTGTTTAATGTGAAAAAAATTGTATTTCATTATGTCTGTAAATGATGACAACTTGAAATGTCTGTCTTTGTTTTAGTGCAAAAAATAACATTAAATTATGAAAATATTTACATTTACAAACTATCCTGAAACAATAAAATGTGAATAACCTGAACAAATATGAACAACCTGAAATGTTAAGCACAATTTTATTTTATATTTTCTGCCTGTTAATAAGGGTTTAGTGTTTTTGTAGTTGTAATTGAGGCATAATATTGTTAAAATTGCACTTATTTTTTTTAGGCAATTTCAGTTTTTTCAGGTTATTCATGGCTTTTTTATTTGGATAGTTTATAAAAGTAAGTATTTTCATGATTTAATGTTTTGTTTGTTTTTTTTTTTTGCACTAAAACACAGACAAAATTTTGGAGTTGTTGTTATTTAAAGGTTATTATGTTATTATTTTACTGGTTTGGCCCACTGGAGATCAAATCGGGCTGAATGTGGAACCTGAAAGAAAATGAGTTTGAGAGCCCTGACCCAGGCTGTTGTATTATTAGTGTGTTAGTACAGCTATTCAATTAACCCTTTAACCCCTGATGTGTCTGCGGTGAGCGCTCGGAATGTATAATTTATTTTAAATATTCATTCAAAATTCAATCACAAGCTCAATAAGAACATTTTCAAAAGGTGCTGATAGAATAGAACAGTATTTTTCAACCTTGGAATTCAAATGGGGCCACCTGAACTTTCTGAGTAATGATTAAAAAAAAAAAAAAAAAAAAAACGTAAAAAAAATATTTTTTAATGATTCAATATATATTTCATTATAATTAAAATGCCACACACTTTTTCTTATAAAAATCAAGTTCAAATAAAATGCAGGATATAATATCTGAGAGGGCATATCTTGATTGATCTGATCATGTGACCACATGCATTACTACGCTTCAACCTGCCCGGACACGGTAACAGTCAGAAAACTGGACCGAACAGAGAATGGAAAGATTTCTTCACTCGCCTGACCCCGCTAAGACATCTAAGAGAAACTGAGAAGCAGACACTAAAAAGGTACAATATATACACTAGCACACAGGTGTCAAACATGCGGCCCAGGGACCAAAACCAGCCCGCCAAAGGGTCCAATCCGGCCCGTGGGATGAATTTATAAAAATGCAAAAATTACACTGAAGATATTAACACTCAATGGTGTTAAAATAATTTTAGGTCAATTCAATCTAAAGTGGATATGACCAGTAGAATACTATCATAATAACCTATAAATAATGAAAACTGCAAATATTCCTCTTTGTTTTAGTGTAAAAAAAATTAAAATTACACATAAATGGGTACATTTACAGACTGACCTTTTACAGAAATGTCTGAAATGTGGAATTTTAACAATATTCTGCCTGTTACCATTGTTTTGGTTTGTTTTTTTGTGTATTTGTAGATCCACTGTGATCTGTAAGTTGTGATGCACATGTATAAATGATAAATTAAGGCATAATATTGTTAATATTGCACTTATTTTTCGTAAGACTTTCAGGTTGTTCATATTTGTTCATGTTATGCTCAAGTACAGTTCGCAGAAGTAAACATTCACATTACATAATTTCACTTTTTTCACTCAAAAACATACAGAAAACTTTGGAGTTGACATTATTTATAAGTTCTTATCCTATTATTTGTATTATTTTACTGGTGCGGCCCAGTTTGTATCATATTAGGCTGTATGTAACCCCTGAACTAAAATGAGTTTGACGCCCCTGCACTAGTGGCATTGTACCCGTGGTGCCATTGTATGATCGCGCCCTCCCATGGTGCAACATTGGCATTGCGCCTGTACGCCCTCCCATGCTGCAACATTGGGACACGCATCAGACAATGCGCCGGACACAGAGCATCTATTATAGTAGGATTATATAGCCTAAATGTCATCTAAAATTAACATTTATTTGAAACATAGTATAATAAACTATTACATGATCAAAAACAAATTAATTTTATCAAAAAAAATGTCTCAGTTTTGAATGTCTGGGGTCGCCAGAAATTTGTGATGTTAAAATGGGGTTACGAGCTAAAAAAGGTTGGGAACCATTGAAGTAGACCGTCAGGAAAAACAACATAAAACCAACATGCGAAGACATTTTGAAAATCTGGCACGATATTGGAAAAAACTGACATTGCAATTTTTTTTAACCCCGCAATATATATTGCGATATGAAAAAATACTAACCTGAAACTTAAGTGCAATTTTAACAATATTCTGCGAGTTCCTAGAAGTTTTGTGCCTTTACAGATCCCTAATGTAAATGTATGAGGCATAATATTATTAAACTTACACTCATTTTTCTTGAGAAATGTCAGTTTTTTCAGCTTAGTCACATCTTTTTTCTTTGGATGGTTTATAAATGTAAATATTTTCAGAATTTAATGTTCTTTTTTTGCACTGAAACAAAGATAAAACTCGGAGTTGTTATTATCTATAGGTTATTATGTTATTATTTTAATGATCCAACCCACTTGAGATTGAATTGGGTGAATGTGGCCCCTGAAATTATCAAAACATTTACGTGAATAAACTATCCTTTAAGAATAAAATGTGAATAACCTGAAACTTAAGTGCAATTTTAACAATATTCTGCCGGTTCCTAGAAGTTTTGTGCCTTTACAGATCCCTAATGTAAATGTATGAGGCATAATATTATTAAAATTACACTCATTTTTCTTGAGAAATGTCAGTTTTTTCAGCTTAGTCACATCTTTTTTCTTTGGATGGTTTATAAATGTAAATATTTTCAGAATTTAATGTTCTTTTTTTGCACTGAAACAAAGATAAAACTCGGAGTTGTTATTATCTATAGGTTATTATGTTATTATTTTAATGATCCAACCCACTTGAGATTGAATTGGGTGAATGTGGCCCCTGAAATTATCAAAACATTTACGTGAATAAACTATCCTTTAAGAATAAAATGTGAATAACCTGAAACTTAAGTGCAATTTTAACAATATTCTGCCGGTTCCTAGAAGTTTTGTGCCTTTACAGATCCCTAATGTAAATGTATGAGGCATAATATTATTAAAATTACACTCATTTTTCTTGAGAAATGTCAGTTTTTTCAACTTAGTCAGATCTTTTTTCTTTGGATGGTTTATAAATGTAAATATTTTCAGAATTTAATGTTCTTTTTTTGCACTAAAACAAAGATGAAACTCGGAGTTGTTATTATCTGTAGGTTATTATGTTATTATTTTATTGATCCAACCCACTTGAGATTGATTTGGGTGAACGTGGCCCCTGAAAGAAAATGAAGGTTAAGGGGTTAATTCATCAGTTGCAGTTGCAAACTCAATTGACATTTCCGTTTCCAGCCACTTAAATGTGAATATTTTCTAGTTTGTTTACTCCTCTGTGATATTATAAAGACCATATTTGGCCTTTTGACCAAACAAAACATTTCAGTAGGTCATTTTGAGCTCTGGGAAACAGAAAATTGACATTTTACAGAGCAAACGACAAGCGCTAATCGAATGGTAAATGCAATTTCAGTCTGTGCAATTATATAATCACAAAGAGCTGCAATTTATACGTCTAGTGTACTTCTGATGATATGTTCATATTTTGGATTCAGTCACTCACGGCATAGAGACAAATGCAAAGTCACTCTCTAATAATCACCATGTTTTTTGTTTCAAGTCTTGTAAGTAACAACTAATCCATTAAAACCAAAACAGTAATTAGTTCATTCAATCATTAATCGCAGGCCTAAATATTAACTGAATCTGAATGAGACGTCTCCTCAGACAGAAAAAATTATTAGACCACCCTTGTTTTCTTCAAATTTCTTGTTCATTTTAATGCCTGGAACAATTAAACCACGGGTGTCAAACTCATTTTAGTTCAGGGGTCATATTCAGCTAAATTTGATCTGAAGTGGGCCGGACCAGAAAAATAATAACATAATAACCTAGAAATAATGACAACTCCATATATTGTCTTTGTTTTAGTGTAAAAAACAAACAACAAAAAAACAAACAAACATAAAATTATGAAAATACTTACTTTTATAAACTATGAAAAAAAAAAAAAAAAAACTGAATTTTTTTTTTTTGTTATTTTTATGCAGAAAGTGAACTGACAACTGTGATTAGATTTTTCTTGTTTGTTCAAAACTACCTTTCAGGGAAAAGTGCAATACTAATGTTTAAAATACATTTAGAAATATTAATAATTTATTTTATTTTCTATTTGATTTATAGCAGCAGAATTATATTATTCCTGTTTTTCTCTATTCAGTTGTCTCCAAAAAATTGGGGGAAAAATGTTAAAAAATTCATAAATGCATTAATAGACATTTTGAGGGGTTTTCTTTCTTCCCGTACCGAATTGAAAAAAACCAAACCGCGTCTTTGAAAACCGAAAATGTACCAAACCGAAAATTTTGTGTACCGTTACAGGCCTAATATCTATACAATACAACCAAAAGTCCATTCAAGAGCAGATAAAAGCTCAAGAAAGAATTGAGGACACATTTCCCTCAATATAGTCCAGGAAGGGTTTCCAAATGTGATTGAATATGTCGATCCTAGAATGTGCCAGACATGTCAAAAAGTCAAGCGGAATGTGCTCCAGTACCAGCTTCTTCCATCCAGAAATAGAAGTCCAGTGTAGTAGTATATTCTTTCGGGTACAGAATGTTAAAATATTATATAGTTTCCTATTATGTTTGTTACTGATACACCTATTTGGTAAGCCAAGGAGGAGAGATAGAGGCTCAAAGTCAATGTGGGTTTTGAGAATTTTTCTACACTGAACAAAAATATAAATGCCCCACTTTTGTTTTTGCTCCCATTTTTCATGAGCTGAACTCAAAGATCTAAAACTTTTTCTGTGTACACACAGGGTTTATTTCTCTCAAATATTGTTCACAAATCTGTTTAAATTTGTGTTAGTGAACACTTCTTCTTTGCTGAGATAATCCATCCACCTCACAGGTGTGGCATATCAAGATGCTGATTAGACAGCAGGATTTTTGCACAGGTGTGCCTTAGGCTGGCCACAATAAAAGGCCACTCCAAAATGTGCAGTTTTATCACACAGCACAATACCACAGATGTCACAAGTTTTGAGGGAATATGCAATCGGCATGCTGACTTCAGGAATCTCCACCAGAGCTTTTGCCTGTGAATTGAATGTTCATTTCTCTACCATAAGCCATCTCCAAAGCTGTCTCAGAGAATTCATGAGGAAGACTGTGCGAGGAAAATGGTGGTCACACCAAATACTGACTGGTTTTCTGACCCCCCTGGACCACCCAATACAGTAAAAGTGCACATTTTAGAGTGGCCTTTTATTGTGGCCAGCCTAAGTCACACCTGTGCAATAATCCTGCTGTCTAATCAGCATCTTGATATGCCACACCTGTGAGGTGGATGGATTATCTCAGCAAAGGACAAAGGAGAAGTGCTCACTAACACAGATTTAGACAAATTTATGAACAATATTTGAGAGAAATAGGCCTTTTGTGAACATAGAAAAAGTTTTAGATCTTTGAGTTCAGCTCATGAAAAATGGGAGCAAAAACAAAAGTGGTGAGTTTATATTTTTGTTCAGTGTAATTTCAAGTAGCAGTGATTGTTTGGGTCTTAAAGGGTTAAATCAGTGGTTTCCAACCTTTTTTGGCTTGTGACCCCATTTTAACATCATAAATTTCTGGTGACCCCAGACATTCAAAACTGAGACTTTTTTTTTTTTTTTTTTGCTAAAATTATTATCATTTTTGATCATGTAATAGTTTGCTATGTTGCAAATAAAAGCTAATTGTACACTACATTTAGTCTATATAATGTATATTATTCTGGACGGAGGCAGAAAAGCCAGGTGTAGATTACTGCACAAAGTCAGAATTTGATTTTCCTTGGTCAGGATATGTACAGTCAGTCCATCTTGGATTTACAAGACTGACAGTTAACCCTTTCATGCATGAATTATGAGAACCTTAGTCAATATTTTTTTCTTGAGTGTTTTTATTCCTCTTTAGGCATGGAAAAAACAATGCAATTGATTTTTTTTTTTTAATGAATCTATTTTTCGTGGAGTTACTAAAATGTCCACTCAGCTGGACACCATGTGTTTAATTTTTGAAGCAAAGAAACATGTATTTAAAACTCATCAGAAAGTGATTTACTGTGTGAAAACTATGAAATAGAAACATTTTTAATGCCACTAATCTGACGTTTTCTCATGTTTTATCATACTCTGATACTAGTTATTACTCATTTCATGAAGATAATATGCTCCTGAGACCCAGGAAATTGACAATTTAGCTTTTTTACATTAAAAAATTGTGTTGATTGGAAACTGAATAATGCAAGTTTTTTCAGATACATTTTAAAAATCATTTATATGTATTTATTGTTTTTTTTTTTAATGGAATGTCCTTTGCAATGGACAGCATTTAAGTTAAACTGTCAAACTTTTGTCCCCTATAGAGGACAAAATGCATTGCTGGGTCTAAGGAGGATATGCAAAAAAAAAAAAAAATTGTTTCAGAAAACTGTTAATTATAGTCTAATAACAATTAGCAACTGATTTCCACTAAACCATGTTACTGCAGATCAGGTTTATCATGAGCAGCAAAGTTACAATAATTGGATGAACTGCAGTGTATGGGATGGTGCATGAGCGTCCACTGTGTAGGCTGATATGGAACTAAAACAACTAAACCCATGAATATACAAGAGAACAGATGGAGAATAACTGTCCACTGTAGTGACCACTACGCATGAAAGGGTTAATACTGAACAAACAATAACTCAAACTATGAATTATGAAAGAGCTGCAGCATCTGAAACCGACCACAGTGAACATTTGACAGATAAACAGAACCACAGTGCCGCAGTTTCACAACCACAGTTTGTCTTTTATGGATTGGGATCGCCTCTGTCAACTCACCATATATTTTTTATTAGTAAGTAATTTTTTTTTTTTTTAATTTTTTATCAATTACTAGAAATTTCAGGTGACCCCATTTGAATTCCAGGCGACCCCACATGGGGTCCCGACACCAAGGTTGAGAAACACTGACCTAATGAAAGGGTGTGTAAATCTGTTTGTGCGATTATACTAATACAATATGCATACGTGATACTGACATTGCCATGCAGCAGACATGGTAAAACAGAGGCTTAACATCCATTAATGCACCGCAGATGGGAGTTAATCCTCTTCTTCCTCATTGTGGTGCTTGCTTCGTTCAGGACCTTGTTCAGACTGCCTCCTCTCCTTCCTCTTTCCTCTTTTCCGCTTTCCTATCCCCCCGCTCGCTATAAGCCTCCCAAATAACTTCCCTGAATGCAGGTCAGGAGCTGCATTGAAAGAATCCCTACATACAAATCCCACGGCAGCAGTCACCTCAATTCCTGCACTGTGACAAAAAGCGGATACAGACCCCCTGCAGTGATGTACCGCTCGCAGACAGATGAACACCCCATTAATAGTGAAGGATCTCTGGTGTAAATCAGTGTTCTCAAGTACAGCGAGACAGCACGTAGGGAACCCATCAGGCTTTGTGCATCCTGACACAAAACAAGGGAGCATGCGACAAGACACTGATGGGAAATTTAAGGTGAAAATTAAAGTTTTTACACCGTCGATGGCCTTGGAAACTTGTTCGATTCACCTGGAAAATTCCGTCTGATAGAAATCAATTCTGTGGCACACGATGAATGTAAAACCAGCGCAGACTGTGCAGAAGGACTTGGCATGGTTTACTCACCAGATTGTTGATGCCACCCAATGTGTGATTGGCACTGTCGAGTGAGTAGGTCAGCTGATACATCCCATCGTTGGTCTCACTGTTTCCATAGAAACCCACTCCTACTGCAGAACTGTAGAAAACAGAGAGATTGTCTAAATAAAACACAATTAAGTTGCTATTTGATTTAGCGTGTTGTTTTTTGATGAAAGATTGTGTGTGTGAACCAACACCATAAACAACAGGACTACAGAGCACCATAGTTAGCCGGGTTAGATTTAGTCCGAAGGTCCCAAAGGTCCCATGGACTGTTGGGACACTGCAAAAATCTACATCTGAGATTAGTTTTTTGCTTAATTCATGATTTAAAAAAAAAAAAAAAAAATTTAAGGCTATTTTTTTTTTTTTAGCTTAATTCAAGATTTTTTTTTGCGTAACTGATGATTTTTTTTTTATTTAATTCAAGATTTTTTGCTTAATTCAAGATTTTTTAAATTTAATTCAAGATTTTTTTGCTTAATTTAAGATTTTTTTTGCTTAATTCAAGATTTTTCTTTGCTTAATTCAAGATTTTTTTTAACTAAATCCAAGATTTTTTGCTTAATTTAAGATTTTTTTTGCTTAATTCATGATTTTTTTTTTTGCTTAATTCAAGATATTTTTTTTGTTTAATTCAAGATTTTTTTTGCTTAATTTAAGATTTTTTTTGCTTAATTTAAGATTTTTTTTTGTTGAATTTAAGATTTTTTTGTTTAAGTTTTTTTTTTTACTTAATTCAAGATTTTTTGCCTAATTTAAGATTTTTTTTGCTCGATTCAATTTCTTTTGCTTTACTCATGATTTTTTGACTATATTCTAGATTTTTTTTTTTTTTTTTTGCTTAATTCAAGATTTTTTTCCCGCTTTAGTCTAGATTTTTCTTCACTTAATTCAAGATTTTTTTTTGCTTAATTCATAATTTTTTTTTTTGCTTAATTCAAGATTTTTTTTTACTTAAGATTTTTTTTGCTTAATTCAAGCTTTCTTGTTTAAATTAAGATTTTTTTTTTGTTTTTGTTTTTGCTTAATTCAAGATTTTTTGCTTAATTTAAGATTTTTTTTTGCTTAATTCAAGATTTTTTGCTCAGTTAAATTTCTTTTGCTTAACTCCTGATTTTTTTAATAGGCTATATCCTAGATTTTTTTTTTTTTTTTGCTTAATTCAAGAATTTTTTGCTCAATTCAAGATTTTTTTCCCCCACTTAATTCAAGTTTTTGCTTTGCTTAATTCAATATTTTTTTTGTGCCTAATTTGATCTGTTTTTTTGCTTAATTCAAGATTTTTTGCTGAGATTTACTTTTTTTTTTGATGAAGTCAAGATTTATTTTCACTTAATTCAAGATTTTTTTACTTAATTCAAGATATTTTTTGCTTAATTCAAGATTTTTTGCTTAATTCACAATTTTTTGCTTTATTCAAGATTTTTTTGATCAATTAAAGATTGTGTGAGGTTAATAAAGGACGTTAGCGACATTTTACAAATTCTTCTTGACCATCACCTGGGACGCTGATAAGGGGGGGGGGGGGGTAAAGGTGACAAATTCATGGGGCCCAGCATTTGTGGGGGGCCCATAGAGCAGTGGATGGGGTCCAGTGGATAAAGGCTAGAAGTTGTGAACATTTTGTGAAGAAGTCGGGAATCGGACTTTGAAAGAATGTTAAGTTTGAGTTACGTTTTCACGCAAATGATGTTATGTATGGATTAGATCTACAAAGACACTAAACACTGAGGAACAGGAAGAAAATAGCTAAAATTGTGCTTGATTTTCTTTAGACATTTCAGGTTGTTCATATTTGTTCAGGTTATTAACGCTTTATTGTTACAGGATAATTTGTAAATGTAAATATTTTCATAATTTAAGGGTTTGATTTTGCACAAAAACAAAGACAAAAATATGAAATTGTCATTATTTATAGGCATAGTGTAAGATTTTTTTTTTTTTTCACATCAAACTGAGAAGAAAATATGGAGTCATTATTTTTTGTAGGTTATCATAATAATATAGAAATGTCAACTCCAAACTTTTTCTCTACGTTTTAGAGTGAAAAAAAGTAAAACTGCATCATAAAAAGGGTTATATCTACAAACTATCCTTTCAAAAAATGTGAATAACATGAACAAACTGAAAAAAAAAAGTGTCATTTTAACAATATTCTGCCTCAGTTTATCATTTACACATGTACATTATAACTTACAGATCACAGTGGATATACAAACTCACAAAACATTTAATAACAAGCAGAATATTGTTAAAATTGTACTGACTCTTCTAAAGACATTTCAGGTTGTTCATATTTGTTCAGGTTATTCACTTTTTTTTTGCGAAATTATACTTTGTTTTAGTGTAAATACATGAAAATATTTATATTTACAAAGACAAAAGTTTGGAGTTGTCATTATTTATATGTTATTATGATAGTATTTTACTGAATCCTGCCCACTTGAGACTGAATTAGTCTGAATGTGGAACCTGAACTAGAAGGATTGTTAATATCTTAGTGTAATTTTTGCATTTCACAAATTCATCCCAAGGGCCAGATTGGACCCTTTGGTGGGCTGGATTTGGCCCCCGGGCCGCACGTTTGACACCTGTGATCTAAATAAACTGTTACCCAGGCTTTTATTCCATATTTTCTATTTAAGTTTCCAGTTTCCTATTTTAGATTTCCTTCTATTTCACACTGTCAGACTTTCACCTCACACATGCCAACCACACCTCTGTTATTCAAAAGTACGGTGGTATTTGTCCCTACATTCATGCCTGAAACCGCATCAGAATTCTGTCCGACATCTGAAAACGCATCCCAGTGGAGTACAAAGAATCCGTTTTTTTCCTCTCCTTGCACCCTGAAACTGTGCCCAAGCCTCTGTAATAAGGAGGATTAGTGTCTTAACCTCCCCACCCCCCCCACCCCCACCTCCCCCTTTCTGAGTCAGTGTACCCCAGCTGCGACAGTGTCATCCAACCCTAACGTGAGCAATGATGCAATTTCATCATTCTTGACTCAAGCAAGGTCATTGTACATAAAGGCTGTAGGTTAGTAACACTTTAGACCACATACAGGAGGGAGGGATGCAGCCCAAGGGGAGGGGGAGTCATCAATCAAGTCTTAGATCAGGGGTGTCAAACATGCGGTCCGGGGGCCAAACGCAGTCTGCCAAAGGGTCCAGTTCGGCCCCTGGGATGTTTTTGCCAAGTGCAAAAAATTCCACAGTCTTGAATTGAATTAAGCAAAAAAAAATTTAGCTTGAATTAAGGAAAAAATCTTGAATTAAGGCAAAAAAAAAAAAAAAAAAAAAAAAACTTCAATGAAGTGAAAAAAAAAAAAAAAAACTTCAATTAAACCAAAAAAAAAATCTTCAATTAAGTTAAAAAAAAAAAAAATCTTCAGTTAAGAAAAAAAAAAAAAACTTCAATCAAGTAAAAAAAAAAAAATTTCAATTAAGCCAAAAAAAACCTCAAATTTAGCAATAAATCTTGAATTAAGCCAAAAAAAAAAAATCTTCAATTAAGTAAAAAAAAAAAAAAATCTCAAATTTAGCAAAAAATCTTGAGTAGCGCCAAAAAAAAATCTTCAATTAAGTAAAAAAAATAAAAATAAAAACCCTTCAATTAAGCAAAAAAAAAAAAATCTCAAATTTAGCAAAAATCTTGAATTAAGCAAAAAAAAAAAACAACCTTCAATTTAGTAAAAAAAAAATTGAATTAAGCCAAAAAAAATGTTAAATTAAATAAAAAAAAAAAAAAAAAAAAAAAAAAAAAAAATCTTGAATTAAACCAAAAAAAATCCTTGTTAGGTAAAAAAAAAAAATATTGAATTGAGCCTAAATAAATAATAATAAAAAAAATCTTCAGTTAAGTAAAAAAATCTTGAATTAAGTAAAAAGAAAAATAAATCTTCAATTAAGGAAAAAAAAAAGAAAAAAAAATCTCAAATTTAGCAACAAATCTTGAATTAAGCAAAAAAAAAAAATCTTCAATTAAATTAAAAAAAATCTTGCATGAATCCAAAAAAATCTTGAAGAAAAAAAAAAAAAAAAAATCTTGAATTAAGCCAAAAAAAATCCTTGTTAGGTAAAAAAAAAAAAAAATCTTGAATTGAGCGTAAATAAATAAATAAATAATAAAAAAAAATCTTCGGTTAAGTAAAAAAATCTTGAATTAAGTAAAAAGAAAAATAAATCTTCAATTAAGGAAAAAAAAAAAAAAAATCTCAAATTTAGCAACAAATCTTGAATTAAGCAAAAAAAAAAAAAAAAAAATCTTCAATTAAGTAAAAAAAAAAAATCTTGCATGAATCCAAAAAAATCTTGAAAAAAAAAAAAAAAAAAAAATCTTGTATTAAGCCAAAAAAAAAAATCATCAGTTAAGTAAAAAAAAAAAATCTTGAATTAAGCAACAACAACAAAAAAAAAAAAATCTAGAATTAACAACTTAATTTTTTTTCTTTGTTTTAGTGCAAAAAAATAACATTAAATTATGAAAATATTGATATTTACAAACAATCCTGTAACAATAAAATGTGAATAACCTGAACAAATATGAACAACCTGAAATGTCTAAAGAAAATTAAGCACAATTTTAACATTTCTTCTTCCTGTTCCTCAGTGTTTAGTGTCTTTGTAGATCTGATCCATAATGCACATGGACAAATGAGAAGTTGAGGAATAATATAGTTAAAATTGCACTAAATTTTCTTACAGTTTTTAATTTAAATTTCAGTTTTTTCAGGTTTTTTTTTTTTTTTTTTTTGGATAATTTATAAAAGTAAGTATTTTCACAATTTAATGTTTTTTTTTTTACACTAAAACACAGACAAAACTTTGGAGTTGTCATTATTTCTAGGTTATTCTGTTATTATTTATCTGGTCCGGCCCACTGCAGATCAAATTTAGCTGAATATTTGAGTTTGACCCCCCTGTCTTAGATAGTAAAGGATCAGACCAGGACATGTACACATGTACATAGAAGTAGATTTCTGGGAAAAACTACCATCGTCTATAGTGATACAGAGAAAATACAGGAAGTCAGAATTAAAAAAAACCCATGTGGAGTCATAATTTACGTCTGCAGATACTGTATCCTGTCTGTGTGATATGTCATTGAGCAGAGGTGTACGTTTCTTTTCGTGTCTGCCAGAATGCGGTCGCTGTAACCTTGCGAACATAATGAATCCACTGCCTGTGTCTCTTCTATTAAACTAAGTCCCTGCGGTTATGATTGGGAGCACCAGGGGTATATTCTGCAGGATCCAAATAGGAAAAACACACAATTACAGTAATCCTCACACACCCAAAAATGCTTGAATATGGTATAAAATTAGTTCTTTCAGCTGCTTAATAGAAATCCAACAATCACGCTTCATGATTTCCCAGATATTTGTGTTCCGGATAATGTGCTGCAGCTTCCACAATGAGCCTTACATTAACCCCGTGGCCTCGAGAGGGACGAGGACGAGCGGCTAATGGCACAGTAATGAAACAGTAATGACAGTGGACGTCATGGGGCAGTGGGGGGGTGGAGGAGGCTATCTGCAGAAGGGAGAGGTGTTAAAGGAAACCAGCACCATAAACAACAGGACTACAGAGCACCATAGTTACCCGGGTTGGATTTAGTCCGAAGGTCCCAAAGGTCCCATGGACTGTTGGGACACTGCAAAAATCTAAATCTGAGATTGTTTTTTTTTTTTTTTTTTTTTGCATAATTCATGATTTTTATTTATTTATTTATTTTTTTTAATTTAAGGCTTTGTTTTTTGCTTAATTCAAGATGTTTTTTTGTAATTGATGATTTTTTTTTTCTTAATTCAAGATTTTTTTTGCTTAATTCAAGATTTTTCTTCACTTAATTCAAGATTTTTTTAAACTTAATTCAAGATTTGTTGCTTAATTTAAGATTTTTTTGCTTAATTCGAGATTTTTTTTTTTTTTTTGCTCAATTCCATTTCTTTTGCTTAACTCACAATTTTTTTATTGGTTATATTCTAGATTTTTTTTTTTTTTTTTGCCTAATTTAAGATTTTTTTTTTTTTGCTCAATTCAAGATTTTTTTCCCGCTTAATTCAAGGTTTTTCTTCACTTAATTCAAGATATTTTTTTTGCTTAATTCAAAAATTTTTTTACTTAATTCAAGATTTTTTTTGCTTAATTCACAATTTTTTTGCTTAATTCAAGATTGTTTTTGCTTAATTCAAGATTTTTTGCTTAATTTAAGATTTTTTTTCTTAATTCAAGATTTTTTGCTCAGTTCAGTTACTTTTGCTTAACACAATTTTATATTGGCTGTATTCTAGATTTTTTTTTTCTTTTTGCTTAATTCAATTTTTTTTTTTTTTTTTTTTTTTTTTGCTCAATTCAAGATTTTTTTCCCTGCTTAATTCAAGATTATTCTTTGCTTAATTCAAGATTATTTTTGTGCCTAATTTAATGGGTTTTTTTTTGCTTAATTCAAGATTTTTTGCTTGATTCACTTTTCTTTTTGCCTAATTCAAGATTTTTTTTGATCAATTCACGATTTATTGTCACTTAATTCAAGATTTTTTATTTATTTATTTTTTTTGCTTAATTCAAGATTTTTTGCTTAATTCACAATTTTTTTTGCTTTCTTCAAGATTTTTTTTTGATCAATTCAAAAAAAAAAATCTGCCAATGGAACAAGTGAAAATTATCTTATTATCTTATTTTGCTTTTATTCCTGTATAAACCATGTATTTTCTTATATGTTTTCTTGTATGATGTTCATTAAAGATCAGGGTAAAGTTAAAGGCTATTATATAAAAAAAAAAAAAAAACAGAGAAAACTCAAGAAAAAGTGACTTTTCAGCAAAAACATAAATAACTGAACATAAACCAAGTGTTTCCATCCACTGTCATTGAACCGATTCCGTGGGTTGTACTGGTGAGTACTGGGGAATCAATGTTGTAGAAGATGACGGTGTTACCACGGTAACTAGGGAGCCTCTGAACGCCTGATGATCAGGAAGAGACGACAAAATGCATTTTAAGTCTTTAAGGGTTAATCACTCTACAGACCATGCAACAACTAGACATATCCAAATTGAATAAGCTGAATTACTTGTAAAAACTGGAAATATCTTCAGTTTTAAGTTACTTTCTTGGAGTATTATTAAAAACTATTCAAATAAACCACAACTTTTTCCACAGGCTTCTCAAAGCAGTGAAACAGACAATAAACAGCCCAGATATTCGTCTTCTCCACCATATTTCAGAGGCATTATTGTCATTTTTTTTTCCTTCACAGAGCAAAACTTTTACTTTCATTTTGATTTTTAATACTTTAACTTTTGCAGGGCTGCAGAGTGTTGCTTTGCCTGAACACCAGTCCCATTGTGCATTATGAACACTTGGATGGTATGTTATCACAGAGGATGATATGACAATGAATAGGGTTTTTTGTGGATTTTTGGTTGAATCCATTTACAAACTGCCTATTCGTGTACCGTCCTCCCACAACATCCTGCTGAATTTTGCAAATAACTGATATATAAAACAACTAATAAATATAGACTTATTCTTGAATGTATTCACAAACAAAACAAAACAATACAATATGTAATTATGACACACATTTAAACATTTTCTACAAAATATACAAGTTTATTGCAAATAAAAGTTCCATTATCCGGCTTCTTTGTGTTCTTGTGTGACTTTATTTTGTTCCTTGAGCTATTTAATAAGTTAAAATTTACTGAGTCCAACGCTACAAGGAGGAAGTAGCAAAGAAAGCACTAGTTTCAGACAAACAGTGAATGTGCCTCTCCAGGTTATATTCATTTTTTTTTTTTGTAGATTATTTCATTAGAAGTCATATGCAGAAGTTTCATTTTTGATCTGAAGATATTAACCCATAAAGACCCAGTGGTACTTTTGTGGCACTTCCCAAATGATTTTTTTCTACAGGGTGTCCCATAAGTCTCCATACATACGAAAAATAAACGTTTCTTGACATAAACCATTTTTATTTATATAATATGCTCTATATGACTGCCATTTTGTCGGGAACACATTTCAATGCGTGTCCTCCACTGCTGAAGAACTACTGTATAAAGAAGAAATATAAAGAAATACATGTTAGAACCATATGTATTATGTCTCCTATGTATGGAGACTTATGGGACACCCTGTAGATTTATTACCATTGATTGTAATATTATCTTCCTTATTTTGCTTTTTTTTTTTTCAGTGTAAATCATGTATTTTCTTCTATTTAATTCACTGATCGTGTAGATGTTCATAAAAGCTCAGATTAAAGTTGAGGTTTATTATATCAAAAACAGAGAAAACTGAAGAAAAAGTGACTTTTTCAGTAAATATATCATCAACTGAAAATAAAACCAAATGTTTCCATCCACTGTCATTGATCCAACTCCATGGGTTTTACTGGTGAATCAATGTTGTAGAAGATGACGGTGTTTCCGCCAAGGTTATAATAGTTTTAGATTTTAGTTTTGACCGTTTTTTCTTTAATTCGGTTAGTTTTAATTAGTTTTTACACCAAGTTTGCTAGTTTTTATTCGTATAAATTTTTTCTAAGTGCTTAATTTTAGTATTAGTTTTTCATATCTTTTATCTTTACATAAATTTCATGCAGGACTTTGCTGCTTTCTCCCAACTTTAGTGTCCATGTTTCCAGGTAGAGTGGGGACCAGACAATGACTCTAAACGACAAGTATGGTACCGCCAAGTAAAATTGCTCGAGCAAAATAAATCTATTTCATATCAATCCGACGTTAACAAAGACGAAAACGAAGGGAATTTTATCCATAATTTTTATACATTTTAGTTAGTTTTGTAAGCACATGATACAGTTTCAGTTATCATTTTTTCTTTTAGTTATACTTTTTATTTATTTCAGTTAACCCTATAACACCAAACGTATCATATCTAATACATGAGTTTTGAATCCCTCCACATGATCAGTGTGATATTTCTTTTCTTGAAAAACCTGATGTATACAATTAGATACATGCAATACACAGATAATCCACCAGGGGGAGGAATTCATTCACCAGAGGCCTTTCCAGTGACACTACAAGACTGTCATTACTGAGGAAGGAGGAAGAACTGTGACAATTTGGAAAAGAAATTACCAATTTGTTCGACATGTTTGTGTTGGATTACACTGGGTTACAAAAAAATGTTTTTTGGAAGTTGTCTAGGTTTTTTCAACTGAATTAGGACCATTTTGCACCGCTAAATCCAAAAATGACATCTGTTTTTCCTCAATCAGGTCAGGTTTTTTTGCTCATTTGATTTTGAAAAATTTGATTTTCCCACAAAATATAACAATTAATACCAAAATAAGATTGGTAAGCACACTTTATGAAACTTGTGACTTGATTCCTGTTAGGTACAATGGTGTATTCACTGCAGATGTAGCAGAATACGTCAGGCTTATTTTTGCAAGATCTTCTAGTGGAAGTCATTTCATTCACCTGTAATATTAAAAAAAAACATTAATCATAAATTGGCAAAAGTCAAATCTTCAGAACTCGTTTATTGCAAGAAATATGAAAGAATTTTGTATCATATGATGTGAAAATGCCCATAAATGTAAGCAAAAATGTTAAAAAGCCAATATGTAGCATAGTTCAGAAAGTTGACCTGACTGAGCAAAATGAATGTGAGTTTTGGATTCAGCACACCAAAATGATCCGAAATCAGCTCAAAAAACTTAAACAACAAATTTGTTGTTGACCAGTGTTATGTTTTTGTTTGTTCAAAAATAATATTTGAGCATCGAGACCTGATGTATAAAATATGATACAAAATTGAAACTCAACATGGAAATTGATATTTGAAGAAACATTTTTTTGGTTTGGTCAGAAGGACAAATAAAGGTTCCAGTTTTTTTTTTCTTTTTTGCTTAATTTAAGATGTTTTTTTTTTTTTTGCTTAATTCAAGATTTTTTTTCTACTTAATTCAAAATTTTTTGCTTAATTTAAGATTTTTTTGCTTAATTCATGATTTTTTTGCTCAATTCAAGATTTTTTTTTGCTTAATTCAAGATTTTTTGCTTAATTTGAGATTTTTTTGCTTAATTCATGATTTTTTTTTTTCTCAATTCAAGATTGTTTTTGCTTAATTTAAGGTTTTTTTTTGCTTAATTTAAGATTTTTTTGCTTAATTTAAGGTTTTTTTGCTTAATTTAAGATTTTTTTGCTTAATTCAAGATTTTTTGCTCAATTCAATTTCTTTTGCTTAACTCGTGATTTTTTATTGGCTATATTCTAGATTTTTTTTTTTTTTTTTGCTTAATTCAAGATTTTTTTTGTTCAATTCAAGATTTTTTTCCTGCTTAATTCAATATTATTCTTTGCTTAATTCAAGATTATTTTTGCGCCTAATTTAATATGTTTTTGCTTAATTCAAGATTTTTTGCTTAATTCACAATTTTTTTTTTTTTGCTTTATTCAGTATTTTTTTTTGATCAATTCAAGATTTATTTTCGCTTAATTCAAGATTTTTTTTTTCCCACTTAATTCAAGTTTTTGTTGTTTAATTCAAGATTTTTGCTTAATTCAAGAACTGTTTTGCTTAATTCAAACAAAAAAAATGGAACAAGTTTCAAAGAACTGGAATTTTCTGTCAATGATTTAATGGTTCAGACTTTACAGGGTTAATGACAATGTTTTTTTCAATTCTAGTTTGTCATTTTGTTAGTTTTCGTTAATGATAATAACTTTCGTTTCCACGGTACCTATGGACACTATGAACGTCTGAGGACCACGATGACCTTGTAGAAGATGACGGTGTTTCCATGGTAACTACGGAGCCTCTGAACGTCCAAATGGGTCATATCTGATGACCATGAAAAGATGACAAACTGTATTTTACACCAATTATTTACATGTATTGATAGAATTAGTGGATCAGAACTTTATATCAGTCGATGTTTTGGCCGCCGTTGGATGTTTGGGTCTTTAAGGGTGAAAGTCGACTCGATGCGGGTCTACATAAAGCAGATACCAGAGCTCCTTTGCTAAACAACATCATGCTCTGTCACTTAGTATCACAATGAGCCTTGTATGTTGTAAACAGTCACTTGGTTCAGATCCACAGAACTAACAAAATTAAAGCCAACACTTGGTGAAATGTCACAAGTTTAAGCGGATCGTACACAAATTCAATCAAACCCTTTTGTAGATTTTGCTCTTTTCTTTCTTTGACAGAATGATTTTTGTTAAGTTTATTAAATTCTAAGAAAAAAGTATTTGTGTAATTATGTGTCTGTTCTCTAAGGTTTCTGTGCAATTAGGCTGAATATGTGGGTTACAGAACAGTAAAAAAATAACATTTAAGTATGAATATGTCAGAAAATAGAATAGAATAGAATAGAATAGAACAGAATAAAATAGACTAGACTAGACTAGAATAGAATAGAATAGAATAGAACAGGCTAGACTAGACTAGAATAAAATAGAATAGAACAGAATAAAATAGGCTAGAATAGAACAGACTAGAATAGAATAGAACAGAATAAAAGAGACTAGACTAGAATTAAATAGAACAGAACAGACTAAAATAGGCTAGAATAGAATAGAATAGAATAGAATAAAATAAGATAGAATTGAACAGACTAGACTAGACTAGACTAGACTAGACTAGACTAGAATAGAATAGAATAGAATAGAATAGGATAGAATAGAATAGAATAGACTAGAATAGAATACAATAGAACAGAATAAAATAGGCTGGAATAGAACAGACTAGAAGAGACTAGACTAGACTAGACTAGACTAGAATAGAATAGAATAGAATAGAATTGAACAGACTAGACTAGACTAGACTAGACTAGACTAGAATAGAATAGAATAGAATAGAATAGAATAAAATAGGATAGAATGGAATAGACTAGAATAGAATACAATAGAACAGAATAAAATAGGCTGGACTAGAACAGACTAGAATAGAATAGAATAGAATAGAACAGAACAGATTAGAATAGACTAGAATAGACTAGAATAGAACACAATAGAATAGACTAGAATAGACTAGAATAGACTAGAACAGACTAGACTACAATAGAATAGAATAGAATAAAATAGAACAGAAAAAACTAGAATAGAACAGACTAGAATAAAATAAAACAGAATTGAACAGAATAGAATAGACAAGAATAGAGCAGAATAGACTAGACTAGACTAGAATACAATAGAATAGAATAGAATAGAACAGACTAGGCTAGACTAGACTAGACTAGACTAGACTAGAATAGAATAGAATAGAATAGAATAGACTAGCCTAGACTAGACTAGACTAGAATAGACTTTGACACAGAGCTAAAATGCCAGTCTGAAGCTGAGGTTTGGTACAGCTTCTCCGTGCACCACATTATTTGATCGGCATCCATCAGAGGTCAGAGTTTTGGCAGGCGTCGTCAGCTGAACAGTCAGCTGACGGATTTAGAGGTCGGATCACCTAGGCATCAGCTGACCGGGGCCCAGCTGGTGGTGTGGGCCGTCACAAACCTTTTCATTCGGACTGTTTGGAAAGAAAGTCGGGGAACAGTCTCTGCTGTGGCCTCGAAGGTGACGATGCATGTCCTTAACGTGGGAATATATTAACCTTTTAAAACCCTGAGACTTTATTTCAGGTAAATCTGTGTCTGTTTCAGGTTCATAAAAGCTGCTGTGAGTATGTGTTTGTGTTCCTTTTCTTCAGTGGTTTTGTGTTATTGTGTGTTTTAGGGTCAAAACAGGTGGAATAACAGAAAAACACAAACATAGGAATTAAAGTTTGACAGGTTTTGACTAATTAAAGCACTCAGAATGTACAGCAATAAGAGATTTAGGATGTTGAACATGAATTATGAACTGGAACACACTGAAGAACAACAAATATTTGAATTTTTTTCCAGTAGTTTTGTTTTGGGGCTCTTTTTTTTTTTTTTTCTAAATCAGTCTTGCTGCTTTTTGACACCTGGTTGAACTCTAAAAAGCAGTCACACTGTTCAAACTTGGTATAAACACAGTTAAAAAAAAATGAAATGGAAAATCATCACAACACTGGAAACAACAGTAAAAACAAAAACAAAAAAACACACAAGGAAAACGCTATAAAAAAAAAAAAAACCCAAAACAACTGTCTATTGTTATAGTAAGTCTGTCTCCCTGTCTGCTCTGTGCACCCTCTCCGCCTGTGTAACAGGGGTGAACTGAGCATGCTCAGATGTCTACAGAAAGAACACAGTCTGTTCTATCAGCACATTTTGAAATGTTTCCTATTGAGTAAATGATTGAATTTTTAGGAATATTTCAAATAAATCGTACATTCAAAACACTGGAAAAAAATCAAAATCTTACCAAGTGTGTTTTTCTAATTTCTAGTTAAATATCTCATCACACTTAAAATAAGACGAAATCACCTAAAGAGTAACTTTTCAGTGAGACATAAGAACTCTTTAGAAATTTTTTGACAATAGATCTGGAAAATCTTATTTCAAGAAATCTTACTTTTCACTTGTTCCATTGGCAGATTTTTTTTTTTTTTTGCTTAATTCAAGAAATTTTTTTTTTGCTCAATTTTTTTTTTTAACTTAAGTTTTTTTTTTTTTTTGCTTAATTCAAGATTTTTTTTTTTTTTTTGCTTAATTTCAGAATTTATTTTGCTAATTGAAAATTTTTTTGCTTTATGCAAGTTTTTTTTTGCTTAATTCAAGATTTTTTTGTTGCATAACTCAAGATTTTTTTTTGCTTAATTCAAGATTTATTTTTTTTTTACTTAATTCAAGATTTTTGCTCAATTCAAGATATTTTCCCTGCTTCAAGATTTTTTTTCTTAATTCAAGAAGTTTTGCTTAGAATTCAAGAATTTTTTTTTTGCTTAATTCAATTTTTTTTTTTTTTTTTTTTTTTTTTTTTGCTTGATTCAAGATTTTTTGCTTAATTCAAGCAAAAAAAAAATCTGCCAGTGGAACAAGTGAAAATTATTTTGGTAAGATTTCTTGAAACAAGATTTTCCAGATCTATTGTCTTAAAATCAGTTCTTATATCTCACTGAAAAGTCACACTTTAGGTGATTATGTCTTGTTTTAAGTGTGATGACATATTTTGACTAGAAATGAGAAAAATACATTTGGTAAGATTTAGATTTTTTTCCAGTGCAAACACAGCATTTACAGTTTATGTAAACCACAGGGAAAAATTTTAAAATGCACAATTCCATTTTAGATCATAATACAACATATAACTCCTTTAAATAAGATCATCAGACTTTATTAGTGACAGTGTTACGATAATGCCTTATATGGAGTTGTTAACAACACTGATCTAGAGAACGTGTACTGTAACTGTAATGACATTGCTTAATTCAAGATTTTTTTAACTTAATTTAAGATTTTTTTTTGATTAATCCAAATTTTTTTGTTTAATTCAAGATTTTTTCTCTTAATTCAAGTTTTTTTTTTGTTTGTTTTTTTTTTTTTTTGCTTAATTCAAGATTTTTGACTAGAAATGAAAAAAAATACACAATTTTTTTCCAGTGTGCACCAAGGTTATAATAGTTTTTGATTTTTCATTATAGTTTGACTTTTTTTTTTCTCGAATTTAGTTCGTTTTAATTCGTTTTTAGAGCAGGTTTGCTATTTTTAATTAGTTTTTGTTACTTTCTAAATGCTTAGTTTCAGTTTAGTTTTAGTTTTTTTTTTTTTAATATATCTTTTCTCTTCTTCTCCGTTGTATTCAAATAAATCCCATACAGGACTCTGCTGTTTTCTCCCAACTTTAGTCTCAATGTTTCCAGGTAGAGTGGAGACCAGAAGACGACTCTAAACCACAAGTGACGAGAAGTGACGGACCGTTAAATATCATATGGTGCCAGCAGCTAAAATTGCTTAAGGGAAGTAAATCGATTTCATATCAGTCCGACTTTGACAAAGACGAAAACTAAGGGAATTTTATCCATCTTTTTTTTTTTTTTACGTTGTAGTTAGTTTTATAAGCACACAATACAGTTTCAGTTAGTTATCGTTTTTTTTCTTTTAATTATAGTTTTTATTTATTTCAGTTAACAAAAATGTTTTTACAATTCTAGTTTTCGTTACGTCGTTAGTTTTCGTTAACGATAATAACCTTGGTGTGCACACAGACACGTCAGGGGTTAAAGGGTTAAACAGACAGAACTCACCATATGATCAGACCTGAGATGACGGCGGCCCAGGTGACGCAGCAGGTATCGGGCCTTTTAGCGTCTTCATCGACGTCCCTGCGGCCGAAACATAAGCAGACCAGGTAGACGGCCAAAACCAGCAGGCTCAGAAGTAAACCCACTGCACCGATGACTGCGAGAACAATCAGAGACTGAAGCAGAAGTAGAGAGAAAAAAAAAAACAAAAAAAAAAAACAGGCCATCAGTTACTGTCCAACGCTGTTCTTCTGTCATAAATCTAAAAAGAACGTTCTAACAATTAAGTTTTGAGAGGCATGTGGGTGTTGCAGAGCAGATCCCACTGCCCAAAAGGTTGACAGCCTGAGTGAAAACAACCGAGCAGAATCAAGTAACACTCATGTTTAAAGATATTAGAGGTGCAGAGGTCAGCGTTCACCTCATCTGGTTTATCGATATCTGCCGACGACTGAAACGTGCGAGTGTGTGGTCTGAGGGCTGAGGACGTTTGGGGTTATTTTTCTGCTGGTGGTGTAGGGCAGGGGTTCCCAAAGTGGGGGGTACTTGGAATTATTTGTGGAAATATATACTGAAAAACAAAAGAAACGCAAGTATGTTTCGGTATTGGTTTATACGGGAGTTTTATTATGAATATTGGTTTCATAATATCCAGCTGTGAAATTTACAGTGGGTCTCTCTTGCCGTCCTTGTAGCACTGAGTTGACGGTCACGGAGATGGGCCAAGCGAATATGGCGATCCTGATTTCGGGTGGTCACATGTGGTCTTCCGGATCTTGGTCTGTCCCGAGTGGTCCCTGTGTATTGGAATCTTGTCCTCAGCCTACTGATGGTGGACTCGTGCACTTGTAGACGTCTGGCAACGTTGCGAGCCGTTAAACCAGCGTCAAGCATACCAATGGCGCGTTCTCTCAGATTATCGTTAAGGCGAGGTATCGTGGTAATGTAGTAACTTTTGAATCTTACCATTTCTTTTTATAGCCCCCGCATAAACAAAGGGAATTGCCACTCCCATTTGTTGCTCCCACTACCATATCACTCAAAACCTCCGATACTTTGTACACGTGCTCAACACCACTCGTGGTCGTGTTTGCCTGCAAACACACGCTCCAATGGTTACAACTCACTTATTTTAATGTGTATCTCAGTTGACAACTCAACAGGACAGCTGAACTCTTGCCTAAATTAACGACCAAAACTTGCGTTTCTTTTGTTGTTCAGTATACAGGGTGGGGAAGCAAAATTTACAATGAACATTTAGTTGTTTTTTCTCAGCAGGCACTACGTCAATTGTTTTGAAACCAAACATATATTGATGTCATAATCATACCTAACTCTATTATCCATACCTTTTCAGAAACTTTTGCCCATATGAGTAATCAGGAAAGCAAACGTCAAAGAGTGTGTGATTTGCTGAATGCACTCGTCACACCAAAGGAGATTTCAAAAATAGTTGGAGTGTCCATAAAGACTGTTTATAATGGAAAGAAGAGAATGACTATGAGCAAAACTATTACCAGAAAGTCTGGAAGATACTATTAAAGAAGAATGGGAGAAGTTGTCACCCGAATATTTGAGGAACACTTGCACAAGTTTCAGGAAGCGTGTGAAGGCAGTTATTGAGAAAGAAGGAGGACACATAGAATAAAAACATTTTCTATTATGTAAGTTTTCTTGTGGCAAATAAATTCTCATGACTTTCAATAAACTAATTGGTCATACACTGTCTTTCAATCCCTGCCTCAAAATATTGTAAATTTTGCTTCCCCACCCTGTATATTAACCCTTTGGTATCCCGTCCAGCAAGTCCTTACTAAGCACCGAGTGTGCCTTTTTTGCACACTTGTGGAATAATTTCAAAAAAATTTTTTCATACAATTTGTTTTTAATTCTTTTACAATTTTTTCTATTTCATCAACTTGAGCCATAAATAAAATTAAAGCTACAAGCGGCAAAGGCCCTCGCCACGGGCACGTCCAGTAAAAGTATGTCCATCGTTCAGCAGGTGGTGCTCTAGCACCAAATTTTATGTCTTCTGATGAGTGGGTGTAGGCCTGGGAGATTGACAACTGATTCGACTTTGAGGCAAATCAGTGTTCGTATGTCGGAACTGAACAAATTTTTGTATAAGTAAATTTGTAGGGGGCGCTATGGAGCCAAAATTCAATTTCTTCCATTGAATGGGTGTGGGGCTGCGAGATGTACCACTGAGTCAAATTTGAGCCAAATTGGTGTTCGTATGTCCGAACTGATGCAATTTTTGTAAAGGTAAATTTGTAGGGGGCGCTATTGAGTGAAATGGCAATTTCTTTTGATAAATGGGTGTAGGCCTGGGAGATTGACAACTGATTCAAATCTCAGTCAACTCGGTGTTCGTATGTCCAAACTGAAGCAATTATCGTAAAGGTAAAGTTGTAGGGGGCGCTATAACACCAAGTTTAAAATTTTCTGATAAATGGGTGTAGGTCTGGGACATAGACGTCTGAGTCTAATTTGAGTCAAATCGGTGTTCGTATGTCCGGACTGAAGAAATTTTAATCCTTTTATGCTTGAATCATGAGAACCTTGATCACGATTTTTTTCCTGAGTGTTTTTATCCCTCTTTAGGCATAAAAATAATAATTCTATTGATTTTTGTTAGCCTATTTTTATGGAGTTACAAAAATGTCCACTCAGCTGGACACCATGCTTTCAGTTTTAGAACCAAAGAAACATGTATTTACTGATATACTGTGTGAAAACGATGAAATAAAAGCATTTTTAAAGCTGCTAATCTGATGTTTTCTCACATTTTAACATACCATACCATAGCAACTTTATTTATAAAGCACTTTAAGAACTTTACAGCTGGCCAAAGTGCCGTACACCAAACATAAAACAAGGGAATAAATAATCAAATAAACTAGTGATAACACAGGGTGTAAAGCGGGCTAAGAACAAAAAATACAACCATCATAAAAACAAAGACATTAAAATCTGTTAAAAACAGTATTAAAAAAAAAAAAAAAAACAGACATGTCACTCACTGATTAAAAGCTAATGAGAAAAAGTGCGTTTTTAGACGTGATTTAAAGACCGGTACAGACTGAGCCTGTTTAACAACTAAGGGCAACTGGTTCCACAACTTTGGGGCGACAACAGAAAAGGCACGATCCCCACGAAGCTTCTTTTTAGTTTTTGGAACCACAAGCTGCAGCTGATCTGCTGACCTGAGAGCACGAGGGGGGCGTAGGGGTGGATCAAGTCGGACAGGTAGGAGGGGGCAAGGCCATTCAAACATTTATAAACAAATAAAAGAATTTTAAAATCAACTCTAAAATGCACTGGTAACCAATGGAGTGAAGCTAAAACCAGTGAAATATGTTGATGTTTCCGTGTCACTGTTAAAAGCCGAGCTGCAGCATTTTGGACCAGCTGCAGTCGGGAAAGTGCATTTTCACTCAACCCGGCATAAAGTGCATTACAATAGTCAAATCTAGTAGTTACAAAAGCATACCTGCATGGAGATAATATGCAAAAAAAACCCCTGTTAATTACAGTCTAATAACAATTAGCAGTTTTTTTTTTACTCTCAAACATCTTACTGCAGATCAGGTTTATCTAGACCAGCAAAGTTATAGTAATGGTATGAATGTCAGTGTATGGGATGATGCATAAGTGTCCACTGTGTTGGCTGATATGGAACTAAAACAACAAAATCCATGAATATACAAGAGAACACTTTTGAACAGTTGTCCACTGTAGTGACCAGTGTGCATGAAAGGGTTAATAAAAAAAAAAAAATAAATAAAAACTTGTAGGGGGCACTGTAGTGCAAAATTTCAATTTCTTTTGACAAATTTTTAATTTTTTTTAACTGTAAATGTTTTTTTTTTCATATATGACAGTTAAATCTAGGCTGTTTGTTTAAAACTTTTAAAAATATAAACACACACTTTTGGCGCAGGAATTTTGCCTAATTTTTTAAAATCTAAAATGCTGAAGTGACAGTTGGGGGTAATGGGTTAAAAAAAACAAAAAACAAAAGTCTATTTCAGGGGGTAATCCACTGTAAAAAGTTTAACACAGGAACTCGGACTGCAGCTAAGAGGAGAAAACAGGAGTGATCCGAAGGCGGTGGGAGGGGGGGCATCATGTGACACGACGGCTTTCATTCAGTCTTGTGATTTCTGTGCGAAATGTTTTAAAGCCTAAAGGACGGAAAGAAACAGAAGATCACTGATATAGAGGATGTGTGCTGTGAGTGGAATGAAACTGTTTGTACACGCTCTTCTTCTAAAACATTTACATTCCAGTGGGCCTTCACATTTCATTAAGTTTTCTGTAACTGTTACTTGAAGAGCAGGAAACTAAAACAAACAGTCTGCTTTAGCGCTGAGAACGATCATGTTGTTTATTCAAACTGCTTCACAGACCTTGTAATGCACATTATTTTCTAACAGGGATGATAAATCACTATTCTATTAACCCATAAACACCCAGTGCTACTTCTGGGGCAGTTCCACAATGAATTTTACGCGATTTATCTCCATTTATTTTAATATTACCCTCTGTATTTTTCATTTTTAAGTATAAATCATGTATTTTCCTATATTTAATTCACTGATCATGTAGATGTTTACAAAAGCTCAGATTAAAATTGAGGGTTATTCTGTCAAAAACAGAGAAAACTAAAGAAAAAATTACTTTTTCAATAAAATCTATCATTAACTGAACATAAACTAAGCATGTACAACCACTGTCATTCATCCAAATCCATGGGTTTTACTGGTGAATCAATGTTAATCAATAGATGCTTTGGTTTCCAGTGTATATTTGGGTCTTTATGGGTTAAATTTACCAATAATAAATGACTTTTTCTTCAATTTTCTCTGTTTTTTAATATAATAACCCTCAACTTTCACATAATTTCTCTCTATCTTACCTTTCTCAAATGATTTATCACCATTTATTATAATATTACTCTCTGTATTTTGCATTTTCAGTATAAATCATGTATTTTCCTATATTTAATTCACTGATCATGTAGATGTTGATAGAATCTCAGGTTAAAGTTGCAGGTTATTCTATCAAAAATAGAGAAAACTAAAGAAAATGTGACTTTTTCAATAAAATCTATCATTAACTGAACATAAACTAAGCATGTACAACCACTGTCATTTATCCAAATCCATGGGTTTTACTGGTGAATCAATATTAATCAATAGATGCTTTGGTTTCCAGTGTATATTTGGGTCTTTATGGGGTAAATTTATTAATAATAAATCACTTTTTCTTCAATTTTCTCTGTTTTTTAATATAATAACCCTCAACTTTCACATAATTTCTCTCTATCGAACCTTTCTCAAATGATTTATCAACATTTATTATAATATTATTCTCTGTATTTTGCATTTTTCAGTATAAATCATTTATTTTCCTATATTTAATTCACTGATCATGTAGATGTTTACAAAAGCTCAGATTAAAATTGAGGGTTATTCTATCAAAAACAGAGAAAACTAAAGAAAAAGTGACTTTTTCAATAAAATCTATCATTAACTGAACATAAACTAAGCATGTACAACCACTGTCATTTATCCAAATCCATGGGTTTTACTGGTGAATCAATGTTAATCAATAGATGCTTTGGTTTCCAGTGTATATTTGGGTCTTTATGGGGTAAATTTACTACTAATAAATCACTTTTTCTTCAATTTTCTCTGTTTTCTGATATAATAACCCTCAAATTTAATCTGATCTTTAATCATATCTCTACATGATCAGTGAATTAAATACAATAAAATGTGTGATTAACCAATAAAGACCCAGTGCTACTTCTATGGCAGTTCCAAAATGAATTTTTCTCCATTTTTAACCTTTCTTAGCTAATTTATCACCATTAATTCCAATATTACCTTCTGTATTTTTCATTTTTAAGTATAAATCATGTATTTTCCTATATTTAATTCACTGATCATGTAGATGTTTACAAAAGCTCAGATTAAAATTGAGGGTTATTCTATCAAAAACAGAGAAAACTAAAGAAAAAGTGACTTTTCAATAAAATCTATCATTAACTGAACATAAACTAAGCATGTACAACCACTGTCATTGATCCAAATCCATGGGTTTTACTGGTGAATCAATGTTAATCAATAGATGCTTTGGTTTCCAGTGTATATTTGGGTCTTTATGGGTTAAATTTACCAATAATAAATCACTTTTTCTTCAATTTTCTCTGTTTTTTAATATGATAACCTTCAACTTTCACATAATTTCTCTCTATCTTACCTTCTCAAATGATTTATCACCATTTATTATAATATTACTCTCTGTATTTTGCATTTTCAGTATAAATCATGTATTTTCCTATATTTAATTCACTGATCATGTAGATGTTGATAGAATCTCAGGTTAAAGTTGCGGGTTATTCTATCAAAAATAGAGAAAACTAAAGAAAAAGTGACTTTTTCAATAAAATCTATCATTAACTGAACATAAACTAAGCATGTACAACCACTGTCATTTATCCAAATCCATGGGTTTTACTGGTGAATCAATATTAATCAATAGATGCTTTGGTTTCCAGTGTATATTTGGGTCTTTATGGGGTAAATTTATTAATAATAAATCACTTTTTTCTTCAATTTTCTCTGTTTTTTAATATAATAACCCTCAACTTTCACATAATTTCTCTCTATCGAACCTTTCTCAAATGATTTATCAACATTTATTATAATATTATTCTCTGTATTTTGCATTTTTCAGTATAAATTATGTATTTTCCTATATTTAATTCACTGATCATGTAGATGTTTACAAAAGCTCAGATTAAAATTGAGGGTTATTCTGTCAAAAACAGAGAAAACCTAAAGAAAAAAATGACTTTTTAATAAAATCTATCATTAAACTGAAACATAAACTAAGCATGTACAACCACTGTCATTTATCCAAATCCATGGGTTTTACTGGTGAATCAATGTTAATCAATAGATGGCTTTGGTTTCCAGTGTATATTTGGGTCTTATGGGGTAAATTTACTAATGTTAAGTCACTTTTCCTCAGTTTCTCATTTTCTCGCTTTTTTATTAGTTTTTTTTTCTTTAATTTTGGTTCACTCATGTTTATTTTGTTCATTTTGTTCATTACTTGGCTGTTTTTATTGATTTTGTGAGTATTTGATCCTTTTAACTTAATTTTAGTATATGTTTTCATTTTGCTTTACATTTTTTTCACAGTATTTATTAATTTAGTAGGGTTTTTTTTCTTCATTTTTGTTCATTTTATTAATCATATATATTAAAACCCGTGTGTCCATTCACTGTCATTGATCCAACTCCCTGGGTTTTACTGTGAAGAAATGTTGTAGGAAGATGATGGTGTTTCCATGGTACTACAGAGCCTCTGAACATCCAAATGGGTCACTTATCTTGGTAACTTGTTAATTTTTTTTAGCTGTTTTGTTTATTTGTCTCATTTTCTTGCTTGTTTTATTTATTTATTTTTTCCTTTATTTTATTCATCTTGTGGTTGATTTTGTTCATTTTATATTCGTTAGTTTGGCTGTTTTATTAATTTTGTTGTGTATTTGAATCCTTTAACTTGAGTTTAGTACATGTTTTTCATTTCGTTTTACATTCTTTCCACAGTCTTTATTATTTAGTAGTTTTTTTTAAATTATTTTTTGCTCATTTTATTTACTAATATATAGAAACCCAGTGTGTCCATTCACTGTCATTGATCCAACTCCATGGGTTTACTGGTGAAGAAATGTTGTAGAAGATGATGGTGTTTTCCATGGTAACTACAGAGCCTCTGAACATCCAAATGGGTCACTTATCCTTGTAACTTGTTAATTTTTTTTTAGCTGTTTTGTTTATTTTTCTACATTTTCTTGCTTGTTTTATTTTATTTTTTTCCTTTAATTTTATTCATCTTGTGGTGATTTTGTTCATTTTATTCATTATTTTGCTGTTTTTATTAATTTTGTTGTGTATTTGATCCTTTTGACTTGAGTTTAGTACATGTTTTTCATTTCGTTTTACCTTCTTTCCAAATTCTTTATTATTTAGTAGGGTTTTTTAAATTAATTTTTGCTCATTTTATTTACTAATATATATAAACCCAGTGTGTCCATTCACTGTCATTGATCCAACTCCATGGGTTTTACTGGTGAAGAAATGTTGTAGAAGATGATGGTGTTTCCCATGGTAACTACAGAGCCTCTGAACATCCCAATGGGTCATATCTGATCACCATGAAAAGATGAATAACTGTATTTTACACTAATTATTTACATGTATTGATAGGATTAGTGGATCAACAGTTATTAAACAGTTTAGATCAGTAGATGATTATGGTCGCTGGTGAATGTTTGGGGTTTTAATGGGTTAAACAAACATGCTCATATCTTTCGGTATCTTATTTGCCACCACATATATGTCTGGAATTAGTCCTAGCCATTGATCTGTTGTCTTCATAGTAAGATCATAAAGCAAACACCGCTGTACAAATACTGGTTATTACTATGGGCTGATAAACCTGCCTGGTATCAGTAGTGGAAGTGAAAAATCCAACTGCGGCTTATTTTACTGTCAAAAAACCATTGTTAAAAGATAACCCGGAGATGACTATGACCTTGATTTTACTTGCAAATAATTTGCACTTAAATTTAATGCTCACAAGTTCACAAAGTCTTTGTCTGGCTGACTAAGCAGAGAATTCCATGAGAAATTCGTGACTAATTATCTGTATGGACGACAATTGACACGGTGACAGAATTTAAATGACGTCCACTGCATTTTCTAATAAAGTCCGTCAACTGTGCGATAATGGGGGTTCGGAGGCGTACTTAACTGTGTATTTATGTTCAAGGAGCTGCAGGTCGCGGAAAAAATGATTAGAACTATCAAAAGTCATCAAAAACAATGGTTATGCAATCAAGTACTAAACCCTGTGTGTATCATGTGACTAAAACAGACTGAAAAGAAACTGGATGCCTGAAGCACTGTTTTTGTTCAGTACAAAATGTTATAGATATTGATGTAGAAGTAAAGTATTTTGGTTTTTATCAAGAAAACTGGAAAATGGATAGATATCAGCTCTGAATTAAACTACTAGGTGCTATTTTTTGTTGTTATCATTATATTTGTCCAAACAAATGTAACCTTTATTTGTTCAGGGCAGTCACCCTTTCATGCATGAATTATGAGAAACCTTAGTCATTTTTTTCTGAGTGTTTTTATTCCTCTTTAGCATGAAAAAACAATGCAATTGATTTTTTTTTTTTTTTTTTTTTCTATGATCTATTTTTCACGGAGTTACAAAAATGTCCCTCAGGTGGACACTATGGTTTAATTTTTGAAGTAAAGAAACATGTATTTAAAACTCATCATCAGAAAGTGATATAATGTGTGAAAACTATGAAAAAAAAAAAATAAAAAATTAATGACACTAATCTGACGTTTTCAACATTTTATCATACTGTATTACTAGTTATTACTCCTTTCATGAAGATAATATCCTCCTGAGAACCCAGGAAATTGACAGTTTTAGCTTTTTTAACACTAAAAAATTGTCTTGATTGGAAACTGCTAATACGACAGTTTTTTCAGATACATTTTAAAAATCATTTGTATTTATTAATTGATTTTTTTAATGGAATTTCCTTGCAAGGGACAGCATTTAAGTTAAACTGTCAAACTTTTGTCCCTATAGAGGACAAAATGCCTTGCTGGGGTCTCAGGAGGATATGCAAAAAAAAAACAAAACAACAAAACCTTTTGTTTCAGAAAACTGTTAATTACAGTCGTAAGAACAATTAGCAACTGAGTGCCACTCAAACATGTATACTCTAGGCAGAATCAGGTTTATCGATGAGCATCAAGTGACAAATAATCATATGAATTGCAGTGTTTGGGGATGATCATAAGTGTCCACTGTTGTAGGCTGATATGGAACTAAAAAACAACTAAACCCATGAAGATACAAGAGAACAGCTGCAGAATAACTGTCCACTGAGTGACCCACTGTGCATGAAACGTTTAAAATGAACAAGAAAACTGAACGAAGAAACAAAGGGTGTCTACTAATTTGTTTTTGCGACTGTATGAACGAGACATCTCACTTCAGATTCAGTTATTTTTAGGCCTGCGATTAATCTAAATCTAAATCAAAAAAAAAATAAATTAATCTAAAAACACCATCACAAATGAATGGTGTAAAGAGAATCCCCCCCCCCCCCCCCCCCCCACCACACACCCACACACACCCCTAAATACTGGAGAGACATTGTGGAAGAAATTCAAACATGGAGAGACTTACTTATATCATAAGACGACTGCAAGCAACATGTGAAGATCGATGGGAAAAATAAACATATCGATGTAAGAATTTAAGTGATTTTGGTTTTTATCAAGAAAACCATGGAAAATGGATAGATATCAGCTCTGAAATTAAACTATTATGAGCTATTTTTGTTGTTATCATTATATGTGTCCAAACAAATGGACCTTGAGTTGTACCAGGCATTAAAATGAACAAGAAATTGAAGAAAACAAGGGGTGGTCTAATAATTTTTTCCACGACTGTATGTGTTAGAGGTTGATCGATATGTTTTTTTCTAAGACTGATACCAAATTTGGTCAGGCCAACGGCCAATGTCTATGCCCGATTTTTGAGGCTGATATTTAAGGTCGTTTTTTTTTGTTTGTTTTTAAAGCACAGTGACTGTAAAATACAGCTGAACACTCAGATAATTAAGATTTTTATGCAGCAATATAAATGAAATTATTAATACACGTACACATAGTACTCTTTTTAATATTTATTGAACTTCAAGTGCTGCCCATACAAGTGCCTGATCAAATGTCTTTTAACATGTTTACTACTGATCACATATTGACTTTAAAAATCTTCTTTAGAAGAGTTTAAAATCTCTTTTCCAAGAGTGGCCTGAGCAAAAACAGCGGCACAGATAAAGTAAAAAAAAAAAAATTAAAAAAGACACTTGTTAATACATTACATCTGGTTATATACAATGTTTGTGCTGTAGTAATGAAATTGTTTGCTCTTTCAAAGTAAAAGCACTTCCTATGCACCTTCAAACTCTCAATATCCTTTCTTCAAAGTGCAGATGCAACAATATTGCCCTTAATTTTTTTATTTTTCAGTTCTTCCATCAACATCTATGGCATTGTACTGACAAAACAGTGCTTTTAGGCATTCCATGTTTTCTTTTTTTGTCTGTTTTAGTCACATGATACACACAGGAGTTAGTAATGGATTGCATAACCATTGTTTTTGATGACTTTTGATGGTCTAATCATTTTTTCCGCGACTGTACAATATGTATATCCCTCATTTAACCAGGTGAAATCTTCAGAGGGATTAAACATTTCTTTTCTAAGAGTGACCTGGGCAAAACAGCAGCACAGATATAGTAAAATAAATAAATAAATAAATAAATGAATGAATGAATGAATGAATGAATGACTAAGAAAAGAAAGAAAGAAAGAAAAAGAAAGGAAAGAAAGAAGAAAGAAAGAAAAGACACTTGTTAATATATTACATCTGGTTATACACAATGCTGTTATCGTGTAGTAATGAAACTGTTACTCTTTCAACGTAAAAGCACTTCCTATGCACCTTCAAACTCTCAATATCCTTTCTTCAAAGTGCAGATGCAACAATATTGGCCTTAATTTTTTTTAATTTTTTCAGTTCTTCCATAATATCTATGTCATTGTACTGACAAAAACAGTGCTTTTAGACATTCCATGTTTTCTTTTCTTTCTGTTTTAGTCACCCTGATACACAGGAGTTAGTACTGGATTGCATAACCATTGTTTTTGATGACTTTTGATGGTCTCATAATTTTTTCCATGACTGTACAGTATATATATCCCTCATTTAACCAGGTGAAATCTTCAGAGGGATTAAACATCTCTTGACCCGGGTAAAACAGCAGCACAAATATAGTAATAAATAAATAAATAAAGACACTTGTTAATATATTACATCTGGTTATACACAATACTTTATGCTGCAGTAATGAAACTGTTACTCTTTCAAAGTAAAAGCACTTCCTATGCACCTTCAAACTCTCAATATCCTTTCTTCAAAGTGCAGATGCAACAATATTGCCCTTAATTTTTTTATTTTTCAGTTCTTCCATCAACATCTATGGCATTGTACTGACAAAAACAGTGCTTTTAGGCATTCCATGTTTTCTTTTTTGTCTGTTTTAGTCACATGATACACACAGGAGTTAGTACTGGATTGCATAACCATTCTTTTTGATGACTTTTGATGGTCTAATCATTTTTCCGCGACTGTACAATATGTATATCCCTCATTTAACCAGGTGAATCTTCAGAGGATTAAAATCTCTTTTCTAAGAGTGACCTGGGCAAAACAGCAGCACAGATATAGTAAAATAAATAATAAATAAATAAATGAATGAATGAATGAATGAATGAATGACTAAAGAAAGAAAGAAAGAAAGAAAGAAAGAAAGAAAGAAAGAAAGAAAGAAAGAAGACACTTGTTAATATATTACATCTGGTTATACACAATGCTTATCGTGTAGTAATGAAACTGTTACTCTTTCAAAGTAAAAGCACTTCCTATGCACCTTCAAACTCTCAATATCCTTTCTTCAAAGTGCAGATGCAACAATATTGGCCTTAATTTTTTTTAATTTTTCAGTTCTTCCATTAATATCTATGTCATTGTACTGACAAAAACAGTGCTTTAGACATTCCATGTTTTCTTTTCTTTCTGTTTTAGTCACATGATACACACAGGAGTTAGTACTGGATTGCATAACCATTGTTTTTGATGACTTTTGATGGTCTCATAATTTTTTCCATGACTGTACAGTATATATATCCCTCATTTAACCAGGTGAAATCTTCAGAGGGATTAAACATCTCTTGACCCGGGCAAAACAGCAGAACAAATATAGTAATAAATAAATAAATAAAGACACTTGTTAATATATTACATCTGGTTATACACAATACTTTATGCTGCAGTAATGAAACTGTTACTCTTTCAAAGTAAAAGCACTTCCTATGCACCTTCAAACTCTCAATATCCTTTCTTCAAAGTGCACATGCAACAATATTGGCCTTATTTTTTTTAATTTTTCAGTTCTTCCATTAATATCTATGGCATTGTACTGACAAAAACAGTGCTTTTAGGCATTCCATGTTTTCTTTTTTGTCTGTTTTAGTCACATGATACACACAGGAGTTAGTACTGGATTGCATAACCATTGTTTTTGATGACTTTTGATGGTCTAAGAAATTTTTCCATGACTGTACAGTATATATATCCCTCATTTAACCAGGTGAAATCTTCAGAGGGATTAAACATTTCTTTTCTAAGAGTGACCTGGGCAAAACAGCAGCACAGATATAGTAAAATAAATAAATAAATAAATGAATAAATGAATGAATGAATGAATAAAGAAAGAAAGAAAGAAAGAAAGAAAGACACTTGTTAATATATTACATCTGGTTATACACAATGCTTTCTGCTGTAGTAATGAAACTGTTACTCTTTCAAAGTAAAAGCACTTCCTATGCACCTTCAAACTCTCAATATCCTTTCTTCAAAGTGCACATGTAACAATATTGGCCTTAATTTTTAATTTTTCAGTTCTTCCATTAATATCTATGTCATTGTACTGACAAAAACAGTGCTTTTAGGCATTCCATGTTTTCTTTTCTGTCTGTTTTAGTCACATGATACACACAGGAGTTAGTACTGGATTGCATAACCATTGTTTTTGATAACGTTTGATGCTCTAAGAAATTTTTCCGCAACTGTATATTTTGACCAGTTAACCTATTAATGTGCATGTCTACGGATGGACCTGGAGAAAACCCACACAGACATGGAATAAACATGCTAACCCTTCACAAACAGACCCACACCGACTGCTTCTAGGACAGGCATGTCCAAAGGTCCGGCCCGGGGGCCAATCACGGCCCTGCGGTCAGATTTAATACGGCCCCACAGCTTGGGTTTTATATTATATTATTTATGGCCCGCTTGGACTGTTGAACCGAGTACATGAATCATAAAAGGTTCAAAATGTAGTTTCTCCTTTCACCTCATGGTGGCAGCACCACTCTAACTCTATCTGGCTCTACAACCTCACCGTGAACCTTTTTCGCTAATTTCAAACCACGGCGCCTGTAAATAAAAAAAAACGAAAGTTGACAGTGAGGGCTGCCGCTTCCAGGAGAGATAGGAATTACAATTTTTTTTCACTGAAAATCAAGGCAATTATGTTTGCCTAATTTGTCAAGAGACTGTTGCCTTGTTTAAGGAATTCAATGTAAAGAGACACTAGTAGATAAAACATGCTAACGCAAACAAGCTAGCAGGGAGTGAGTGCTCCGAAAAAGTGAAGCTAATTCCAGCTGCTTTAAACTCACAACAGTGACTCTTCATGTGAACCTGGGAGTTAAATGAATTTGCCACCGAGGCAGGCTACCAAGTTGCCAGGTTAGTTGCCTGTAACTGCTGGTGTTATGTACTTGTAGATGTGACACAAATATTACTTTTTGAATGATTTCGTGAAAGACAAGAGTAAGAGTCATATGTTTTCATCTTAAATGTTAACAGACTTTGCATTACTGAGTAATATATGAGTAATGATTACTCATATAAGTCATGTTTAAAATCAATGTGGGGTTAAGATTTGTATCAACTTGGAAGTTTAAGATACTCCACACAGTTTGTTCGATGTTATCTGACTCCAGATGTGAAAGGAAGGCAGAATTTTTTTTTTTTTGTTTGTTTTTTTTAATTTGTTCACACCTGAGTGGCTTAGATTTGGTTACATTGCCATTTAAAAAAATGATATTGTGACAATGAAATTAAAATTGTTGTAGAACAGCGCATTTATATGTAATTTTTACTGTTTAAAAAATGTCTGAAGGGACCACTGGCCCCTGGCAATGTCCACATTATCAGATCTGGCCCTCTTGAAAAAAAGTTTGGACACCCCTGTTCTAGGACGTCTACTGCGAGGCCATTATCCTTCATCACATTATCTCTGAATAAACACAGTCAAACTACAAATTATGGATCAAAACTTTAATATAACATGACAGATAAATATCTGCCAGCGCCAACCGTGAAAAAACATCTTATAAGCTGCATCCAATATCCGACTAATAAATCAGTGCATCCCTCTGAAAAAGTGATATAAAAACCGAAGTGTTCGTTTCAGCACTAGACATAGAGTGAAAGAATGGAATCAGATGCTTAAATCAATACATTTCTTTTACACTGAGGAGTCTGAATATGAAAGTTATGTTATGTTTGTTGCTGCTTGTTCAGACTAAACTCTGACAGTTCTGACCTTGTTCAGACCATTCCAAGCAGATCTTTAGTGCAGTTATTGACAAGAAGTGAATAGGAAATGAACATGGTTTGTGGTTTTACTGCAGCCGTTTTCTGTCTGAAAAGTAAAGCAAAGCTACCAGAGCTGTAATATGAAACCATCAGCTACTGTTACATACGTGAAGGTTGGAACACATCAGCTATTTTCAACACTGTTCACTTATTTCACATCGATGGGATTAGTTCGTCATGTCTTCCATTCCAAATGTTTGTTAGACATTTTCTTGTGCATTGGAAAAAGTCATAATCTCACCAAGTGTATTTTCTCATGTCCAGATAATTTTCATGTTTTTCATTGGCAGATTTTGGCTTGAATTAAGCAAAAAACTCTTGAATTAATCAAAATAAAATCTTTTTTGCTTAATTCAAGATTTTTTTTTTTTTGGCTTCATTCCACATTTTTTGCTTCATTCAGTTTTTTTTTTTTTTGCTTCATTTCAGGATTTTTTTTTTTGTGCTTTGATTCAAGATTTGTTTGCACTGCCTTAATTCAAGATTTTTTTTTATTTTTTTATTTTTTGCTTAATTCAAGATTTTTGTCTTAATTCAAGATTTTTTGCCCTGCTTAATTCAAGATTTTTTTTATTTTTTATTTTTTGCTTAATTCAAGATTTTTGTCTTAATTCAAGATTTTTTGCCCTGCTTAATTCAAGATTTTTTGGCTTAATTCAAGATATTTTGTTTTACTTAATTTCAGGATTTTTTTTTTTTTGTTTGTTTTTGCTTAATTCAAGATTCCTTATGCTTAATTCGAGATTTTTGGCTTAATTCAAGATTTTTTACCTGTTTAATTCAAGATTTTTGTGTGGTTTAATTCAAGATATTTTTTTTTACTAATTCAGGATTTTTTTTATTTTTTTTTATTTTTGCTTAACTTCAACGATTTTCTTTTGCTTAACTTCAGTCTTTTTGGCTTAATTCAAGATTTTTTGCCCTGCTTAATTCAAGATTTTTTTTTTTTACTTAATTCAGGATTTTTTTTTTGGCTTTTCGCTTAATTCAAGATTTTTTTTTGGCTTACTTCAAGACTTTTTTTTGCTAATTCATGCTTTTTTTTTGGGCTTAATTCAAGAGTTTTTTCACTTAATCCAAGATTTTTTTTTGCTTAATTCAAGTTTTTTTTTTTTTTTTGCTTAATTCAGATTTTTTTTTTTTACTTGTTTCAAATGTTTTTCCTGCTTAATTTAAGATTGTTTGTTTGTTTGTTTGTTTTGCTTAATTTAAGATTTATTTTTTCTTAATTCAAGATTTTTTTGTTTGAATTAAGCAAAAAAATAAAAAATAAAAAAATCTGCCAATGGAACAAGTGAAAATTATCTTGGTAAGATTTCATGAAATAAGATTTTCAAGGTCTATTGTGTAAAAATAGTTCTTATATCTCACTGAAAGTTACTCTTTAGTTGATTATGTCTTATTTTAAGTGTGATGAGATCTTTGGACTAGAAATGAGAAAAATACACTTGGTAAGATTTTGATTTTTCCCAGTGCAAACATAGCATTTCCAGTTTATGTACATCACACTGAAATGTTTCAAAACATATAATTCCATTTTAAAAAGCGAAATATCACTCCTTTAAATCCTAATACATCATATAACACCTTTAAATAAGATCATCAGACTTTGTCGGTGACAGCGTACGATAATGGCTTATATGGAGTTGTTAGCAACACTGATACAGAGAACGAGTGCTGTAACTGTAATTAATTGTTTGGACATGGTCTCCTTATGAAACATTTTACATTCCAGTGGGCCTTCACATTTCATTAAGTTTTGGTGCAACTGTTACTTGAACAGAACGACAGTACGATCATGTTGTTTATTCAAACTAGCTCCACAGACCAAGTATGCAGGTTATTTTCTAACGGAATGATAATTACTATTCTATTAAACAAATACTCATGTCTTTAAATAGTTTATCTGCCGCCACAATAAGAGGTCCAGAATTAGGCCCTATTATTGATCCGTTTGTCTCTATAAGTAAGCAAACACCTGACCATAATAACCCTGATAAACCCTATGCCTAGATGTTTATTTATTTTTTTTATTTCGACAATAAAAAGGTCAGAAAAAATGCTGTGAGTGAGTCTGTTTGCCAAGTTTTCCAAAACACGTTTTTTTTCCCAGATCTTTCAAACTCTAGTATTCATTTCTAATTTACTGCAGTTTATAATATTGCTAATACTACAGATTTTCTCCAGCTTCTGGTACAGGCGTGAGTGAAATTATTATAGTTGAACCCAATAAGCAGGGGTGTCAAACATGCTGCCCGGGGGCCAAATGCGGCCCACCAAAGGTCCCAGTTCGCCCCTGGGATGTTTTTTGCCAATGCAAAAATTCCACAGTCTTGAATGGAATTGAGCAAAAAAAAAAAAAAAAGCTGGAATTAAGGAAAACATTTTGAATTAAGCAAAAAAAAAAAAAAAAAAAAAATCTTCAATTAAGTTTAAAAAAAAAAAAACTTGAATTAAGCCAAAAAAAAAAAAAAAAAAAAACAAAAAAATCTTCATTAAGTAAAAAAAATCTCAAATTTAGCAAAAAATCTTGAATTACAGCCAAAAAAAAAAACCTTCTATTAACTAAAACAAAAAACCCTTGAATTAAGCAAAAAAAACAAAAATAATAATAATAATAAAAACTCTTCATTAGGGTTAAAAATAAATAAATCTTCAATTAGGACAAAAAAATTCTTCAATTAAGTAAAAAAATCTAAACTTAACAACTTAAATGTTTTTTTCTTTGTTTTAGAACAAAAAATAACATTAAACTATGAAAATATTTACATTTCCAAACTATCCTGTAACACTAAACTGTGAATAACCTGAACAAATATGAACAACCTGAAATGTCTAAAGAAAATTCAGCACAATTTTAACAGTTTTTCTGCCTGTTCCTCAGTGTTTAGTGTCTTTGTAGATCTGATCCATAATGCACATGGACAAATGAGAAGTTGAAGAATAATATTGTTAAAATTGCACTAAATTTTCTTAAATTTTTTAATTAAAATTTCAGTTTTTTTTTTTTTTTTTTTTTTTTTTGTGGAATTTGCAGAACTTGCATTTACCAACACAAAGTTCCTTCAGGGATTCACTTATTTTGATTTCTCCTGCACAAAGTCAGAAATAAGACCTCTAAGCAAATTTTAGCCGATATACATACATACACACCATTTTTTTATTTATTTTTTTAGTTTATTTTTAATGAGATATATAATAATATTCCATGGGAGTGTCTGTAATCTTTCCAATGTTCGTTAGTCTAAGTAATTCGGTCAGAATATGTTTGACCACTGTGTCACTATCTATAAAAATTCAGACTGATGATCATTACACTTTTGTTTATTGTTGCCTCTTTTGCCTTAACATGTCTTAAACTAGCAGTAGTTTAAAGTTGATACCACTAAACTTCAATGCCTACACCATAATAGTGGAGAAGCAGCATTATGCATTTAAAAACTCATTTAACACAATAATAATATACATCCTTACACTGAACGGAAGTCAAAAATGGATATGATGTTTGTCCTGCACTGTAAAGCCCGGACCTGTTTTACTAAATGCTTTAATTACAATGTACTTAATGATTAAGTTTATTACATTACTAGAAAATATTAAGTATATTCTACTAATTCGTAGACATAGTTGAAAGTCGAAAAAGTTTAAGGTGAACAGAATTAAATCACTAGTTTTAGTCATGACACATCTTTTATTCTCCACATTGCATTGTGGGTATTGGGCATGTTGTTGAAAATGTGTTGCTTTTTCTGTGCAGGGGGTTTAGCGGGTTGTGGTGTTAGTGTTAATTTGGGACTTAATGTGTGTATGTCAGTGTTTATTGGCCTTTTTGTGTTTGTTATGTATTTTTGTAGAGCTGCACCATGAGTCAGAGCCAGAGGGAAGAACTATGGCTTTACTGTTCGTCTTGAATCATATTGTTTAATAAAATCTTTATTGCCATGCCAAAATAATCGCACTTCCCCTGTTCTGGTAAATTACACTGTGCTATCTTCCTGCTTAACTTCCATCCAGGCTGTAATATATTAAGATGAATATTTCATAAAGCCATTTATATTGCAAAATCTTTTAATTTAAATCACTCGGAATGAGTCCATGCACTGATGATATTAAGTTAGTGATTACCGAAGCAACTGACATTGCAACAATTTTGAGTTAAATTAAACTTGGCATTTAGTGTCTGTACTTAAAATAGCATTTCCATTCAAATCAAGCATTTAAGTTTTAATACACTCAAGTTTTCATTACTCATTACTTAAATTTTTTAAGGTAACTGGTTTACCCTCAAATTTTTTTAAAGTTAAGACTCAACTATTCCGGTCTTACAGTGTGCTGCGCTTGCTGTAGACAAACCCAGAAAAGCCATGAACATGATGTTAGCAATGTTACTAGCCGTTTGGGCTTTGTATGTACTATGGGGATATGTTTTATTATTATATTATTATTATTATTATATTATTATTATTATTATTATTTACTTATTTTGAGTTCTTATGCACAAAGACATAAATAAGACCTCTAAGCAATGTTAGCCGATAGACCACAGGGAAATGGTTTAAAATGCATAAGTCCACTTAAAAAAGAAGCAAAATATCACTCCTTTAACCCTTTCATGCATGAATTATGATAACCTTAATCAGATTGTTTTTTCCTGAGTTGGTGTTATATTCCTCTTTAAGGCGTTAAAAAAACATGTGATTGAATTTTTTTTTTTTTTATGAACACTATTTTTCATGGAAGTTACAAAAATGTCCACTCAGCTGGGGCACAATGTGTTTAATTTTTGAAGCAAAGAAACATGTGTTTTACTGACACATACTGTCCTGAAAACTATGAAATAAATGTTTGTTTGTTTTTTAATGTTGCCTAATGCTGATGGTTTTCTCACATTTTAACATACTATAATAGTAGTTATTACTCACCTCAAATAATGTGCAAAAACGAACAAAAAAAACACCATCCGGAAACATAAAAAAACAAAACAAAACAAAACAAAAAAACCTGTTAATTACAGTCTAATAACAATTAGCATTGATTTGCACTCAAATATATTGCTGCAGATCAGGGTTTATCTAGAACAGGAATGTTACAATAACGGTATGAATTGCAGTGTATATGGATGGTGCATAAGTATCCACTGTGTTGGTTGATATGCAAGTAAACAACAAAATCCATGAATATACAAGAGAACAGCTGGAGAATACTGTCCCCTGTAGTGACCACTGCATGAAAGGGTTAAATCAAAACTGATCAGTGCGACAACAGTATCAGGAGAACTACCGTACATGTCCTTTAAGAAAAGCTGTAACCTTAATCCAGTTGTTTGCGTAATGACTACATCTGAAGGACACTGAGCAGAGAGAAGATGTGTTTTACCCCGCGTAGACTTCCTGTCCTGATAACTCACTTAAGCCTTTCAGAAGTAACACCGCTGCTACTTCCATTCCCATCCTAATTTCTCACTCCATTGTTTTTTAATTAGATATGCAGGCACTTCAATTTCCACATGCTGCGACGCCAAACTGGAGAAAGGATGCATGAAGAGGGAAGGAGAAATAAAGCTGGACTCTAGTATCTTGGATGTGGACGGAGGATCATTTCATTGATCTTTTATCTTCCTTCGGAGCGTCAGTGTAAAGAACCAAAGAGCGGGCGGCCTGTCCTGGGAAGTGTCTCCTCAGAGCAGACAACAGATCAGCATGTCAAATCAAGAACATAAGTTGTTTTCAAGCTTTAGACGCTGTGTCAACTCTACAGATCACCAGCAAATTCTGTGACTGGAGCGTCCACTGTAGGGACTCCACCACCCAGACGGAACTTCATACAAGAAGAACTGAGAAATACAGTGGAGCCTGAGAGATAAAATCAAAGAGGGGTTTTAGTAATCTTGGCTCCAGGATTCATAAATAACCTCCAGTAAATGAATACGGGTCACACACACACACACACACACACACACACACTCACAGCCATTACCATTCCTAATCAGTTCAGCGAGAAAGAATGATTTAAGACTTGTACTAAATTTAGACATCAGTATGCAATGTTACCCTCATTCACTAAAACAATACATCCATTATATCCAGTATTCTCTAAATTAGATTTTAAAATAGCACCGCTCACAGAAAAACATCCAAAAGCTTTTGTTTTATTGGAGTAAAATGCATTATGCTGAACAGTTTGACTTGAAAACTTCATTAGTGTAAACAGAACATACGCCTGTCACAGTGTGGTGTCGGGATAGAATGTGACGATTCTGTATGTGAGGATGAGTATTTATACTGTACATGAACCCTTTAAACCCTAAAGTTAAAATGGTTCGTCTGGAATTTTCTATTATTATTTATTATTATTATATTATTATTATTATTATTACCTCTGCCAGCAGGTATTGTGATCACTTTGCTTTGTGTGTTTGCTTATTTGTTTGTTTGCGTGTTTGTTTGTTTGTTAGCAAGATAACTCAAAAAGTTATGACACGGATTTTCATGAAATTTTCAGGATATGTCGATACTGGCATAAGGAAGAAATTATTAAAATTTGGTGGTGATGGGGGGGGGGGGGGGGGGCAGATCTGTCTTGGCAGAGGTCTGCGCTCTCCAAGTGCTTTTTTATTTGTTTGTTTGCAACTTTACAGGAAAACTATTCCAACCATCTTTACCAAATTATACCCGCAGATAGGCCTAGGCCCTGGGACCAACCCATTAAATTTTGGGCCAAGTAGGCCAAAGTTCAAGGTCACAGCAAGGTCACAAAATCTACAATTTTCCTATCTCTCATCATTGAGCAATTTTCAAAAATTCATTAAAAAAATCAAAACGACTCTGATTAACCTCCAATTTGATCCACCCGTAGCTTAGAACAATATCTTGTTGTTGTTGTGAGTGTTACTACCTCCGCCAAGGAGGTTATGTTTTTGCCAGGGTTTGTTTGTTTGTTTGTTTGTTAGCAACATAACTGAAAAAGTTGTGGACGGATTTTCATGAAATTTTCAGCAAATGTTGATACTGGCACAAGGAAGAAATTACTAAATTTTGGTGGTGATAGGGGGGGCCGATCTGTCTTGGCAGAGGTCTGCGCTCTCCAAGTGCTTTTTGTTTGTTTGTTTGCAACTTTACGGGAAAACTATTCCAACCATCTTTACCAAATTGTCCCCACAGATAGGCCTAGGCCCTGGGACCAACCCATTAAATTTTGGGCCAAGTAGGCCAAAGTTCAAGGTCATAGCAAGGTCACAAAATCTACAATTGTGCTATCTCTCATCATTGAGCAATTTTCAAAAATTCATAAAAAATTCAAAAACGACTCCGATTAGCCTCCAATTTGATCCACCATAACTTATAACAATATCTTGTTGTTGTTGTGAGTATATTACCTCCGCCAAGGAGGTTATGTTTTTGCCAGGGTTTGTTTGTTGTTTGTTTGTTAGCAACATAACTGAAAAAGTTATGGATGGATTTGGATGAAATTTTCAGGAAATGTTGATACTGGCACAAGGAAGAAATTATTAAATTTTGGTGGTGATGGGGGGGGGTTGGGGGACTGATGCCTTGGCGTAGGTCTGCGCTCTCCGAGTGCTTTTGTTACCTTTGTTTTCATCGGGATTTTCTGTTTGTTTGTTTGTTTGTTTGTCTGTTGGCAAGTTAACTCAAAACAGTATGGACAGATTGGATGAAATTGTCAGGAACTGTGTGATACAAGGAACAAATTTTGGTGGTGATGGGGGGGGGGTTCTCCGAGAGCTCTTTCTAGTTATTATTTGTCTTTTCTTCTTTGTGTCTGTAAACCTGTGCATTATGTAATTTATTTGTTGGAGATTTTTCCTTTGACATCTTGTGTTTGTTAAAAACTTCTTGATGTTTTATAAACACATATATTATGTACTGTACATTTTGAAAATAAACACTTGAAAAGTCAACCCTTTGCTTCAGACTTCTCCCCCGAAGCCACGCCTCCAGAGTACTGGACTGTACTCACGAGGGGGAGGGACAAATGACAGTTGAGTTTGATGACATATCACTATTCAATCATTTCAATGGGCCGGTTAAAATGACTGGATGGTGTTTTTTCAGTCCTCACTAAACACTTTTTACTTCTGTGTTAGAGCACTGAATTAATTGGTTGCAGTCGGGGTGTGAGGGGATTTTAGTAATATGGTAAAAAAAAAAAAAAAAAATGCTCCAGGAAAACATCTCCTACACCACCTTTAAATAGAACTCGTGTACGTGTTTACCAGCTGAAATATTCTCAGCTCATGGGGCCCTAATGCAGATCATGTGAGACCTGTACTACTGTATGGGTTCCTTCAGTCCATTCAACCAGACCACTCCATCAAAAGTCATCAAAAACAATGGTTATGCAATCCAATACTAACTCCTGTGTGTATCATGTGACTAAAACAGACAGAAAATAAACACGGAATGCCTAAAAGCACTGTTTTTTGTCAGTACAATGCCATAGATATTGGTGTAAGAACTGAAGTGATTTTAGTTTTTTATCAAGAAAACCGTGGAAAATGACTGGATATCAGCTCTGAAATGAAATGCTTTTTTTGTGGTATTATATTGTCCAAAACAATGTAGCTATAGTTGTACCAGTCATTAAAATGAACAAGAAATTGAAGAAACACATGGAATATGTTGCTAACAGACTGGAAACTGACTGAAATGATCTCCTTGAATGCTTTTAAATCCAAACTGGATGTATGTATATGTGTGTATATATGTGTATATGTCTATATGTACAGGGGTTGGACAAATAATGGAAACACCTTAAAAAAATCAACAAAATATAATTTAATATGGTGTAGGTCCGCCTTTTGCGGCAATTACAGCCTCAATTCTCCGAGGTATTGATTCATACAACTTGTGAATTGTTTCCAAAGGAATTTTAAGCCATTCTTCAGTTAGAATACCCTCCAACTCTTTTAGAGACGATGGCGGTGGAAATTGGACGTCTTACTTGAATCTCTAAAAATGACCATAAATGCTCAATAATGTTGAGGTCTGGGGACTGTGCCGGCCATACGAGATGCTCAACTTCATTAGAATGTTCCTCGTGCCATTCTTTAACAATTCTAGCTGTATGGATTGGGGCATTATCATCTTGAGGTGAAGGTGTTTCCATTATTTTGTCCAACCCCTGTATATACTGTTGGTTTAGACCAGTGTTTCTCAAATTGTGGGTGGGCCCCCTAGGGGAGGCATGAAAGATTGCACTGTAAGCCCGGATAAGTAGAGTTTACTCCAAAAATTTGAGGCAAGTGATTGCACTTAAATGATTTGAGTAATGATCGACTAATCAATTGGTTTAAGTAGGTTCAACTTTAATGCTAAAGTATTGAACTTAAACTATTAAGTAGAAAACACTAAAGACAAGTTATTTGTACTTTAAATCTGTTGTAAAATCAACCCCACTATCCAACCGTTCAACTCTGCATTTTAGGTTACACTGACTCATTTTCTCAATTGCAGCCAGATTAATTTATCATTGATTAAACTTTTTTTTTTTTTTTTTTTTTAAGATAATGAAACTCAAAACCTATTCCTGACCAAAATAGTTATGAAATTATTCAATTTACTGTAGTATAGCATGAATGGAAGCTAGCTCAATACAATTTGTCAGTACAAGAGATGCTTTTAACTTGACAAGACATTAAGATTTCCATTGCTCAATAGTAGTCTTAGATGAACAGAAAAGCCATAGTTCTTCCTCTGGCTCTGACTCATGTTGCAGCTCTACAAAAATACAAAAACAAACACAAAAAGGCCAATAACACTGTCCATACACATTAAATCCAAATTAACACTAACACCACAACCCCGCTGAACCCCTGCACAGAAAAATAACACATTTTTAATCACACGCCCAATACCCACAATGCAATGCGAAGATAAAAAGGTGTGGTCATGACTAAAACTTAGTGATTTAATTCCATTCAACTTCAACTTTTTCGTACTTTTAACTATGTCTACAAACTAGTAGAATATACTTAACATTTTATAGTAACATCATAAACTTAAATTATCTAAGTGCACTGCAATTAAAACATTTTAGTAAATACAAATTCGGGCTTACAGTGTGCTGGGGGGGGGGGGGGGGGGGGGGCATGGGATTGTTCCTGGGTGTTTTTATTTTTTTTTCTTCTTCAGGTTAAGAACATGTATCAGGTGGAACTAATGTTTTAGCACTGGAGCACCCTGGACTCATTTTAGGGACGTACAACAAACAAATCTAGCGCCCATAGTGATCTGTCACTAAACCTAGATGAAGAGCTTAGACTTTGTACAGTTTGCACTTTAATGTCTGAGATATGCAATGTCAACGGGTACATTACAGTCACTGATATTGTTAAAAATGTTCATCTTTGTTATCAAAATTGTTTTGTTGTTCTAAAAAAAAGTACTTTATTGTCTTAGTTGGATGATAATTGCAGATTTTCCTATTTTTATTGGAAAAATATCATCTCAGGGAGCAGTCCTGTTGAGTTGACTTGTATGGTTCAAGCAAAAAACGAAGTTCTTTTAATCTGAACGAAAATTATTAAAGGAAAAGCAAAAGTATTCTTATAATACGGATGTTTCTTTCAATAAAAGTTACAATTGCACCACTGTTACAATGTTGTGGGGTTTTGGGGGGGGGGGCGCATGGAGATTTTTTGTCCTCCAAAGGGGGGGCCTGAGAGAAAAGATTGAGAACCAAGGGGTAAGAGCTACTAAGTTATGCTTCTTCTCACTACTTTTCAAATAAGACTTTTTTTTTCTTTTTCTTTTTGCATGTATTATTATTTTATGTTCCTTGGATTTTCATTTCAATATTATGTTGTGTAAAAAAAAGTCAGTTGGAGTTGGTGGCAATCAGGAAGCTTGTATCATTTCCATATTCGAAATACTCCAATTTATACTTCTTCCCACCCCTTTTCGGGCATTGTAAATGAAATTATTGTGCATTTCTTCTGACTAAGATTGTTATGATTCTTGATATTTGTATTATTATGCATGTTTTACAAGTGCATATATGTTAAATTTCATTGCATGTTCGGAATAAATCACTAAATCAAAAATCACAGTACATAAGTCAATAAAAGAAAAACAAACAAACAAAAAAAAACCCCTCAAACTCAATAACTTGCATTTGTTTTTCATAGTTTGACCTGTCCTGTAAATTCTTGTATGTTGTAACTTGGCCAGGACTTCCTTGAAAAAGAGGTTCTTGATCTCAAATAAAAGTAAAAAAACAAAAAAAAAAACAAAAAAACAACAACATGGGTTTAGGAAAGCATGGAGATTTTTTGTCCTCCAAAGGGGGGCCTGAGAGAAAAAGATTGAGAACCACTGGTTTAGACAAAGGGGTGAGAGCTATGCTTCTTCTCACTACTTTTCAAATATGACTTTTTTTTCTTGATCTTTTTGCATGTATTATTATTTTATGTTTCCTTGAATTTTCATTTCAATATTGTGTTGTGTAAAAAAAAAGTCAGTTGGTAGCATCAGGAAGCTTGTGTCATTTCCATATTCGAAATAACTCACTTTATACTCTTCCCACCCCTTTTCGGGCATGTAAATGAATTATTGTGCTTTTCTTCTGACTAAGATTGTTATGATTCTTGATATTTGTATTATTATGCATGTTTTGCAAGTGCATATATGTTAAATTTCATTGCATGTTCGGAATAAATCACTAAATCACAAATCACATCAGTGGGTACATAAGATGCAAATAAGATTAAATAAATTCATACTTCTTCTTACTCCTTTTCGACCATGCAAAATTCAGATTTGTATGTGCTTGGAGATAGATTCTGTCCATTTGAATGTTTTTTTTTTGTTTTTTTTTTTTTTGCATGTTCGAAATAAATAAATAAATCAAAAGTCAATAAAAGAAAAACAAAACAAAACAAAAAAACTCAAACTCAATAACTTGCATTTGTTTTTCACAGTTTAAATTTGTGTATGTTGTAACTTGACCAGGACTTCCTTGAAAAAGAGTTTCTTGATCTCAAATAAAAGTAAACAAGGGTAGTCTTAATATTTTTCTCCGGAGCTGTACAACAATAACTTAATTTTACGCGTATTCATCACCAAAAAAAAGTCACCAAACACACTTGTATCCACCCAAAACCGGTTTGTGTTTACCTCCAAACTCCATCAAACTTCTTGCATTTCTACATCTTCCTTATGGCTTATTCCTAAAAGTCAGTGTGATTCACAACAAGCAATGATTTTCTGATGAGATTCCACATGAAAGTACGTGCGCGCTTTTACGCACGGCTACATTTACCAACCTGCAGATAGCTGGTGTCCTCCGGTCTAAAGTGCTGTCGACAGGCTTGAAAAAGAAACTGAGGTGTGGGAAATTGTGCAGCCAGTAGGTCCACCACGGAGCAATGTAATCAAGCCTTGCAGTGGCCATTTCTGCCTTCAAGTCAACCCTCTGCTGTCAGTCAAACCCCTGACCAGACAGACCCGCTTCCCTGTTCGGACTTTGGCACTCCCAGATGTTCCCAAAGTAGAAAAAAATGAAAAATTAAAAAAACAAAACAAAAAAAAAACAACAACAAAAAAAAACAAAAAAACAAAAAACGCACGTCTGGAGTAGTTGCAATTCGAAGTTATTCTTCAGCCATGGGATTTTCCAAACAACACATATTAATATTTCCGGCTCCTTTTTCCATAGTGCTGCTCTCCACAACTGCGCGTCTGCTGGAAATAAATTAGGCTGGGCTCCAGCTTCAGTGGCGGACATCCACGCAGATCCGAGCCACGGGATCTAGTGACGTCATAAGCCTGCCTCCTCTAACAAAGAAGGCGTGACACACACTTTTTCCATAAGGTAAAGCAGGCCCGCGAGTGTTCAACTTAGAAAAAAGTACACGCAAATACACGCACTTAGAATAAAAATATAATAGGAACGCATCCAAATTACGCACGAGCTGAGAAATTAACCCATAAAGACCCACTGTCATTTTTTTCCCCCTATATTTCAATTTTTTTAAAAGTGATTTATCAGCATTTATCTTGACATTATCCTCTGTTTTCTGAGTTTTTACAGTGAAAATCATGTGTTTTACCATATTTAACCTCCGGTATCCAGGTGCGCCTTTTACACTTTGCACTTCGTGTTAAAAAAAAAAAAAAAAATCATATTATTTTTCACAATTTAACCCTTTCATGCATGAATTATGAGAACCTTAGTTGAGTTTTTTTTTTTTGTTTTTTTTTTTGGGGGGGGGGGGGGGGGGGGGGGGGGGGGGGATTGAGTGTTTTTATTCTTCTTTAGGCATGAAAGAAACAATACAATTGAGTTGGAGTTTTTTTTCATGGATTTACAAAAATGTCATTAGGCTACACAACGCATTATATTCTTGAAGGAAAGAAACAAGTATTTAAACCCAATATCAGAAAATGATATGAAAACAATGAAATAAAAACATGTTTAATGCTGCTAATCTGATATTTTCTCACATTTTTTCATATTCTAATACTAGTTATTACCCACTTCATGGAGATTATATGCAAAAATAAAACATTTTGTTAAAAAACAAAAAACAAAAACAAAACAAAACAAAAAAAAAACCCTGTTATTTACAGTCTAACAATTAACAATTGATTTACACTCAAACATGTTAGTGCAGATCAGGTTTATCACGAACAGCAAAGTTACAGTAATGGTATGAATGTCAGTGTATGGGAATGATGCATAAGCCCTCCACTGTGTTGGCTGATATAAAACTAAAACAACAAAATACAAAAATATAATATGCATATCACTATATACAAGAGAACAGCTGTAGAATAGCTGTCCACTGAGGTAACCATTATGCATGAGAGGGTTAAATAAGGTTAAAATTCAAAAGTTGTTCATTTTTGCATGATCTTTAAAATTCTGGCCACCAACTAAAATGTACACATTGTAAACAAAAGAAAATTACCAGACTAGCATCTGTCTCCCAAGTGTGCCTAAACGCACTTTCTTCCATTTGATATGTATGATTAGGGCTGACCTGGATTTACTAAATAAAATCAAATTAGAGCAGAAAAATAAATCAATATAATATTTTAATAGTTTGATTTATGGGTGTGCATTTTACGTACACTTGGTGACAGATGCTAGTATTTTTGAACATTTGACCTAGTGCCAAAAATAATAATGCAAATTAACTAATGTTGGAGTGAATCATTGACATATGCCAGGCTGCAAAAATCAAATAATATGTGATCCACTTTTTATGTAGTCTATTGAAAATTTTTTATTTTTTTGTGTTTTTTCCATCCAAAAAAAAAAAAAAAAGGTTTGTTTACATTACAAACACAGCATTTAAAGGGTTAAAAAAATGTGACAATTATTGAGTATTCGGTATTTTTATTTACGGCTCAAGTTGATGAAATAGAAAAAAGTGTAAAAGAATATAAAACAAACTGTATGAACATTTTTTTAGTTACCAGAGTTACCAAAGTTACCAAAAATAGTCACTTTCCGGATAATAAAGAGTTAAATTAACCCATAAAAACCCACTGTTGTTTTTTCCCCCCTATATTTCAATTTTTTTTAAGGGATTTATCAGCATTTATTATGACATTATCCTCTGTTTTCTGAGTTTTTAGTGTGAAAATCATGTATTTTCCTATATTTAATTCATTGATTTAGATGTTCATAAAAGCTAATGTGTGCGGAAGTTACCAAAAATAGTCACTTTCCTGATAATAACAAGTTAAATTAACCCATAAAGACCCACTGTTATTTTTTCCCCCCTATATTTCAATTTTTTAAAGGGATTTATCAGCATTTATAATGACATTATCCTCTGTTTTCTGAGTTTTTACAGTGAAAATCATGTGTTTTACCATTTTTAACCCTCCGGTATCCAGGTGCGCCTTTTACGCACACTTTGCACTTTGTGTTAAAAAAAAAACAAAAACAAAAAACTTCATATTATTTTTCACAGTTTAACCCGTTCATGCATACTGGTCACTCCAGTGGACAGTTCTTCTCCAGCTGTTCTCTTGTATATTCATAAATTTTGTTGTTTTAGTTTTATATCAGCCAACACAGTGAAGGCTTATGCATCATTCCCATACACTGTAATTCATACCATTACTGTAACTTTGCTGTTCTTCATAAACCTGATCTGCACTAACATGTTTCAGTGTACATCAATTGTTATTTTTTAGAAAAAAAAGTTTTGTTTTTTTTTTTGCACATTATCTCCATGAAACGAGTAATAATTAGCATTAGAATATGTTAAAATGTGAGAAAACATCAGATTTTATTTCATTATTTTAATATCAATTTCTGATATTGGGTTTTAAACATGTTTCTTTACTTCAAAAATTAAATGCACGGACGTTTTTGTAACTCCATGAAAAAAAAACAACAAAACAACTTGATCACATTGTTTTTTTTTGTTTATGCCTATGGAGGAATAAAAACACTCAAGAAAATAAATCTTAACTAAGGTTCTCATAATTAATGCATGAAAGGGTTAAATAAGGTACGGAAGTTACCAAAAATAGTCACTTGCCTGATGATAAAGGGTTAAATTAACCCATAAAGACCCAGTGGTATTTTTTCCCCTATATTTAAATTTTTTTAAGGGATTTATCAGCATTTATTATGACATTATCCTCTGTTTTCTGGGTTTTTACGGTGAAAATCATGTGTTTTACCATATTTAACCCTCCGGTATCCAGGCGCGCCTTTTACGCACACTTTGCACTTCGTGTTAAAAAAAAAAACAAAAAAAACTTCATATTATTTTTCACAATTTAAATAAGGTTAAAATTCAAAAGTTGTTCATTTTTGCATGATCTTTAACCCTTTAATGCATAGTGGTCACTACAGTGGACAGGTATTCTCCAGCTGTTCTCTTATATATTCATGGGTTTTGTTGTTTTAGTTCCATATCAGCCAACACAGTGGACACTTATGCATCATCTCATAAACTGTAATTCATACCATTACTGTAACTTTGCTGTTCTTGATTGATTTTTGAGTGGAAATCAATTGTTAATTGTTATTTTTTGTATATTATCTCCATGAAGTGAGTAATAACTAGTATTAGAATATGTTAAATGTGAGAAAACATCAGATTAGCTGCTTTAACATGGTTTCATTTCATGTTTTCATATCACTTTACGATATCGGGTTTTAAATACATGTTTCTTTGCTTCAAGAATAAAATTCATGGTGTAGCTGAGTGGACATTTTTGTATATCTATAAAAAAAAAAACCCTCAATCTCATTGTTTTTTTTTTTTTTCATGCCTAAGGAGGAATAAAAACGCTCAAAAAAAAAAAAAAAATAAAATAAAATAAAATAAAACTCAACTAAGGTTCTCATAATTCATGCATGAAAGGGTTAAAATTCTGGCCACCAACTAAAATGTGCACATTGTAAACAAAAGAAAATTACCAGACTAGCATCTGTCTGCCAAGTGTGCCTAAAACGCACTATTTCTTCCATTGGATATGTATGATTAGGGCTGATCTGGATTTACAAAAATAAATCAAATTAGAGCAGAAAAATAAATTAATATATAATATTTAATAGTTTGATTTATAGGTATGTATTTTACTGCTAGTATTTCTGAACATTTGACCTAGCGCCAAAATAATAATGCAAATTAACTGATGTTGGAGTGAATCATTGACATATGCCAGGATGAAAAAATTAAATAAAATGTGATCCACTTTTTATGTAGTATATGGAAAAACAAATTTTTTTTTTTGCATCCAAAAAAAAAGGTTTGTTTACATTACAAACACAGCGTTTAAAGGGTTAAAAAAATGTGACAATTATTGAGTATTTGGTATTTTTATTTACGGCTCAAGTTTATGAAATAGAAAAAAGTGTAAAAGAATTAAAAACAAACTGTATGAAAATTTTTTTGACATTATTCCACAAGTGTGCCAAAAAAAGGCACACTTTGTGTGTAGTAAGGGCCTTGTTGGACGGGATACCAGAGGGTTAACTCACTGATTATGTGGATGTTCATAAAAGCTAATGTGTACGGAAGTTACCAAAAATAGTCACTTGCCTGATGATAAAGGGTTAAATTAACCCATAAAGACCCACTGCTACTTTTTCCTCCCTATATTTAAATTTTTTTAAGTGATTTATCAGCATTTATAATGACATTATCCTCTGTTTTCTGAGTTTTTTACATTGAAAATCATGTATTTTCCTATATTTAATTCACCGATTATGTAGATGTTCCTAAAAGCTAATGTGTACGGAAGTTACCAAAAATGGTCACTTGCCTGATGATAAAGAGTTAAATTAACCCATAAAGACCCAGTGCTATTTTATTTAATATTTAACCTCCTAAGACCCAGGAAATGTCGGCAAAGTACAAGCTTATTTTGTTTTTATTAAATAAGTGCCCCTATTGGAAACATCATGATGCAACAGTTTTTTCAGATGCAGTTTTAAAATTTTTATGGAATGTCCTTTGTGGTGGACAGTTTTCTTTTCTTTTTTTTTCTTCTTGATCCAACTCCATGGGTTTTACTGGTGAATCAACATTGTAGAAGATGACTGTGTTTCCATGGTAACTACAAAGCTTTCTGAACATCCAAATGGGTCACTTATTCTATAAATTGTTCATTTTGTTAGCTGTTTTGTTTATTTTTCTACATTTTCTTGCCTGTTTTATAATTTTTTTCTTTAATTTTGTTCCGTTTGTGGTTTATTTTGTTCATTTTATTCATTATTTTGGCTGTTTTTATTATTTTTTTTGCGTATTTGATCCTCTCAACTTTATTTTAATACGTGTTTTTCATTTAGTTTCATATTTTTTTCCACATTCTTTAATATTTAGTAGGTTTTTTAATTAGTTTTTGTTCATTTTATTTAAACCCAGTGTGTCCATCCACTGTCATTGATCCAACTCCATGGGTTTTACTGGTGAATCAATGTTGTAGAAGATCACGGTGTTACCACGGTAACTATGGAACCTCTGAACGTCCAAATGTTTCACTTATTTTGTAAATTGTTCATTTTGTTAGCTGTTTTGTTCATTTTTCTACAATATCTTTCCTGTTTTATTATTTTTTTCTGTAATTTTGTTCAGTTTGTGGTTTATTTTGTTCATTTTATTCATTACTTTGGCTGTTTTCATTTGATTTTGCTACATATTTGATCCTTTTAACTTTATTTTCATAGATTTTTTTTTTCATTTCATTTTGTGTTTTTTCCACATTATTTATTATTTAGTAGGATTTTTTTAAATTCATTTTTGTTTATTTTAATTATTAATATCCATGGGTTTTACCGGCGAATCAATGTTGTAGAAGATGACGGTGTTTCCACGGTAACTACGGAGCCTCTGAACATCCAAATGGGTCATATCTGATGACCATGAAAAGACGAATTACTGCATTTTACACCAATTATTTACATATAATGATAGGATTAGTGCGTACGATGAAATTAGTAAAGCTACTCCAGTCGGTGCAACAATATGAATAGTAAAAAAACAATATGTCATAAAATAAGAATAGAGCAAATTTCAAATAACAAAAAAACTAAAATAAGAAAACAGAACATAAAATTTAACAAAAAGTAAAATAAAAGTAGCACTAAAGTAGAATAAAATTTGAAAATAAAAATGCTAATTTTAACCTCATGAATGGGACAAAATTCAGAATTGGGATATAAAATGTAAAATTATTGCATCCTGTCTGGCCTCGGTTTGTTGCTGCTGGGTTTTGACATAAGGAGGCAACAGTATTCAATGCACTATTTATGACTTGTGCTGTTAATGTCTGACCTCTTGTGGACAATGAGGCGCACTGAGGTGAACCATAATGAGCATGGTAATAAGACGGTGTAGCCACAGGCACAGAATATTGGCTCCTGCTGTTATTTACAATCTGCAACAAGAGTGGGAAGACTTACATTAAAAACCTGCTTCAGAGTAGCTACACTAACAATAATAAATGCGAATAAGTGTAATAAAAGTAACTACCACTGTTGCATAGAGAGAGACAGGTGGGGGAAAAAAAAAAAAAAAATCTGCAAAAGCATAGTAAGACATGCTCATTAGAACTCAGTGAATGGCTCAAGCTCAGAAATAAACAAGTATTAATGAGTGAATTCTTGCAGCACGGCATACAGATAGTTGTACTGTGGTGGTAGTGACAGCAGCAAGGCAGAAAATTAGGCTGTAATACATAGAAACAGACTGGAGAGTTGGAGTTGGGACTAACTGCAACTGCATACCAACATTTTTTTTTTTTTCCAATATTTTTTATTGAAGAAAAATACAACACGTCCGATCACAGATTTACAATTTACCTTCCCTTTTTTTTTTTTTCCAAGTATAAACACATATGCATATAGAAACACATTTACATATACATATACATATGCGTACAAAAAAACCAAAGGAAAGAGCACTCTTACTTAGAGTCTACAAAAAAAGAAACTTATAAATTAAATAAAAAATAAAATAAATGTATAATAAAACTAGAAAAGCACTTGCAGAGTGCTGTGCCCCCCCCCCCCCCCCGATCACCACAAAAATGTAGTCCTTTGTTCCTTCCTTTGTTCCAGTATCCACATTTCCTGAAAATTTCATCCAAATCCGTCCATAACTTTTTGAGTGATCTTGCAAACAGAACGATAAACAAACAAAAAAATCAGTCCTTCCCTCCTGATCACCACCAAAATTTAATCAACAAATGGTTAAATTTGTTCCTTGTGCCAGTATCCAAATTTCTTTAAAATTTCATTAAATTCTGTTCATAACTTTTTGAGTTATCTTGCTAACAGAAAAACAAACAAACAAACAAACAAACAAACAGACAGACAGACAGACAGACAGACAGACAGAAAAACAAACAAAAAAAAAAACAGACAGACAAACAAACAAAAAAAACAGACAGACAGACAAACAAACAGACAAACAAGCAAACAAACAAACAAACAAACAAACAAACTGACAAACAAGCAAACAACCAGAAAGACAGACAAACAAACAAACAAACAGACAGACAGACAGACAGACAGACAGACAAACAAACAAACAAACAGACAGACAGACAGACAGACAGACAGACAGACAGACAAACAAACAAACAGACAGACAGACAGACAGACAGACAGACAGACAAACAAACAAACAAGCAAACAAACACACTGACTGACAAACAAACAAACAAACAAACAAACAAACAGACAAACAAGAAAACAAACAAGTAAACAGAGAAACAAAGAAGCAGACAAACAAACAAACAAACAGACAAACAAACAAACAAACAAACAAACAGAAAAAACAAACAAACAGACAGACAAGCAAACAAACATACAAACAGACAAACAAACAGACAAACAAACAAACAAACAAAAAGACAAACAAACAAACAGACAGACAGACAAACAAACATACAAACAGACAGACAAACAAACAGACAAACAAACATACAAACAGACAAGCAAACAAACAGACAAACAAACAAACAGACAGACAGACAGACAAACAAACAGACAGACAAATAGACAAACAAACAAACAGACTGCCAAACAAACAAACAAACAGACAAACAAACAAACAGACAGACAGACAGACAGACAGACAGACTGACTGACTAACAGACACACAAGCAGACAGACAGCCAAACAAAGAAACAAACAAACAAACAAGCAAACAAACAAACAAACAAACAGACAGACAGACAGACAGACAGACAGACAGACAGACAAACCCCGATGAAAACATTACCTCCTTGGCGAAGTTAATAAACAAATTGCACCCCCCACCCCAAACCCTGCCCCACCCCAGCTCATCCTGACCAGTACAAAGTAATGATTACTTATTTATTTATTTATTTATTTATTTATTTATTTATTTTATTTGACAGGGACAATGCAGTCAAACATAATTTCCACTGATGTGATGTATACAGAGTTTATAGCTAGTGTTAATTCTCAACTCCAGTCCCCGGTTGGGCTCTTCCACAACATGGTAGTAGAAGTATAACATATACATCATTTAAAACAATCTTATCATACAATTCAATAATCAAGTGTTGCATTTATATGATCTGAGGCATTCATTCTCTCACTCACTCACTCTCCCACACAATATACACAATATTTACAGATGAGAACATTAGTGTTTTGTCTTTAACCAGGTTTTGGTTCTGCTGGTGAACATCTTAAACTCTGAGATGGATTTTATTTCTGATGGCAGAGAGTTCCACAGTTTAATACTCTTACAGGAGAAGGATGACTGTCCCAAAGTTGTCCTGTGGAATGGGATTTTGTAATTTAGGTTTGAAAAGCTGCTGGTGACTCTGTTTCTGTTTTGTCTGTCAACAAATAGACTGAGTGGTTCAGGTGCGAAGTTGTTTATACATCTGAAAATTAACTTGAGAAAACATAGGTCACTAAAGCTTTCCAGGCTTAGCAACTTGTATTTTTCGAGGATGCAACAGTAGTGGTACCTGACTGGAATTATAAATTACAACAACAGTCACACATTCAATCAGGTAGTACCTCTAAGTTTGTAAAATAAGAAATAAAGGGATGCCATTTGTGGAAAAAAAAAAAACAACCTAAATTCTCATTAGCATTAGTGAAGTTAAAATCTTACGCTTAGAGGAAGTTAATGGTGCAATGCACTGCATGAAAAGAGAAAAATCTCCCCAAGAGGTAAAGCCTTCTGGAACTCAGCTTTCACTAAAATTGAGTCTTCAATACCATATAAATTCTGTATTAAAAACAAAATTAGAATAATACATCTCAAGATTTTACATAACATATATCCCTCCAATGCTATTTTATCTAGATTTAGAAATATTACAAATATGTAACTTTTGTGATTCTTATCCTGAAAACACTTTACATTTATTTATTTTTTTGCTTTTTTATTTGAAATGTGAAGGAAAAAGGCAGAATAAACGTCTTTCAAATGAGTGACACATATCGAGAGAACCTCCTTTCATGGAATACAAAATTCTGAGGTAAGTTTTAAGGTGGTTTCAGAATGGGTTACTGTTTTAAACTACTGGTCACATGACTGCACATTTAGAGGAGAGATGTTGACGCCAGTGGTTAAACTGTGCGAGTAGGCTAATGTTATGAAAGGGTAATGTTATGAAAGGCTAACGTTATGAAGGCTAACGTTATGAAAGGCAAACATTATGAAAGGCTAACATTATGAAAGGCTAACATTATGAAAGGTTAACTTTATGAAAGGCAAATGTAATGAAAGGCAAACATTATGAAAGGCTAACATTATGAAAGGTTAACTTTATGAAAGGCAAATGTAATGAAAGGCAAACATTATGAAAGGCTAATGTTATGAAAGGCTAACGTAATGAAAGGCTAACATTATAAAAGGCTAATGTTAGGAAAGGCTAACATTATAAAAGGCTAACATTAGGAAAGGCTAATGTTAGGAAAGGCTAATGTAACGAAAGGCTAACATAATGAAAGGCTAACGTTATAAAAGGCTAACGTTATGAAAGGCTAACATTATGAAAGGCTAACATTATGGAAGGCTAATGTTAGGAAAGGCTAACAATGTAAAGGCTAACATTAGGAAAGGCTAATATTAGGAAAGGCTAATGTAACGAAAGGCTAACATAATGAAAGGCTAACGTTATAAAAGGCTAACGTTATGAGAGGTTAACGTTATGAAAGGCTAACATTATGAAAGGCTAATGTTACGAAAGGCTAACATTATGAGAGGCTAACATTATGAAAGGCTAATGTTATGAAAGGCTAACGATATGAAAGGCCAACATTATGAAAGGCTAACATTATGAAAGGCTAATGTTATGGAAGGCTAACATAATGAAAAGCTAACATCATGAAAGGCTAACATTATGAAAAGCTAACGCTATGAAAGGCTAACATTAAGAAAGGCTACCGTTATCCTCTGTTTGCCTCATGTTGAATACATTTACATTCCTGCAGCTGCTTGTGTGACCAGTAAAACCGACAAACTGCTCCTGATCAAGTCGTGATAATTTTTTTATCTTTAAATTTTTTTTTAAAATTATCCAATGAATGTTAACTATAGACTTACTGCATCAAAGGTTAGTGGTTCTTTTTTGAAGCGGAAGGATAAAATAAAAAGAGGAAATAACTGAAGATGACTATTTTCACCTGGACTTAACCCCATACAGGCAGGGAACGGAACCACCTGGTGCTTCTACCAACACTGACAGAACTCCATTCTGTTCCAGTTGTTCATTTATCAAGGAAATTGTGATTTTATCAACGTAACTGTGGCATTTTGGGTTCATTAAACATTAAATTGCCTCCATAAACTGGATGCAACTTGCACAGTATAACACTGCGTGATAATACTGTTTATATTTCAGGGTTTTAGCCATATGTAGCTAAACATGCAGCTAATTTAAGCTGAAGCATACTAGCTAGCTGCGAAGTGGACACAGTTAAACTAAACAGCGTGTCCATTTACATGGTGATATGTTCTAATGTTATCCTCTTGTTTGAGATTTTTCGAGAAATGTTCATGATTTTGTATTTTAAAATGTAATTTGAAATGTTAAAATCCTAGCTTTTCACTGTGTTATACCGTAAATATTACATTAACCCTTTCATGCACACTGGTCACTCCAGTGGACAGCTATTCTACAGCTGTTCCCTTGTATAGTCATGGATTTTGTTGTTCTTTTTTTTTTTTTTTTTTTTTTTTTTACACATATCTTTATTAAAGTTTTAAGACACTACATACCTTTTCTGACATGAACTGGTAACATTATGTAGATCTCTCCTGAGCATAAACCCCCAGAATCACAAGCCCTCCCCATAGTTTTCACGCAATTTATCAGTAAATTCATGTTTCTGTGCGTCAAAAATTAAACCTGTGGTGTCCAGCTGAGTGGATATTTTTGCAACTTCATGAAAAATAGGTTCATGAGAATTTTTTTTTTCATTATTATTATTATTTTTTTTATGTATTTATGATTTTTTTTTAAAATTATTTTTATTATTATTAATTTTTCATTTATTTTCCAGAAGAAAATTTTCAATTGCATTGTTTTTTTCATGCCTGAAGAGGAATAAAAACACTCAGGAAAAAATTTTGATTACGGTTCTCATAATTCGTGCATGAAAGGGTTAAACATTAAATTGCCTCCATAAACTGGATGCAACTTGCACAGTATAACACGCGTGATAATACTGTTTATATTTCAGGGTGTTAGCCATATGTAGCTAACATGCAGCTAATTTAAGCTGAAGCATACTAGCTAGCTGCGAAGTGGACACCGTTAAACTAAACAGCGTGTCCATTTACGTGGTGATATGTTCTAATGTTACCTCTTGTTTGAGCTTTTTCGAGCAATGTTCATGATTTTCTATTTTAAAATGTAATTTGAAATGTTAAAATCCTAGCTTTTCACTGTGTTATACCGTAAATATTACATTAACCCTTTCATGCACACTGGTCACTTCAGTGGACAGCTATTCTACAGCTGTTCCCTTGTATAGTCATGGATTTTGTTGTTCTTTTTTTTTTTTTTTTTTTTACACATATCTTTATTTAAGTTTTAAGACACTACATACCTTTTCTGACATGAATTGGTAACATAATGTAGATCTCTCCTGAGCATAAACCCCCAGAATCACAAGCCCTCCCCATAGTTTTCACGCAATTTATCAGTAAATTCATGTTTCTGTGCGTCAAAAATTAAACCTGTGGTGTCCAGCTGAGTGGATATTTTTGCAACTTCATGAAAAATAGGTTCATGAGAATTTTTTTTTTTCATTATTATTATTGTTATTTTTTATGTATTTATAATTTTTTTTTAACCCATAAAGACCCAAACACCCACTGGTGACAAAAATCATTTACTGATATAAAAAGTTAAATAACTGTTGATCCACTAATCCCATCAATACATGTAAATAATTGGTGTAAAATACAGTTTGTCATCTTCTCATGGTCATCAGATATGACCCATTTGGACGTTCAGAGGCTCCGTAGTGAATGTGGAAACACCATCATCTTCTACAACATTGATTCACCAGTAAAACCCATGGAGTTTCATAAATGACAGTGGATGGAGACACTTGGTTTATGTTCAGTTCATGACATATTTTACTGAAAATGCCACTTTTTCCTTCATTTTCTCTCTTTTTGATATAATAACCCTCAACTTTAACTTGAGCTTTTATGAACATCAGTCATGATCAGTGAATTAAATGTAGGAAAATACCCGATTTTCCCTTAAGAATGCAATAATATGGATGATAATAATAAAATAAATGGTGATAAATCACTTAAGAAAAGTTAAAAATAGAGGAAAAACCATTTGGGAACTGCCACTAAAGTAACACTGGGTCTTTATGGGTTACATTATTTTTATTATTATTAATACTTTATTATTTTCCAGAAGAAAATTTTCAATTGCATTGTTTTTTTCATGCCTAAAGAGGAATAAAAACACTCAGGAAAAAATTTTGATGACGGTTCTCATAATTCGTGCATGAAAGGGTTAAATATGTTTTACAGTAATATATTGTGTCTTGGAATACGGTAGTTACTGTAAAATGCAGCAACTGTGGCTAACAGTGTTTTACTGTAAAAGGTACATTAAATACAGCCCAGTACCGCAATACTTTTTACAGTAAGAAACTGCAGTTGTAGATTACAGCAGAGTTACTGTAGAATAACAGTAACATGCTGGCAACTGTAGCTGCCAGTATTTTACTGTTATTTAACGGTAAAATTTGTTACAGTGTATTTGTCAGAAGAAAATTTTCTATCACATTGTTTTTTTCATGCCTAAAGAGGAATAAAAACACTCAGGAAAAAATTTTGATGACGGTTCTCATAATTTGTGCATGAAAGGGTTAAAGTTTGATCATAAAAGGAAAAACCGATGCAAATATGTGATTAATTTTCCTTTTTTATTCCAATTTTCTCATATATAGTCTCAACAAAACACTTAAATTAACATCAATTTACTCAAAGCGTCTTTTGCATATTTCAGCAAATGACAATTTATCATATTATGCGTTTTTATCCTCAGGGGAAATTGCTTTTTCCGTGTGGAATACAGAGCGGTTGGAAGCTTAAACCAAGCGGCCATCATTATTTGGGAGCTTTGATGCACCTTCACGACCAGCCTGCCTGGATAGTGAGCTCCCAGTCTGAATACTCTGAGTAGGTGACACTTGAAATACACTGTATGAATATGAATTCTGACTGTGCTCTGCATTTACAAACAGCTTTGGTTTGAGGCCAGAAAATCTCCGGTGATTGCAATGCCCGTCACTCTCTGTGTTTGAACCGAAAAAAGCCGAAATGTAAAAAAAAAAAAAAAGGCAGAGGCATGAATAAAAGCCCCGTCGGTCGGTGGGTCCGTCTGTGTCTCTTTAATTCAGACTGCATGTATCCAGCCTCCCTCGTCTGCTCGCTGTTCATTTATTCTTGTTATCTCCGTGCAGACAAAACCTGTCACACCCACAAATCACAGCAATGCCAGTGTGATCCTGGACATTAAAGATGAATGGAGCTCAAAGCAGGTGCGAAAAAACAAACAAACAGACGGACCGGGGCTGGTGTGGTTGTTGTTGTTGTTGTTGTTGTTGTTGTTGTTGTTGTTGTTGTTGTTGTTGTTGTTGTTGTCGGGCAAATTCACTTCTATTGTTTGGAAATTTATAATGAATCTATAATTAATTTCTTACAAGTTTGTTTTTTTTTTTCCGATCTGTTCTGTCCTTTGCACGAGTTTGTTGTATATTGCTGCTGTTATCTATCTATCTATCTATCTATCTATCTATCTATCTATCTATCTATCTATCTATCTATCTATCTATCTATCTATCTATCTATCTATCTATCTATCTATCTATCTATATCTATCTATCTATCGTTCTATCGTTCTATCGTTCTATCTATCTATCGTTCTATCTATCGTTCTATCTATCGTTCTATCGTTCTATCGTTCTATCGTTCTATCTATCGTTCTTTCTATCGCTCTATCGTTCTATCTATCGTTCTATCTATCTATCGTTCTATCGTTCTATCGTTCTATCTATCGTTCTATCTATCATTCTTTCTATCGTTCTTTCTATCGTTCTATCGTTCTATCTATCGTTCTATCGTTCTATCGTTCTATCTATCGTTCTATGTTCTATCTATCGTTCTGTCGTTCTATCGTTCTGTCGTTCTATCTATCTATCTATCTATCTATCTATCTATCTATCTATCTATCTATCTATCTATCTATCTATCTATCTATCTATCTATCTATCTATCGTTCTATCTATCGTTCTATCTATCGTTCTATCTATCGTTCTATCGTTCTATCGTTCTATCTATCGTTCTATCTATCGTTCTATCTATCTATCGTTCTATCTATCGTTCTATCTATCGTTCTATCTATCTATCGTTCTATCATTCTATCGTTCTATCTATCGTTCTTTCTATCATTCTTTCTATCGTTCTATCGTTCTATCTATCGTTCTGTCGTTCTATCGTTCTGTCGTTCTATCTATCTATCTATCTATCTATCTATCTATCTATCTATCTATCTATCTATCTATCTATCGTTCTATCTATCGTTCTATCTATCTATCGTTCTATCTATCGTTCTATCTATCGTTCTATCTATCTATCGTTCTATCTATCTATCGTTCTTTCTATCGTTCTTTCTATCGTTCTATCGTTCTATCTATCGTTCTATCGTTCTATCTATCGTTCTATGTTCTATCTATCGTTCTGTCGTTCTGTCGTTCTGTCGTTCTATCTATCTATCTATCTATCTATCTATCTATCTATCTATCTATCTATCTATCTATCTATCGTTCTATCTATCTATCTATCGTTCTATCTATCGTTCTATCTATCGTTCTTTCTATCGTTCTTTCTATCGTTCTATCGTTCTATCTATCGTTCTATCTATCTATCGTTCTATCTATCGTCCTATCGTTCTATCGTTCTATCTATCGTTCTATCTATCGTCCTATCGTTCTATCGTTCTATGTTCTATCTATTGTTCTGTCGTTCTATCTATCTATCTATCTATCTATCTATCTATCTATCTATCTATCTATCTATCTATCTATCTATCTATCTATCGTTCTATCGTTCTATCGTTCTATCGTTCTATCTATCTATCGTTCTATCTATCGTTCTATCGCTCTATCGTTCTATCGTTCTATCGTTCTTTCTATCTATTGTTCTATCATTCTATCTATCATTCTATCCATCCATCCATCCTGACGTGCTTCGTACATCTAATGGTGTCCATATACAGGTGTATTAAAAGACGCAAAAACCCTTCAATATCTCCTTTACATTTTGTAATAATTTCCATAGAGTTGTCTATTCATTCATTCATTCATTCATTCATTCATTCATTCAAGCGTTATTAAGGACACAAAAACTATAGGATAAGGTAAAAACATACACAATATAAAAAAAAGGGGAAAAAAAAGAAGAAGGAGGATTTCTTTCCATTTGCTGGTGTAATAAATGGGTTCAGTTCTACAGCTCCCTTATGGACGCCCTGTATTTACTTCTGGAGACATGTTTCAGATGAGTTCTAACACCAAAAACACATGAACAAACACAAAACTAACACATCTATCTGTGTGCTTCTGTTCGGTTCTGACAGAGCATTTGAAGTGAATCTATACAATGACTCTGGGATAATAATAAAAAAACAAAAAAAACAAAACATAACCACTGAACAGAAAAGGGGAAAAGGGTTTTTAGTCATGAAAGTCTTACACAAGCAATGGAGCTGAACCATTAGGTGGCAGCCCAGTCCTTTTCTGCACGCCTCTGAACCTTATCTCCAACACTGTCCAGCGGGGTCTCCTGGTTGTCTATCTATGAAACAGACAATTTCAACCCATCATTGCACAGAGCTCCTTTGTGTCTAATACCGTCCACAAAGTGAAATATAATCTTAATGAACTGTGGCTTATAGATCAGATCCATTGCTCTCCTGGGCCTTTCATCAGAAAGAGTCTCTGGGGTCGTCCATTTGGGCCCTGATGCTACAGGAAATACATTTCAAAGAGGGCTTTGAAGTCAAGTAGCTCAGACTGCTTAGTAAAACTAAAAATGAGTAGTAACAGAATGAAGTCGTACGGTGAATGACAAGCTTCAAGGTCAGCAGTATTTCAGAAACCTGGTTGTGATGTTACACTTGTGAACTTCAGAATTTCAAATCACGGACCAAATATTCCTCCAGGAGATGGTGATATTCCAACCTTGACTTCTGTGGGCAGCCACACTTCACCTGGAGCTCGCCCACACCGCTTTTAGAATAATATCACGTCCATGCCTTACATTTCAGGCAAGTGCAGCTGGACTATCCTATGAACTGGATTTTTAACCCATACAGGCCCAGTCGGATTTCTGTGGAGCTTCTAAATGAGTGTTTCTCACTATTTTACCTTTTCTTAAGTGATCTCTCACTATTTATTAACCTTTTCATGCATGAATTAGGAGAACCTTAGTCGAGATTTTTTTCCTGAGTGTTTTTATTCCTCTTTAGGCATGAAAAAACAACGCAATTGATTTTTTTTTGTTGTTTTTTTTAATAAACCTGTTTTTATGAAGGTAGATTTGTTTATTTATTGCTTCACCTAAAAAAAAAAATTCAATTTAAAAAAAAAAAAAGGGTTTGAATTAGGGATGTCCGATATTGGCTTTTTTGCCAAAAACCAATATGCCGATATTGTCCAATGCTTAATTTCAGATTCTGATATCTACCGATACCGCTGCTGATATATGTGGGATATTAACCCTTTCATGCATGAATTATGAGAGCCTTAAACAAGAGTGTGTTTATTCTTCTTCAAGCATTTAAAAAAAAAAAACAATGTGATTTAAAATTTTTTATGAACCTATTTTTCATTGAGTTGCAGCTGTACACCATGGGTTTAATTTTTGAAGCAAATAAACGTGTATTTACTGATATACTGTGTGAAATCTATGAAATATAGACTTTTTTAAAGCTGCTAATCTAATGTTTTCTCACATTTTAACATACTCTAATACCAGTCATTATTCACTTCATGGAGATAATATGCAAAAAGAAACACATTTTGTTTAAAAAATTGCGGTCTAATAACAATAACAAGCATTTGATTTACACTCAAACATTTTAGTGCAGATCAGGTTTATCAAGAACAGCAAAGTTACAGTAATGGTGTGAATTGCAGTGTATGGGATGATGCATGTTGGCTGATATGGAACTAAAACAACAACATCCATGAATATACAAGAGAACATCAGTAGAATAGCTGTCCACTGTAGTGACCACTATGCATGAAAGGGTTAAACTAATTTTAGGTAACATCACATATCTCCTGTCATGGAATTAACACATCATGCCTAATTTTATTGTGATGCCCATTGGATGCATTCTCAAATGCAACAAGGCTTTCAAAATGTAAACACTGTCTGTGCAAAGAATACATACTTCAACTTAAGTTGTGGAAAAAATGCCATATTTATTTATTTTCTCTCCCTCCCTACCAGTGTTGTCAAAATTTTTACATCCTTTAAAAAAATGTGGAGAGACATGAACAACCAGAAAAAAAAGTGCAATTTTAATAATTTATAACATTACACTGGTCAACAACAAATTTATTGTTTAAGTTTTTTGAGCTGATCTAGGATAATTTTGGTGTGCTGAATCCAAAAATCACATTCATTTTGCTCAATCAGGTCAACTTTCTGAACTATGCTACATATTGGCTTTTTAACATTTTTGCTTACATTTATGGGCATTTTCACATCATATGATAAAAAATTCTTTCATATTTCTTGCAGTAAATGAGTTCTGAAGATTTTACTTTTGCCAAATTATGATTAATGTTTTTTTCTTAATATTACAGGTGAATGAAATGGCTTCGACTAGAAGATCTTGCAAAAATAAGCCTGACGTATTCTGCTACATCTGCGGTGAATACACCATTGTACCTAACAGGAATCAAGGCACAAGTTTCATAAAGTGTGCTTACCAATCTTATTTTGGTATTAATTATTATATTTTGAGAGAAGATCAAATTTTTCAAAATCAAATGAGCAAAAAAACCTGACCTGATTGAGAAAAACAGATGTCATTTTTGGATTTAGCGGTGCAAAATGGTCCTAATTCAGTTGAAAAAACCTAGACAACTTGCAAAAAACATTTTTTTGTAACCCAGTGTCATATAATCTTACGTTTTTCACTCTAAAACATAGAAAAACACAGACATACAGATTTTGGAATTCATATTATTTATGTATTATTATGTTATTATTTTAACCCTTTCATGCATACTGGTCACTACAGTGGACAGCTGTTTTCCAGCTGTTCTCTTGTATATTCATGGGTTTTGTTGTTTTAGTTCCATATCAGCCAACACAGTGGATGCTTGTGCACCATCCCATAATACACTGCAATTCATACCATTACTATAACTTTGCTGTTCTTCATAAACCTGATCTGCAGTAATATGTTAGAGTGTAAATCAATTGCAAAAAAGTTTTTTTTCTTTTTTTTTTTTTTTTTGCATATTATCTCCATGAAGTGAGTAATAACTAGTATTAGAGTACGTTAAAATGTGAGAAAACATCTGATTAGCAGCATTAAAAATGTTTTTATTTCATAGTTTTCACACAGTATATCAGTAAATATATATTTCTTTGCTTCAAAAATTAAACGCATGGTGTCCAGCCGAGCGGATCTCCATGAAAAATAGGTTCATAAGGAAATTTTCAATCACATCATTTTTTATGCCTAAAAAAGAAATAAAAGAAATAAAATAGGAAAAACATCTTGATTAAGGTTCTCATAATTCATGCATGAAAAGGGTTAATGATCCGGCCCACTGCAGGTCATATTGGGCTGTATGTGGCCCCTGAACTAACATGAGTTTGACACCCCTGCACTGGAGTTTAAATTGTGAACTTCAGAGTAGTTCTAGGAGTGAACTTTTAAGGGTTAAACAAACCATTCCACAATACATGCAGCTGAATAAGAAATGTATGAGATGCACAGACACAACCAGATAGAACATGTGTGCAGTGCTTTGCAAATACTACTTTCATGGAGAAAAAAAACCCCCACTCATCTCAGTCCTTGTAGCTGCTTGGTCTTCGTCATCGTCCACTCAAGTGTCCTCAAAACGCGCTGGATTTGCCTCCTGATTGAACGTCTCCATAACAATCACAGGGATGATTGGTTCATTTAAAAGTGTTTTGAAGAGCCTGATGTACCATCTCTTCCTTCATCCAAGCCACAACAGTAACTACTCAGTGAAATACCAAAAAAAATGTGGTGGATTGGACTTTTCCTCCTCCTTGGTTATTGCTTCTTTTTTTTTTTTTTTGGATTTGTGACTCAAATCCCCTTGCTCTTTTTTGACTGATTTATGCTTGATTTATGCCTGAGAGCTCAACGTGCCAGTATTATCCAATCAAACTGGGCTCCTGAGATTACATTAAAGTGTAATATCAATGCGGCAATCCTTCGTATATTGCTGTTTTGAAATACCAAGAGTCCTTGCGACGCTATAGGCACATGCACGATGAAGGGGATTTGTCTGTTTAGGTAATGTTTCATGTCCGAGATTGCCTACGTAAATGAATAAAATGTTGTCTATCATGTTTAATTCATTTAATCAAAGACTAGATGGAAAAAAAACAAACAAAAACAACAATGAGAAAACACAGGTGAGTGGAAATAAATAAATGAAAGCCTGGCGACTGCAATCTGTTTCTGTCTGAACTGTGAATTAAATGGAGTCCCTGGAACTTATTTCCTAAGGACTCTCTACATCGCAAAAAGAAACCGCACTGATTAATTCTAATATCTCATCTCGAATTTCCTTCAGCTTCAGGAATATTACTTTATTATTTCCAGAGGCTTTTACAAAAATTCAGTGAGTGTACTTGTGGCAGGTACTTGCAATTAGTGACAAAAAAACACAAGGGTGGTGTTGGGCTATTGAATGTACCCGTTAGCTGGTTTTCCAAGAAGTATGTATAAAAAATACGCCCCCCCCAAAAAAACAAAACAAAACTACATGTTAAGTGAAAAGAACATGTATTTTAGAACATTAGACCAGCATTAGTGCTGATCCAGATCCCTGTCCACATCCACATGATCCCTTTGAATATCGTTAATTAAAAAGAAGTAAATATAAAAAATACAAGAAAGGTGAAAGGAACATGTATTTTAGAACATTAGACCAACATTAGTGCTGATCCAGACCCATGTCCACATCCACATTATCCCTTTGAACATCATTAATTAAAATAGCCCCCCCCCCCAAAAAAAAAAAAAGCCAAAAATCGTCACTTGCTCAATGAAGGGTTAATTTTTTTATAGGGCACTCACTGAAATACTCTGAAATTCAAAATTGTCACTATATTTTTATTACTTTTATGAAATTCTTCAACATTTTTTTTATGGTTATATAGAAAATCAAGATGAATGAAGTTACCATATTTGGTTCCTTATCCATAAGTGGGGGAAAAAAAAAATACAAGAAGTAAATATAAAAAATACAAGAAAAACACATGTAAAGTGAAAGGAACATGTATTTTAGAACATTAGACCAACATTAGTGCTGATCCAGACCCCTGTCCACATCCACATGATCCCTTTGAACATCATTAATTAAAATAGTCAAAAAAAAAAAAAAAAAAAAAAAAGGCCAAAAATCATCACTTGATCAATAAAGGGTTAATTCTTTATAGGCCACTCACTGAAATACTCTGAAATTCAAAATTTCAACTATTTTTTTATTACTTTTATGAAATTTTCAACATTTTTTTATGGTTATATAGAAAATCAAGATGAATGAAGTTACCATATTTGGTTCCTTATCCATAAGTGGGGAAAAAAAAAAAAAAAATCCAAGAAGTAAATATAAAAAATACAAGAAAAACACATGTAAAGTGAAATGAAAATGTATTTTAGAACATTAGACCAGCATTATTATTATTATTATCCCTTTGAACATCATTAATTAAAATAGTCAAAAAAAAAACAAAAAACAAAAAAAAAAGGCCAAAAATCATCACTTGATCAATAAAGGGTTAATTCTTTATAGGGCACTCACTGAAATACTCTGAAACTCAAAATTTCAACAATTTTTTATTACTTTTATGAAATTTTTCAAATTTTCTGATCCAGACCCCTGTCCACATCCACATGATCCCTTTGAACATCGTTAATTAAAATAGTCAAAAATAAATAAATAAATAAAAAGCCAAAAATCGTCACTTGCTCAATGTAGGGTTAATTCTTTATAGGGCACTCACTGAAATACTCTGAAATTCAAAATTGTCACTATTTTTTATTACTTTTATGAAATTTTCAACATTTTTTTATGGTTATATAGAAAATCAAGATGAATGAAGTTACCATATTTGGTTCCTTATCCATAAGTGGGAAAAAAAAAAAAATCCAAGAAGTAAATATAAAAAAATACAAGAAAAACACATGTAAAGTGAAAAGAACATATATTTTAGAACATTAGACCAACATTAGTGCTGATCCAGACCCCTGTCCACATCCACATGATCCCTTTGAACATCATTAATTAAAATAGCCCCCCCCCCCCAAAAAAAAAAAAAAATTTGCCAAAAATCGTAATTTGCTCAATAAAGGGTTAATTCTTTATGGGGCACTCATTGAAATACTCTGAAATTCAAAATTTCAACTATTTTTTTAATTACTTTTATGACATTTTTCAACTTTTTTTTAAGGTTATGTAGAAAATCAAGGTGAATGAAGTTACCATATTTGTTTCCTTACCCATAACTGGCAAAAAAATCCAAGAAGTAAATAGAAAAAATACAAGAAAGGTGAAAAGAACATATATTTTAGAACATTAGACCAACATTAGTGCTGATCCAGACCCCTGTCCACATCCACATGATCCCTTTGAACATCGTTAATTAAAATTGTCAAAAAAAAAAAAAAGCCAAAAATCGTCACTTGCTCAATGAAGGGTTAATTCTTTATAGGGCGCTCACTGAAATACTCTGAAATTCAAAATTGTCACTATTTTTTATTACTTTTATGAAATTTTTCAACATTTTTTTTATGGTTATATAGAAAATCAAGATGAATGAAGTTACCATATTTGGTTCCTTATCCATAAGTGGGAAAAAAAAAAAAAATCCAAGAAGTAAATATAAAAAATACAAGAAAAACACATGTAAAGTGAAATGAAAATGTATTTTAGAACATTAGACCAGCATTATTATTATTATTATCCCTTTGAACATCATTAATTAAAATAGTCAAAAAAAAAAACAAAAAACAAAAAAAAAGGCCAAAAATCATCACTTGATCAATAAAGGGTTAATTCTTTATAGGGCACTCACTGAAATACTCTGAAACTCAAAATTTCAACAATTTTTTATTACTTTTATGAAATTTTTCAAATTTTCTGATCCAGACCCCTGTCCACATCCACATGATCCCTTTGAACATCGTTAATTAAAATAGTCAAAAATAAATAAATAAATAAAAAGCCAAAAATCATCACTTGCTCAATGAAGGGTTAATTCTTTATAGGGCACTCACTGAAATACTCTGAAATTCAAAATTGTCACTATTTTTTATTACTTTTATGAAATTTTTCAACATTTTTTTTACAGTTCTATAGAAAATCAAGATGAATGAAGTTACCATATTTGGTTCCTTATCCATAAGTGGGAAAAAAAAAAAAATACAAGAAGTAAATATAAAAAATACAAGAAAAACACATGTAAAGTGAAAGGAACATGTATTTTAGAACATTAGACCAACATTAGTGCTGATCCAGACCCCTGTCCACATCCACATGATCCCTTTGAACATCATTAATTAAAATAGCCCCCCCCCCCCCAAAAAAAAAAAATTGCCAAAAATCGTAATTTGCTCAATAAAGGGTTAATTCTTTATAGGGCACTCATTGAAATACTCTGAAATTCAAAATTTCAACTATTTTTTATTACTTTTATGAAATTTTCAACATTTTTTTATGGTTATATAGAAAATCAAGATGAATGAAGTTCCCATATTTGGTTCCTTATCCATAAGTGGGAAAAAAAAAAAAAAAAAAATCCAAGAAGTAAATATAAAAAATACAAGAAAAACACATGTAAAGTGAAAGGAACATGTATTTTAGAACATTAGACCAACATTAGTGCTGATCCAGACCCCTGTCCACATCCACATGATCCCTTTGAACATCATTAATTAAAATAGCCCCCCCCCCCCCAAAAAAAAAAAATTGCCAAAAATCGTAATTTGCTCAATAAAGGGTTAATTCTTTATAGGGCACTCATTGAAATACTCTGAAATTCAAAATTTCAACTATTTTTTAAATTACTTTTATGCAATTTTTCAACTTTTTTTTAAGGTTATGTAGAAAATCAAGGTGAATGAAGTTACCATATTTGTTTCCTTACCCATAACTGGCAAAAAAATCCAAGAAGTAAATATAAAAAATACAAGAAAGGTGAAAAGAACATATATTTTAGAACATTAGACCAGCATTAGTGCTGATCCAGATCCCTGTCCACATCCACATGATCCCTTTGAACATCGTTAATTAAAATTGTCAAAAAAAAAAAAAAAAAAAAAAAGCCAAAAATCGTCACTTGCTCAATAAAGGGTTAATTCTTTATAGGGCGCTCACTGAAATACTCTGAAATTCAAAATTGTCACTATTTTTTATTACTTTTATGAAATTTTCAACATTTTTTTATGGTTCTATAGAAAATCAAGATGAATGAAGTTACCATATTTGGTTCCTTATCCATAAGTGGGAAAAAAAAAAAAAATCCAAGAAGTAAATATAAAAAAATACAAGAAAAACACATGTAAAGTGAAAAGAACATATATTTTAGAACATTAGACCAACATTAGTGCTGATCCAGACCCCTGTCCACATCCACATGATCCCTTTGAACATCATTAATTAAAATAGCCCCCCCCCCCAAAAAAAAAAAAATTGCCAAAAATCGTAATTTGCTCAATAAAGGGTTAATTCTTTATGGGGCACTCATTGAAATACTCTGAAATTCAAAATTTCAACTATTTTTTTAATTACTTTTATGACATTTTTCAACTTTTTTTTAAGGTTATGTAGAAAATCAAGGTGAATGAAGTTACCATATTTGTTTCCTTACCCATAACTGGCAAAAAAATCCAAGAAGTAAATATAAAAAATACAAGAAAGGTGAAAGGAACATGTATTTTAGAACATTAGACCAACATTAGTGCTGATCCAGACCCATGTCCACATCCACATTATCCCTTTGAACATCATTAATTAAAATAGCCCCCCCCCCCAAAAAAAAAAAAGCCAAAAATCGTCACTTGCTCAATGAAGGGTTAATTTTTTTATAGGGCACTCACTGAAATACTCTGAAATTCAAAATTGTCACTATATTTTTATTACTTTTATGAAATTTTTCAACATTTTTTTTATGGTTATATAGAAAATCAAGATGAATGAAGTTACCATATTTGGTTCCTTATCCATAAGTGGGGAAAAAAAAAAATACAAGAAGTAAATATAAAAAATACAAGAAAAACACATGTAAAGTGAAAGGAACATGTATTTTAGAACATTAGACCAACATTAGTGCTGATCCAGACCCCTGTCCACATCCACATGATCCCTTTGAACATCATTAATTAAAATAGTCAAAAAAAAAAAAAAAAAAAAATGCCAAAAATCATCACTTGATCAATAAAGGATTAATTCTTTATAGGGCACTCACTGAAATACTCTGAAATTCAAAATTTCAACTATTTTTTATTACTTTTCTGAAATTTTTCAACATTTTTTTATGGTTATATAGGAAATCAAGATTAATGAAGTTACCATATTTGTTTCCTTACTCATAACTGGCAAAAAAAATCCAAGAAGTAAATATAAAAAAATACAAGAAAGGTGAAAGGAACATGTATTTTAGAACATTAGACCAACATTAGTGCTGATCCAGACCCATGTCCACATCCACATGATCCCTTTGAACATCGTTAATTAAAATAGCCCAAAAAAAAAAAAAAAAAAAAAAAAAAGCCAAAAATCGTCACTTGCTCAATGAAGGGTTAATTCTTTATAGGGCACTCACTGAAATACTCTGAAATTCAAAATTGTCACTATTTTTTATTACTTTTATGAAATTTTTCAACATTTTTTTTACAGTTCTATAGAAAATCAAGATGAATGAAGTTACCATATTTGGTTCCTTATCCATAAGTGGGAAAAAAAAAAAATACAAGAAGTAAATATAAAAAATACAAGAAAAACACATGTAAAGTGAAAGGAACATGTATTTTAGAACATTAGACCAACATTAGTGCTGATCCAGACCCCTGTCCACATCCACATGATCCCTTTGAACATCATTAATTAAAATAGTCAAAAAAAAAAAAAAAAAAAAAAAAAAGGCCAAAAATCATCACTTGATCAATAAAGGGTTAATTCTTTATAGGCCACTCACTGAAATACTCTGAAATTCAAAATTTCAACTATTTTTTATTACTTTTATGAAATTTTCAACATTTTTTTATGGTTATATAGAAAATCAAGATGAATGAAGTTACCATATTTGGTTCCTTATCCATAAGTGGGGAAAAAAAAAAAAATCCAAGAAGTAAATATAAAAAATACAAGAAAAACACATGTAAAGTGAAAGGAACATGTATTTTAGAACATTAGACCAGCATTATTATTATTATTATTATTATCCCTTTGAACATCATTAATTAAAATAGTAAAAAAAAAAACAAAAAACAAAAAAAAAGGCCAAAAATCATCACTTGATCAATAAAGGGTTAATTCTTTATAGGGCACTCACTGAAATACTCTGAAACTCAAAATTTCAACAATTTTTTATTACTTTTATGAAATTTTTCAAATTTTCTGATCCAGACCCCTGTCCACATCCACATGATCCCTTTGAACATCGTTAATTAAAATAGTCAAAAATAAATAAATAAATAAAAAGCCAAAAATCGTCACTTGCTCAATGTAGGGTTAATTCTTTATAGGGCACTCACTGAAATACTCTGAAATTCAAAATTGTCACTATTTTTTATTACTTTTATGAAATTTTCAACATTTTTTTATGGTTATATGGAAAATCAAGATGAATGAAGTTACCATATTTGGTTCCTTATCCATAAGTGGGAAAAAAAAAAAAAATCCAAGAAGTAAATATAAAAAATACAAGAAAAACACATGTAAAGTGAAAAGAACATATATTTTAGAACATTAGACCAGCATTAGTGCTGATCCAGACCCCTGTCCACATCCACATGATCCCTTTGAACATCATTAATTAAAATAGCCCCAAAAAAAAAAAAAAATTGCCAAAAATCGTAATTTGCTCAATAAAGGGTTAATTCTTTATAGGGCACCCATTGAAATACTCTGAAATTCAAAATTTCAACTATTTTTTTTATTACTTTTATGACATTTTTCAACATTTTTTTTTATGGTTATGTAGAAAATCAAGGTGAATGAAGTTACCATATTTGTTTCCTTACCCATAACTGGCAAAAAAAAATCCAAGAAGTAAATAGAAAAAATACAAGAAAGGTGAAAGGAACATGTATTTTAGAACATTAGACCAACATTAGTGCTGATCCAGACCCCTGTTCCACATCCACATTATCCCTTTGAACATCGTTAATTAAAAAAGCAAACAAAAAAAAAAAATAGCCCCAATATTAAAAATATCCATAACTTTTTGTTTGTAGTATATGTTAAAATGTGAGAAAACATCAAATTAGCAGCATTAAATGTTTTTATTTCATTGTTATCACACAGTATATCAGTAAATACATATTTTTTTGCTTCAAAAATTAAACACATGGGGTCCAGCTGAGTGGACATTTTTGCAACTCCATGAAAAATAGATTCATTAAATAAATAAATACATATACATACATACATACATACATACATACATACATAAATAGCATTGTTTTTTTTTTAATGCCCTAAGAGGAATAAGGAAAAAAATCTTGATTAATGTTCTCATAATTCATGCATGAAAGGGTGAATGACAAAATAAATAAATAAATAAATAAAAATAGCTGAACAAAACAAAGGTGGTGTTCTATTGAATGTAAGCACTTCAGAACCATCTGCACCATCAAAAAATGATGGAGCGAGAACAAAAAAAAAAAATGATGCAAGTTTTTTGGAAGAAGTGAAGTACATTCTACAGCTTAGCAAAGTGCTCAAAGGGATTTTTTAACAAGAGGCGGTGATGTTCCTGTGTGCCGATGAAGGCCGATCTGTTGCCAATCAGGTCGACTTCTTTATTTTTATTTTTTTATCATCGTCCTACCTTAATGTCAATAAAGGTTTTTTTTTTTTAATTTCCTTTCTGCGTCGGACCAGAAAACTACCTTGAACCTCAGTCATTTCTTTGTCTTTTCTTTCTGTAAGGCTCAATTCTAGCTCAATGTGCAAATGCTAAGGTCCTAAAATGAAACCTTTAATGCGAAAAACTATTCAATATTGTCCCACGAGATCCATCCCTTCAGTGTCGTCAAATCGAAGAAGTTCGTGTGTGTGATTACGCTTTGGAAATAACAAACTCCGAAGCCAAGGCTACGTGATGTGAACATGTTACAAGTGTAAAAAAAGAAGTTTTGATATGATAATTATACTAATATTCTATCCAGCTGCCCAGTGCCATAAAGAGCTATTTCATGCAGTGATGCTTTTTGAAGAGAAAAAAAATATTCTGACATTGGCGCATTTGTCCATTTTTTTAATTTTTTTTTATTTCTCTTGCAGGAAAATGACTTTCTTAGCCTGAAGTTTATCCAATTACGGATTTACAGCAGTGCAAAGCCGACCGTATGATACAGCCTCAGTCTATTTTTCAGCCTTTGGAGCAAATCCAGTCATTCCAATTGGTTGCTGATGGTAATAATTGCAACAGTATTGTATTGATCTAGTTGGTCTGTGGAGTGGAAACAAACAAAGCACATGAAGAAAAAGAAGAGGGCGCTCCTTATGTGCAGTAATATTTGGCTTGTTTATCTGGGGCTTTGAGAAGATGTAACAGTGAGGTATTAAGATAAAGCACAGACTTTACATTTTAATGGCTTCTAGAAACGACAAAAAGTCCCCAGCGGTGATTTTTACTCCCTTTATTGTGTCTTTGAACGCAGTAAAAGGGAGAAGATTACTGTGCTTTAAAAGAACATATGAGAGTGACACAGACACATTTGCAAAGGTTTATAAGGCACTTCATCACGTTGTTGTGTAGAAAACGCTTTGTCTGTGTGCGATGAGCAAACACAAACACACACTACCTTAAACATCCCAATATCCTGCACATGTATATGTATTATATTGTGTCTAAGTGACCCTTACATCTAAAGAAAGGATTATAATCATTATTTAACCCACACTGTAAAAAAAAAAAACTTGTAAAAAAAAAAGGTGACATTCCGGCAGCAGGGGTGCTGAAAAAATACTGTTAAATAACATTAAATAATCATCTCATAAAAATATGATAATTTTCCATAATTAAAAGACAGTTTTTTGCCCTAACTTTACATTAGATTTTGCTTATTTTTTGACTTTTTAATGTTTAATAAAGAATATTTACATGTATTAAAACAATCAAATAACCTATGTGTATGTATATATATATATATATATATATATATATATATATATATATATATATACATACAGGGTGGGGAAGCAAAATTTACAATGAACATTTAGTTGTTTTTTTCTCAGCAGGCACTACGTCAATTGTTTTGAAACCAAACATATACTGATGTCATAATCATACCTAACACTATTATCCATACCTTTTCAGAAACTTTTGCCCATATGAGTAATCAGGAAAGCAAACGTCAAAGAGTGTGTGATTTGCTGAATGCACTCGTCACACCAAAGGAGATTTCAAAAATAGTTGGAGTGTCCATAAAGACTGTTTATAATGGAAAGAAGAGAATGACTATGAGCAAAACTATTACCAGAAAGTCTGGAAGTGGAGGAAGCAACAAAAAATGTACCAAAGCTTTTATTAAAACTCTCAAATCCAAAATCCTAAAGGATCCAACCAAATCCATGAGAAAAATGGCAATTGAACTTGAGGTAGACAACAAGACTGTTAGAAATGCAGTAAAATATGATTTGAAGATTTAAATTCTCATGACTTTCAATAAACTAATTGGTCATACACTGTCTTTCAATCCCTGCCTCAAAATATTGTAAATTTTGCTTCCCCACCCTGTGTATATATATATATATATATATATATATATATATATATATATATATATATATATATATATATATATATATATATATGTACAAGGGCTGTTCAAATACAGGATGTTACATTCTTTCGTGATGGGATAGTGATGCTTGAACATCGATGGACCAAGTGCGTTGCTGTAAATGGAGATTATGTTGAAAAATAAAATATAAATTATCAGTCTGTGTTGTTCTGTTCTGGGTGAGGCCATGAACTTATTGAACGGCCCTCGTGTATATATACATATATATATATATATATATATATATATATATATATATATATATATATATATATATATATACATATATACATATATATATATATACATTCACAAAAATACATTTATTCAACATGTTTGTTGTGAAACCTACTGTAATTACACAAGATATTTGTCAATTAACAATTTATTTATGATTTAATTTTATGTGGTTTATATATATATATATATATACACACACACACACACACACACACACACACACACACACACACACACACAGGGTGGGGAAGCAAAATTTACAATGAACATTTAGTTGTTTTTTCTCTGCAGGCACTACGTCAATTGTTTTGAAACCAAACATATATTGATGTCATAATCATACCTAACACTATTATCCATACCTTTTCAGAAACTTTTGCCCATATGAGTAATCAGGAAAGCAAATGTCAAAGAGTGTGTGATTTGCTGAATGCACTCGTCACACCAAAGGAGATTTCAAAAATAGTTGGAGTGTCCATAAAGACTGTTTATAATGGAAAGAAGAGAATGACTATGAGCAAAACTATTACCAGAAAGTCTGGAAGATACTATTAAAGAAGAATGGGAGAAGTTGTCACCCGAATATTTGAGGAACACTTGCACAAGTTTCAGGAAGTGTGTGAAGGCAGTTATTGAGAAAGAAGGAGGACACATAGAATAAAAACATTTTCTATTATGTAAATTTTCTTGTGGCAAATAAATTCTCATGACTTTCAATAAACTAATTGGTCATACACTGTCTTTCAATCCCTGCCTCAAAATATTGTAAATTTTGCTTCCCCACCCTGTATACATTTTTTTTTTTTTTTTTATAGTATTAAACTTTAAATTAACAGTTTAATCTCATAAACACAAAAGAATATTTGTGAAATTACAATGCATTTGCAAATGTATTTTAACTCTATTTTTCTGTGGAAAAATACAAATTTTCTGTTAAAAAAAATAAATTTTATGGTTGTTCACAGTTACAGTTTTTTTGTGTTATTTTACATTTGACATGTAAAATCACAGTCTATTTTTGTCATTTCATTGATATTTTCCTGTATCTTAAAAATACAGGAAAAATCTGTAAAATAAACTGAAAATTCTGTTAAATTACAGATTTTTTTTACAGTGTAGAAAATGCTTTGTGCGCGATGAGCAAACACAAACGCACACTACCTTAAACAACACAATATATGTATTATATTGTGTCTAACTGACCCTTACATCTAAAGAAAGTATTATCATCATTATTTAACCCTTGAAGACCTGTCATGTCGGCCTACAGACATTGTCTGGATTTGTCTCTTTTACGTTGTCTGTCATTTTTGTTGTCTGTCACTTCCTGTTTTATTTTGTTAAGTTTCCCTCATGTGTCTTGTCTGGTGTCTTTACTTCCCCTCCTTGATTGTTTCACCTGCTCCTGATTACCTGACTCCTCTTGTGTATTTAAACCCTGTGTTTTCCCCTGTTTGTTTGCCAGTTTGTGTTCTACCTTTGTGTGCTCACTCACCAGCGTTTTTGGATACCTGTCAGTCTGTCTGCCCGTCTTGACCCGTTTTGCCTTCCGACCACCGATTCTGCCTGTTCCTCATCTGCCTGCTTGTCTGGTTCTGACCTGGTTCGTTCATCCGACTCCTGATTCTGCCTATTCCTTGATTACCTCAGCCTCCAACGTGTTACCTTGTGTTTCGACCCTCACCTGGACTTTGACCGTGAGTAGCCTATCCCTCATGTCCCGTTGCCTCCTGAATTGCCCTCCTGTGTATGACCTGGCTTGTTTTTTGACTATCCTCTGTTTTGCCCTAGTCGGGGTGTTGATGGGAATCCTCCGGCTCGGCCGTGCTGACCATCCGTATTCCCCGCTTACAGCCCGGACGAAGAGTCCAGAATCACACGCCTTCTCAGACGTGTTAACTATTCTGTGCTGTGTTTTTCCTACTGTGATTGTGTTTAATAAACACTCTCAATTGGTCATCTGCGTTCTGGTCTTGCATTTGGGTTCAGCCTTCGCACTAGTCCCATTACAAGACCCAATGGTACTTTTGTGGCAGTTCACAAATGATTTTTTCTCTATATTTAACCTTTCTTAAGTGATTTATCACAATTTATTGTAATATTTACCTCCGCCAAGGAGGTTATGTTTTTGCCAGGGTTTGTTTGTTTGTTTGTTTGTCTGTCCGTTAGTGTGCAACATAACTCAAAAAGTTAGGGACCGATTTGGATGAAATTTTCAGGGTTTGTTGGAAATGGGATAAGGAAGAAATGATTAACTTTTGGGGGTGATCCGGAAGAAATCCTGGATTCTGGATCACTTTGAAATTTTCATTAACATTGTGGTAAATGGGGCCCAAATTTTCGTTTCCCAATATCTCGCTTAACTATTGACCAAAACTCATGAAATTTAACACAGGAATTGACAATGGGGTCCTCTATCACATTTCAAAGGCTGATCCGGATCTGATCCAGAAGGCGGATTTTATTTTAAAAAATAAATGTAGGATTTGTATCACCGATTATGTGGGGAATTTTTGCGCTTGGCGGAGGTCTGCGCTCTCCGAGTGCTTTTCTAGTATCCTCTTTAGTTTGAGTTTTTTTCAGTGTAAACAGGTTTTATCCTATATTTAATTCACTGACGATGTAGATGTTGACTCAAACTCAGAGTAAATTCAAAGGATATTCCATGACAAGCAGAGAAAACAAAAGAAAAAGTGACTATTTCGGCAAAATATATCACTAACTTTACATATACTAAGTGTGTCCATCCACTGTCATTGATCCAACTCCATGGGTTTTACTGGTGAATCAGTGTTGTTGAAGATGACAGTGTTTTCACAGTAACTATAGACAGGGTCCCCTCTGGTTTTTACATCCCTACTTCTGCTCAATGAATTTCATCCTTGTGGCGGGGGGTAACCAATGTAAATAACATGCAGGTTGTGACAGTTTTCTTCCATCTATATCCTACATTACTGGCACTAATGTTCACCTGAACCGAACTGTCGGCAGTCTCAGAATTGGCGAACGTCCCCATGCACTGGGGTGGAATAAAGGGGGTAAATGTGACTAATTCATGGGGCCCAGCATTTGTGAGGGGCCCATAGAGCAGTGGAGGGGGTCCAGTGGATACAGGTTAGAAGTTGTGAAAATTTTGTGTAAGATCTGCTGTATAATAGTCGTTATGGACCACATCCCCTTGTATATAACTGCCCCCCACACACACTCTGACAAAAATCCAAAACCACCCCCCCACCCCCTTCGCACCCTGACTACAGAGCCTCTGAACATCCAAATGGGTCATATCTGATGATCATGAAAAGATGACAAACTGTGTTTTACACCAATTATTTACATGTATTGATAGGATTAGTGGATCAACAGGTATTAAACGGTTTAAATCAGTAGTTAATTTTGGCTGTTTGGGTCTTTTTGGGTTAAATCAGTGGTTTCAAATCTTTTTTGGCTCGTGACCCCATTTTAATATCATAAATTTCTGGCGACCCAAGACTGTTTTTTAGTTCTGTAAGCTATTGTCGTCATGCAGCATCTGTCGCAGTCTGTCGTCCGTTACAAAAATTTCAATCGTCTTCTTCTCCGAAACTCCAGTTCTGATTGACTTCAAACTCGGTATACAGCTTCTTTATGATGATGTCAACAAAAGTTAGTGAAATTATTTGGATCTGGATCTGATTCTGGATTTGGTGCCACTTTGAAAAATTTCCCCATTATAAGAGATAGGAAGTGGATGGATGCAATAACTCAGTAAATATAAACTAGAAGCACTCGGAGAGCGCAGACCTCCTCCAAGGCTGATCAGTGCCCCCCCCCCCCCCCCCCCCCCCGTGGGCCCCCCCACCCCCGATTACCACCAAAATTTAACCATTTCTTCCTTATCCCATTTCCAACAAACCCTGAAAATTTCATCCAAATCTGTCCATAACTTTTTGAGTTATGTTGCACACTAACGGACAGACAAACAAACAAACAAACAAACAAACCCTGGCAAAAACATAACCTCCTTGGCGGAGGTAATGATATCCAGTGTAAATTTCTACAGTCCAGCCCTGATGGGAAGATGACCCAAACATAATGTCCACATGCTGATCAGGATCTTCTTCTGGATCCGGGAACTGACGGAAAATTTAACATGGGCTCTTATGGGGACAAAATTTCAATCGTCTTCTTCTCCCAAACTCCAGTCCTGATTGACTTCAAACTTGGTATACAGCTTCTGTATGATGATGTCAACACAAAGTATTGAAATTATTTCGATCTGGATCTGATTCTGGATTTGGTGCGACTTTGACAAATTTTCCCATTATAACAGATAGGAAGTGGATTGATCCAATAAATCAGTATCAATGATATCAAGTTGGAATTTGAATTTTTTGCAGATCTGATTGGAATATGAGCAAAACATGGGCTATTTCTGTAATATGATAAATACACAGAACTGGGTGATAATAAATGGCATCTGGATACATTTCCCAAATCTTTTAATTTGGCCGGTAAGCTACAGGGCCATTGGAACTATTTTCTTTTTTTTATTAGTTTTTTTTTTTTTTTTTTCCAAATGCTTAGTTTTAGTTTAGCTCTAGTATTAGTTTTAGTTTTTTCATAACTTTTATCTTCCTCGCTGTTGTATTCAAATAAATCCCAGACAGGACTCTGCTACTTTCTCCCAACTTTAGCCTCCATGTTTCCAGGTAGAGTGGAGACAAGAAGACGACTCTAAACCACGACAAGTGGTTTCAAGTGACGGACCATGACATGTCGTACGGTGCCACCAACTAAAATTGCTCAAGTGAAATAAATCGATTTCATATCAATCCAACACTGACAAAGACGAAAATTAAGGAAATTTTTTTCCATAATTTTTTGTATCCCTTTTTGGTTATTTTTGTAAACACACAATACAGTTTCAGTTAGTTATTGTTTTTTCTTTTAATTATAGTTTTTATTTATTTTAGTTAACGAAAATGTTTGTCATTTCATTAGTTTTCGTTAATGATAATAACCTTGTTTATGGATTGTGATTGTCTCTGTCAACTCACCATATATGTTTTACGAGTAAGCTTTAATTTTTTATCAATTACTAGAAATTTCAGGCAACCCCATTTGAAATACAGGTGACCTCACTTGGGGTACCGACCCCAAGGCTGAAAAACACAGGGTTAAAGTATCACTAGGGGTGTGTATTGGCAAAAATCTGGTGATACGATACAAATCACAATACTAGGATCACAATATAATATATCACGATAAATCACGATGCTACGAACAAGGCAATTTTATGTTTTTTGTTTTTTTTTATATTTCCTGGAAGAATTGAAATACACCAGAAATATGCACAAATACTAAACACATTTTTATTTGATCACAACAGGATCTAATGCCATATCACAAAATTTTCCTCTGTAAAAACTTAAAACTTAAATGACATTTTACAGACATTACAGTTTAAGATCCTGTTCAAATGTTCATATTCTATTAGTTCAGAACTAACATCAGAACATTATTTTTGTGCAATCCCAACAAAGGAACTAACATCTGCCTCTCAGGGGCCGTTTACACGGCGTAGGATTCAGTCGACTCCGGGAAGATTTCATCGCAGATTAGCCTTCTGTTACCATGGAAACGGTGCCTAGAGTGCCTGAATCCGGAAACTTTTGATACCAGGGTCCAGGGTGGAACATTATCGATACGCTCCGCATTTCAGCTCCGTGTTAACGTGAATCGGAGCGTTCCGGGGTAAAATATGACGTCACCGCATGTGCGCGCAGCCACGAACCGCCAGTTAACCCACTCCAGGCCAGTTGGTGGCGGTAATGCGCCTCCAAGCTGGTTTGCCAGCCTCTATGACACAATAAAGCTGCAGAAAAAGAAGGAACAACCACAACAACAATGGCCAGTTTCAGAACAACATACGTGCTGCTAACTGTGCTCAGTTTGCTGTCGCTTCTCCACCAAAAGTTAGACTTACTGCGTCTACACTCTTACCAGCGGAGACGCATTTCTTATATTCGCCAATGCCTGAGTCAATCCCTAACATACCATCGAAGGAGGACAGTTAGGAGATCGCCAGCTACTGGTCTGGCATGGCCACTACAGCGTATTCAGCCGTCCTCGCGGACTCATGTTAATGCAGATCGTTATCATAGCAGCTTCGTCTTAACGCGGAATGATTTTATAACGCAAAGGAGAAATCTTTGCGGAATTAGATCCTAGTGTTGCCGTGTAAACGTACCCTCAGACAGTAAAAAGTGCTTTCAGGAGGCTTCAAATAACCATTATTTAATAAAACAGTGTTAAATAATAATAAATAAAAGATAAACAAAAAAGAAAAAATTAAAAACAAAAATTACCCTCTGCAATATCTGCATTTGAATGAATACCTAAAAATATCAATACAGTACTTTTTCATATTGATACAGTATCATGAAATGAAATATTGCAATATATTGCAGAACCGATCTTTTCTTACACCCCTAAGTATCACTGGTTTGTGACTACAACACAGTATATTCCCAAATGAGTGGAACATTGCTGCATATTTGTGAACATTTCTGTTGTTGCTCATGTAGCAAATAAGAGAGTTGTCTTTTCTTCAAGTCCGCTAAAGCTGCTTAGTGAAGGATATTTGCTTTTTCATTCAAGGCAGTGAATTCTGCTAATTTCTGTCACTAAGCTGCTTCCGTCTTGGAATTGATTGCGATTTACTTGAATTTAGTTATTTTTTTGTTGAACATGTTATGGAACTTCAGTGATCTTGGGCATATTTGCATAGCTGTGAAATACTAATAATGGCGTTTTAGTATTACATACATTAGGAGCTAAACGGGCTTTAAACTGTTACCTCTTTGCATACAGGTGTCTCTTGTAGATAGAACATTCTCTATATTTACTCTAGTGCAGGGGTGTCAAAGTCATTTTAGTTCAGGGGCCAGATTCAGCTAAATTTGATCTGCAGTGGGCCGAACCAGTAAAATAATAAGATAATAATATATAAATAATGTCAACTCCAAACTTTTTTCTATGTTTTAGAGCGAAACAAGTAAATTTACATTATGAAAAGGTTTACATCTACAAACGATCCTTTCAAAAGATGTGAATAACATGAACAAACTGAAAAAAATAAGTGTAATTTTAACAATATTATGCTTTAGTTTATCATTTACACATGTTCATTATAACTCACAGATCACAGTGGATCTACAAACACACAAAACATTTAGTAACAGGCGGAATATTGTTAAAGTTGTTCTTACTTCTCTTAAGATATTTCAGGTTATTCACATTTTTTTGCTAAATTATACTTTGTTTTAGTGTAAATACATGAAAATATTTACATTTATAAAGCGAAACATTTGGAGTTGTCATTATTTTTATGTTATTATGATAGTATTTTACTGGTCTGACCCACTTGAGATTGAATTGGTTTGAATGTGGAACCTGAAATAAAATTATTATTAATATGTTAGTGTAATTTTTGCATTTCACAAATTCATCCCAAGGACTGGATTGGACCCTTTGGCGAGCCGGATATGGCCCCCAGGCTGCATGTTTGACACCTGTGTTATAAAGGGTTAAATATAGAAAAAAAAAAAAAAAAAAAAAAGATTTTCACTGAAAAAGCAAAATTACACACAATTATACTCTGTTTTAGTGTAAATACATGAAAATATTTACATTTACAAAGAAAAACATTTGGAGTTGTCATTATTTTTATGTTATTATGATAGTATTTTACTGGTCTGACCCACTTGAGATTGAATTGGTTTGAATGTGGAACCTGAAATAAAATTATTATTAATATGTTAGTGTAATTTTTGCATTTCACAAATTCATCCCAAGGACTGGATTGGACCCTTTGGCGAGCCGGATATGGCCCCCAGGCTGCATGTTTGACACCTGTGTTATAAAGGGTTAAATATAGAAAAAAAAAAAAAAAAAAAAAAAGATTTTCACTGAAAAAGCAAAATGACACACAATTATACTCTGTTTTAGTGTAAATACATGAAAATATTTACATTTACAAAGAAAAACATTTGGAGTTGTCATTATTTATATGTTATTATGATAGTATTTGGCTGGTCCCGCCCACTTGAGATTGAATTAGCCTGAATGTGGAACCTGAACTAAAAGGATTGTTAACATCTTCAGTGTAATTTTTGCATTCACAAATTCATCCAAAAGGCCAGAATGGACCCTTTGGCGGGCCGGATTTGGCCCCCGGGCCACATGTTTGACACCTGTGCTCTAGGGAGTCCTGCACACATCCCACTTACATAATGATTTTTATTTTCTTGAAATTGGCCTCAAACTCACCATCTCTTTCTTTACACACTGTATTCGATATTAACCTGAGCAGTGAAGAAATATTTCAATTCAAAGCCGAGTGTTGGAGCTTGCTTTACTGTTCTTCATATCATAATTACATCTAAACTGCTGAGCCCCTGTTCTACCGTTTCTGCTGCTGCTGCTACTTTCAACCACACTCACTGCAGACCTTACGCTTATATCCATGAACTGATGGTCATCTGCTGCTTATCAATGCTACAAAGCATTTCATAAGGGGAGATTATATGCTCCCAGCTATGAATTCTTGGGAGTTTAATATGCTTAAGTTAATAATTATCTGTGGCATAGCTGATGTATCTTCAGCTCGGTGCTGCATATAAAGTGGGTCGGAGGATTTAAATTGGCCATCGTTATTCATTACACATAAATCCTTATTTGTTTGTTGACGACTGAGGGGTTTGGTTTGTAGTTGTAGAAAATGCATCCAGCTGATATTCACACACAGGCTACTTTTCCAGTCTAATTTAACAACAGTATTGGGAATACTGTGTTGCAAAAGTAATGCATTACAGTAATAGATTACTTCTGTGTTGTAGTGCAGTAGTCAGTCCCTACAGGATTTCGCAGGATTTTTTTTTTTTTTTGATTGTTGCGGCCAAAAATGCCTGATTTTGTGGCAGCTTTTCCAAGAAATTGGAGTGAAAGTTGTGATGATTTGAGGCTTCTTTTATTAAAGTCACAGGAACATAAGCATGTGCAAATGACCTGGAACAGTCGTTTTTGAGTTTTTAGCCTTAAAAAGCACCAGGAAGTCATGATTTTAAACAAAACAGGCTTTTTTTCATTCGTTCATTTATTTCTTTTGAGCAGCCAATCAGAGTGGAGCGTCAGAGAACGTCAGCCAATGAGAGCGGAGCGTCAAAGAACACCAGCAAATGAGAGCGCACCATCACAGAACGCCAGCCAATCAGAGCGGAGCGTCACAGAACGTCAGCCAATGAGAGTGGAGTGTCACAGAAGACCAGCCAATGAGAGCGCAGCGTCACAGAACGTCAGCCAATGAGAGCGCAGTGTCACAGAATGCCAGCCAATCAGAGCGTAGTGTCAGAGAACGTCAGTCAATGAGAGTGGAGTGTTACAGAACACCAGAAAATGAGAGCGCAGCGTCACAGAATGCCAGCCAATCAGAACAGAGCATCACGGAACGTAAGCCAACCAGAGTGCAGCGTCACAGAACGCCAGCCAATCAGAGCGGAGTGTCACAGAACGCCAACCAATGAGAGCGCAGCATCACAGAACGCCAGCCAATGAGAGCGCAGCGTCACAGAACGTCAGCCAATGAGAGCGCAGCATAAAAGAATGTCAGCCAATGAGAGCGCAGCATCACAGAACGTCAGCCAATGAGAGCAGAGCATCACGGAACGTCAGCCAATGAGAGTGCAGCGTCACAGAATGCAAGCCAATCAGAGCGCAGCGTCACAGAACAGCCAGTGAGAGTGCAGCGTCACGGAACGTCAGCCAATCAGAGTGCAGCGTCATGGAATGTCAGCCAATCAGAGCACATTGTCAAAGAACGTCAGCCAATGAGAGCGCAGCGTCACAGAATGTCAGCCAATGAGAGCGAAGCATCACAGAATGTTAGCCAATGAGAGCGAAGCATCACAGAACGTCAGTCAATGAGAGTGCAGCGAAACAGAACACCAGCCAATGAGAGCAGAGCATCACAGAACGTCAGCCAATGAGAGCGCAGCGTCACAGAACGTCAGCTAATGAGAGCGCAGCGTCACAGAATGCCAGCCAATCAGAGCGCAGCATCACAAAACGCCAGCCAATCAGAATGCAGCGTCACAGAACCCCAGCCAATGAGAGCAGAGTGTCACAGAACATCAGCCAATCAGATGGCAGTGTCACATAACGCACACTTTGTGCAGTAATCTCCACCTGGCTTTTCTGCCTCCGTCCAGAATGATATACATTATATAGACTAAATGTCGTCTAAAATTAATTTTATAGCAAACTATTACAGGATCGAAAACAAATTAATTTTACCAAGAAAAAAAAGTCTCCGTTTTGAATGTCTGGAGTCGCCAGGGATTTGTGATGTTAAAATGGGGTTATGAGCCAAAAAAGGTTGGGATGCACTGCTGTAATAGATTACAGTTTGGAAGTAACTCACCCAATACTGCTTTCCAAGACTGTGCGGTGTGTGGTTCATTAAAACAGGTTTCTTGGGGTGGTGTTTGTGGAGGTGTGTTGAACAGAGCACAGTGCTAATAGAAGAAAAGAGTGAAATTGGCACTCAGAGGAGGAAGCAGCTCTAGCAGGTCCTCAGTGAGGCCCTGTCCTTGTAGGTGCCGCTGATGAGTCCTCTTCCAAGACGGAACTGAGCCAACCTGATGCAAGTCTAACTGGAGAGGGCTATCAAAGATAATCATATTCTCTTTCTGTCAATGACACCTTTCAGCCTCAGCCATTTCATTCGAGCATATTTTTTTAAGAATAGCTGAAATCACACAGATCCAACAGGCTGGCAGGTTTTTTTTTTTTTTTTTTTTTTTCCCCCCAAATCCACTACTGAGCAACCAAAGAGTGCTCATGTTCACTCTTGAATGTGGAACCAGACAAGGGTACAAATTAGTGTATTTCAGAGGCACATTGGTAATGCATTCCAAACAGCTGACAACCATTACACATAATGGCTCTGCTCAGGACAAGGTCTCAGATTCATTCTCATGTTAAGTGCTTTGTCTAAGTGACAGATAAGGGCAAATTAAAGACTCAGTTGTGATACATGTGACAAACAATATTGAGGAGCTGGTGGCGGGTATAGATTGGGAGAGTGAAGGTGCTGCAGGCGCTAATAAGGGCTGATGCCAGATAAATATAATGGATAGAGAAGGAGCGGTGGTGGGGGGGTGCAGGTCTGGGTGTGGATCATAATAGACATGTCCGCTCCAAACTGCTGATATACTCCAATGGGTTTAATCGCTGAATTTTAAGTACTTTTGTCAATGTTTAAAATGCAATGTATTGTATAATATTGAATGACTGGTAATGCAAATCAATGGAGTGCAAAGTCAGTGAGTAATTAGATAGATAGGGTTTGTGTTGGAAGAGTGTCCAATTGTTTTCTAGGATGTGGACGGAATATGAAATACAGTCAGGAATATATATCAGTTATTTTTTAGTGAATTTTTTTACAGCAACAGTGCAAAAAAAATATCTAAATAATAGGAATTGTTGTTTACGACGGCGTATTAGGGCCACGTAAGAAAATAAAAACACTAGTCACCACAAGAATAAAGTCGTAGTATTTCGAGAATCAAGTCATAATTTAATGAGAATAAAGTCGTAGTTTTAAAAAACTCATTATTTAACGAGAATAAAGTTGTAATATTTTGAGAAAAAAGTCATACTATAATGAGAGTAAAGTCATAATTAAAAAAAAAAAACTCATTATTTAACGTGAATAAAGTTGTAATGTTTTGAGAATAAAGTCATAGTTTTAGAAAAACTCATTATTTAACAAGAATAAAGTCGCAATATTTTGAGAATGAAGTCATAATATAATGAGAATAAAGTCATAGTTTTAGAAAAACTCATTATTTAACAAGAATAAAGTCGCAATATTTTGAGAATGAAGTCATAATATAATGAGAATAAAGTCATAATTTTAAAAAAAAAAACTCATTTAACGTGTATAAACTTGTAATATTTTGAGAATAAAGTCATAGTTTTAGAAAAACTCATTATTTAACAAGAATAAAGTCGCAATATTTTGAGAATGAAGTCATAATATAATGAGAATAAAGTCGTAGTTTTAAAAAACTCATTATTTAACGAGAATAAAGTTGTAATATTTTGAGAATAAAGGCATAATATAATGAGAATAAAGTCATAATTTTAAAAAAAAAAACTCATTTAACGTGTATAAACTTGTAATATTTTGAGAATAAAGTCATAGTTTTAGAAAAACTCATTATTTAACAAGAATAAAGTCGCGATATTTTGAGAATGAAGTCATAATTTAATGAGAATAAAGTCGTAGTTTTAAAAAAACTCATTATTTAACGTGAATAAAGTTGTAATATTTTGAGAATAAAGTCATAATATAATGAGAATAAAGTCGTAGTTTTAAAAAACTCATTATTTAACGAGAATAAAGTTGTAATATTTTGAGAATAAAGTCATAGTTTTAGAAAAACTCATTATTTAACAAGAATAAAGTCGCAATAGTTTGAGAATGAAGTTATAATATAATGAGAATAAAGTCGTAGTTTTAAAAAACTCATTATTCAACAAGAATAAAGTCGCAATATTTTGAGAATGAAGTTATATATGAGAATAAAGTTGTAGTTTTAAAAAACTTATTATTTAATTAGAATAAGTAATAATATTTCAAGAATAAAGTCATAATATAATGAGAATAAAGTCATAATTAAAAAAAAAAATCATTATTTAACGTGAATAAAGTCGTAATATTTTGAGAATAAAGTCATAGTTTTAGAAAAACTCATTATTTAACAAGAATAAAGTCGCAATATTTTGAGAATGAAGTTATAATATGAGAATAAAGTTGTAGTTTTAAAAAACTTATTATTTAATTAGAATAAAGTCACCACTCGGGTTCAGATCAGGGAGGCCGTTCCTCCCCATCACCCCCCTCCAGGTCTCACTGTCGTTGCCCACGTGGGCATTGAAGTCGCCCAGGAGAACAATGGAGTCCCCAGTCGACTCCCCAGTGGACTTCTGTGCTAGTCACAGTTTGTCCATAACAAACACCATGTTCCAACACAGGGATGTCCATAAGTGCACTTGGCACCAGGACACCCTAGGCCGGAGGTCGATGATCGACTTCATTGTCGTATCATCAGACCTCCGGCTGCGTGTTTTGGACACTCGGGTGAAGAGAGGGGCAGAGCTGTCAACCGATCACCACCTGGTGGTGAGTTGGATCCGCTGGCGAAGGAGGAAACCGGACCGACTCGGCAGGCCCAAACGTGTTGTGAGGGTCTGTTGGGAACGTCTGGCGGAACCCGATGTCAGTGTGGTCTTCAACTCCCACCTCCGGGAGAGCTTCTCCCAGATCCCGGGGGAGGTTGGGGACATTGAGTCCGAGTGGACCATGTTCTCCACCTCCATTGTCGAAGCGGCTGCTCGGAGCTGTGGTCGCAAGGTCTCCGGTGCCTGTCGTGGCGGCAATCCCCGAACCCGGTGGTGGACCCCGGAAGTAAGGGATGCCGTCAAGCTGAAGAAGGAGTCTTATCGGGCCTTGTTGGCCCGTGGGACTCCCGAGGCAGCTGATGGGTACCGGAAGGCCAAGCGTGCTGCAGCCCAGGCGGTTGTGGAGGCAAAAACTCGGGTCTGGGTGGAGTTTGGGGAGGCCATGGAGGAGGACTATCGGTCGGCCTCGAGGAAATTCTGGCAAACCATCCGGCGCCTCAGGAGGGGAAAGCAGTGCGCCACCAACACTGTTTACAGTGGAAGTGGGGAGCTGCTGACCTCGACTGGGGATGTTGTCGGGCGGTGGAAGGAATACTTCGAGGATCTCCTCAATCCCACTGCCACGTCTTCCATAGAAGAAGTAGAGGCTGAGGTCTCAGAGGTGGACTCGTCCATCACCCAAGCTGAAGTCACCGAGGTGGTTGGCAAGCTCCTCGGTGGCAGGGCACCGGGGGTGGATGAGATTCGCCCTGAGTACCTTAAGTCTCTGGATGTGCAGGGACTGTCTTGGTTGACACGTCTCTGTAACATTGCGTGGCGGTCGGGGACAGTACCTCTGGATTGGCAGACCGGGGTGGTGGTTCCCCTTTTTAAGAAAGGGGACCGGAGGATGTGCTCCAACTATAGGGGGATCACACTCCTCAGCCTCCCGGGGAAAGTCTATTCCAGGGTACTGGAGAGGAGGATCCGACCGATAGTCGAACCTCGGATCCAGGAGGAACAATGCGGTTTTCGTCCTGGTCGTGGAACGCTGGACCAGCTCTATACTCTCCATCGGGTGCTCGAGGGTTCATGGGAGTTCGCCCAACCAGTCCACATGTGTTTTGTGGATCTGGAGAAGGCGTTCGACCGTGTCCCTCGTGGTATCTTGTGGGGGGTGCTTCGGGAGTATGGGGTCCGGGGCCCTTTGCTAAGGGCAGTCCGGTCCTTGTATGACCGAAGCAGGAGCCTGGTTCGCATTGCCGGCAGTAAGTCAGACCTGTTCCAGGTGCATGTTGGACTCCGGCAGGGCTGCCCTTTGTCACCGGTTCTGTTCATAATTTTTATGGACAGAATTTCTAGGCGCAGCCAAGGGCCGGAGGGGGTCCGGTTTGGGGACCACAGGATTTCATCTCTGCTTTTTGCAGATGATGTTGTCCTGTTGGCCTCATCGAACCTGGACCTTCAGCGTGCACTGGGGCGGTTTGCAGCCGAGTGTGAAGCGAGCGGGATGAGGATCAGCACCTCCAAATCCGAGGCCATGGTTCTCGACCGGAAAAAGGTGGTTTGCCCTCTCCGGGTCGGTGGGGAGTCTTTGCCCCAAGTGGAGGAGTTTAAGTATCTCGGGGTCTTGTTCACGAGTGAGGGAAGGATGGAGCGTGAGATTGACAGACGGATTGGTGCAGCGTCTGCAGTGATGCAGTCGCTGTACCGGTCGGTTGTGGTAAAGAAGGAGC